>NC_092175.1:15830513-16185060 GCF_045791955.1 Oncorhynchus clarkii lewisi | reverse complement strand
CTGTACCTGCCTGCCTGACCACTCTGCCTGAGCCTGAGCCTGCCTGCCCTGTACCTGCCTGACCACTCTACCTGAGCCTGCCTGCCGTCCTGTACCTGCCTGCCTGACCACTCTGCCTGAGCCTGCCTGCCGCCCTGTACCTGCCTGCCTGACCACTCTGCCTGAGCCTGCCTGCCTGCCCTGTACCTGCCTGCCCTGTACCTGCCTGCCCTGTACCTGCCTGCCCTGTACCTGCCTGCCCTGTACCTGCCTGCCCTGTACCTGCCTGCCTGACCACTCTGCCTGAGCCTGAGCCTGCCTGCCGCCCTGTACCTGCCTGCCTGACCACTCTGCCTGAGCCTGAGCCTGAGCCTGCCTGCCGCCCTGTACCTGCCTGCCTGACCACTCTGCCTGAGCCTGAGCCTGCCTGCCGCCCTGTACCTGCCTGCCTGACCACTCTGCCTGAGCCTGAGCCTGCCTGCCGCCCTGTACCTGCCTGCCTGACCACTCTGCCTGAGCCTGCCTGCCGCCCTGTACCTGCCTGCCTGACCACTCTGCCTGAGCCTGAGCCTGAGCCTGCCTGCCGCCCTGTACCTCCCTTATTGACCACTCTGCCTGAGCCTGCCTGCCGCCCTGTACCTGCCTGCCTGACCACTCTGCCTGAGCCTGCCTGCCGCCCTGTACCTGCCTGCCTGACCACTCTGCCTGAGCCTGCCTGCCGCCCTGTACCTGCCTGCCTGACCACTCTGCCTGAGCCTGAGCCTGCCTGACCACTCTGCCTGAGCCTGAGCCTGCCTGCTGTCCTGTACCTGCCTGCCTGACCACTCTGCCTGAGCCTGAGCCTGAGCCTGCCTGCCGTCCTGTACCTGCTTGCCTGACCACTCTGCCTGAGCCTGAGCCTGCCTGCCGTCCTGTACCTGCCTGCCTGACCACTCTGCCTGAGCCTGAGCCTGCCTGCCGTCCTGTACCTGCCTGCCTGACCACTCTGCCTGAGCCTGCCTGCCGCCCTGTACCTGCCTGCCTGACCACTCTGCCTGAGCCTGCCTGCCGTCCTGTACCTGCCTGCCTGACCACTCTGCCTGAGCCTACCTGCCGTCCTGTACCTGCCTGCCTGACCACTCTGCCTGAGCCTGCCTGCCGTCCTGTACCTGCCTGCCTGACCACTCTGCCTGAGGCTGCCTGCCGTCCTGTACTTTTGCTCCTACTCTGGATTATCCACCTCTGCCTGCCTTGACCTGTCGTTTGCCTTCCCCTGTTACAATAAACATTGTTACTTCACACAGTCTGCACTTGGGTCTTACCTTGATACCTGATACTCCCCCTCTTCTAAGACATGATAAAGGACTGTACTGTCATAGTATCTGGGTTCTCATGCAGGGTATCACTTTTATGGAAATAAATATATTTTTGCATATGAACCACTATTGTTTTCACTATATATTTTACCTCTTGTGTATGTCATTCGGAAACATAATGTTAACTTTCACTGCTATGCGGACGACACACAGCTGTACATTTCGATGAAACATGACGAAGCCCCAAAATTGTCCTCCCTGGAAGCCTATGTTTCAGACATAAGGAAGTGGATGGCGGCAAATGTTCTACTTTTAAACTCGGACAAAACAGAGATGCTAGTTCTAGTTTCCAAGAAACAAAGAGATCTTCTGTTGGATCTGACAATTCATCTTGATGGTTGTACAGTCGTCTCAAATAAAACTGTGAAGGACCTCGGCGTTACTCTGGACCCTGAAGAACATATCAAGACGGTTTCAAGGACAGCTTTTTTCCCATCTACGTAACATTGCAAAAATCAGAAACTTTCTGTCCAAAAACTTCTAGGTTAGACTACTGCAATGCTCTACTTTCCGGCTACCCGGATAAAGCATTAAATAAACTTCAGTTAGTGCTAAATACGGCTGCTAGAATCCTGACTAGAACCAAAAAGTTGATCATATTACTCCAGTGCTAGCCTCTCTACACTGGCTTCCTGTCAAGGCAAGGGCTGATTTCAATGTTTTACTGCTAACCTACAAAGCATTACATGCATGGGCTTGCTCCTACCTATCTTTCCGATTTGGTCCTGCCGTACATACTTACACGTACGCTACAGTCACAAGACCCAGGCCTCTTTACTGTCCCTAGAATTTCTAAGCAAACAGCTGGAGGCAGGGCTTTCTCCTATAGAGCTCATATTTTTATGGAATGGTCTGCCTACCCATGTGAGAGACGCAGACTCTGTCTCAAACTTTAAGTCTTTACTGAAGACTCATCTCTTCAGTGGGTCACAGGATTGAGTGTAGTCTGGCCCAGGAGTGTGAAGGTGAATGGAAAGGCACTGGAGCAATGAACCGCCCTTGCTGTATCTGCCTGGCCGGTTCCCCTCTTTCCACTGGGATTCTCTGCCTCTAACCCTATTACAGGGCTGAGTCACTGGCTTACTGGTGCTCTTCCATGCCGTTCCTAGGAGGGGTGCGTCACTTGAGTGTGTTGAGTCACTCACGTGATCTTCCTGTCCGGGTTGGCGCCCCCCCTTGGGTTGTGCCATGGCGGATATCTTTGTGGGCTATACTCGGCCTTGTCTCTGGATGGCAAGTTGGTGTTTGAAGATATCCCTCAAGTGATGTGGGGGCTGTGCTTTGGCAAAGTGGGTGGGGTTATATTCTGCTTCGGCCCTGTCCAGGGGTATCGTCGGACGGGGCCACAGTATCTCCCGACCCCTCCTGTCTCACTCAATAGTTTATGTGTTGGAGGGCTAGGGTCAGTCTGATATATCTGGAATATTTCTCCTGTTTTATCCAGTGTCCTGTGTAAATTTAAGTTTAAGAATTTCTCTCTCTCTCTCTCTCTCTCTCTCTCTCTCTCTCTCTCTCTCTCTCTCTCTCTCTCTCTCTCTCTCTCTCTCTCTCTCTCTCTCTCTCTCTCTCTCTCTCTCTCTCTCTCTCTCTCTCTCTCTCTCTCTCTCTCTCTCTCTCTCTCTCTCTCTCTCTCTCTCTCTCTCTCTCTCTGACCTGATGTTTTCAACTCTCTAGTGACAGCAGGAGCAGTAGAGATACTCTGAATGATCGTCTATGAAAAGCAAACTGACATTTACTCCTGAGGTGCTGACCTGTTGCACCCTCGACAACCACTGTGATTATTATTAATTGACCCTGCTGGTCATCTATGAACATTTGAACATCTTGGCCATGTTCTGTTATAATCTCCACCCGTCACAGCCAGAAGAGGACTGGCCACCCCTCATAGCCTGGTTCCTCTCTAGGTTTCTTCCTAGGTTCTGGCCTTTCTAGGGAGTTTTTCCTAGCCACCGCGCTTCTACACCTGCATTGCTTGCTGTTCAGGGTTTTAGGCTGGGTTTCTGTACAGCACTTTGTGACATCAGCTGATGTAAGAAGGGCTTTATAAATGAATTTGATTGATATGAACCGAGGGGGATTTCACAGCATCTTATTAAGCTCACTCATCCACTAAAAAAGCTCATGACACTGAGAGGGAACGTGTTCGTCCTGCAAGATCGCTTTGACCACACACACACACACACACACACACACACACACACACACACACACACACACACACACACACACACACACACACACACACACACACACACACACACACACAGGGCTAAAGAGACCTTAGAGCTCTCCACCAGGTAAGACACTTTTTGTGGAAGTCTCCACAATACCCCTCTCCTCTTCAAGTCCCTGTGGACTCAAAGACACTGCCTTGTGATATCAATGGAGAGGGTCAGCACTTCAGGAGATGTGTAATCGATGGTGATTTCTTGGCGTCTCTTCCTCTCCTCTTCTTCCCTTGCTGTCCTTCCTTTTGGCAGCTGCTGTCTCTCCCAACTCTCCACCTGTCTCCTTTCCATCGAAATAAATCTTCCCTGTGGCACTGATGGCAAAAGTCAAGCACACCCACTAGACCAGTGGTTCTTAACCTGGGTTCGATCGAACCCCAGGGGTTCGGTGAGTCAGTCTCAGGGGTTCGGCGGAGGTCAAGACACACATCCGACTCATATGATTTTTGATGAAACGCCCCTCTTGGCCATCAATGGCTGCAGGTGATCACGCTACATCGCTTGGCCTATCTGTGCTGCAGGGAATTTGGTGCGCTCAGTAGTCGACTTGTGACTGTCGTGATGGTACGTCTTGTGATTTCTTTCTTTCTTTTAATCCCTTCATATTTAAAGAAAGTGGTCGGACAAATATGTACAATATGGATTCACATGTATAACGGAACGTGATGGGAGTCAGCGTCCTAACTGCATGATTTGCAATGCCAAGTTGAGCAATTCTAGTCTAGCACCGACAAAACTAAGAAAACACTTCCTTAAGCTGCATGGAGATGGAAAATACAAGAACACAACGCTCGCTGAATTCAAGGTGAAGAGAGCCAGATTCGATGAAAAGGCTACTCTGCCTGTTCTCGGCTTTGTACCCATCAACAAACCGATCCTCACAACATCGTACGAAGTTGCTTACGTGATCGCAAAGCAGGGCAAACAACACATCATTGGTGAAACACTCATAAAACCAGCTGTGTTGAAGATGGCGAATATCATGCTGGGAAAAGAGGCTGAACTTAAGTTATCCCAAATTCCTCTTTCAAATGACACAATCAGCGACAGAATAGAGGACATTAGCAAAGACATCTTGGCTCAAGTAGTTGCAGATCTGATTTCAAGCCCGGCAAAATTCAGCCTTCAACTGGACGAGACCACAGACCTTTCCAATCTAAGCCAGCTTGCTGTATTCGTGCGCTATGTGAAAGACGACGTGATAAAGGAATATTTTTTTATTTTGTAAGCCTCTTACAACAACAACTAAGGCAGCCGATGTGAAGAAACTTGTGGATGACTTCTCCAAAGACAACAATCTTTCGTGGGATATGGTTTCTGCAGTTTGTTCGGACGGAGCTCCAGTCATGCTGGGAATAAAGTCTGGTTTTGGTGCGCTAGTGAAAGCCGATGCACCATACATCATTGTTACGCATTGTATTCTGCACAGGCATGCGTTGGCAACAAAAACCTTGCCTCCAAAACTAGTAGAAGTATTACAAATTGTAGCGGAATGCGTGAACTATGTGCCAACTAGTGCTCTGAGGCACCGCATCTTCAGTGAGCTGTGTAAAGAAATGGGCTCTGAATTTGAGGTACTTCTGTACCATTCTAACGTTCGGTGGTTATCCCGGGGACAGGTGCTGAATCGTGTTTTTGCCGTGCGTGTGGAATTAGCCCTGTTTTTGCAAGAGCACCAACATTGTCATGCATATTGCTTCAAAGATTCTGAGGTCATTCTCATTTTAGCGTACATGGCTGATATCTTCGCAGCTCTCAATCAAAAGATGGCGATGGAGTCAACATCATCAAAGCGGAGGAAAACCTGAAGGCTTTTAAAAAAAAAGCTACCGTTATGGAAACGACGAACAGAGAACGATAACTTCGCAAACTTTCCCCTGCTGGACGACTGTAAGTAAGATCGAAGATGTTTCTGGAATCGGAGACATTTCTGTACCCGCGGAACTGAAGCAAGCAATTGCCACGCACTCGACTGATACTTCCCTACGAGAGTCATATCCAGCATGGGTGAGACAGCCGTTCACGTTTAGTGTTGAGACAACAGATGTCAATGATGAATACCTCGATAAAATCATTGAAATTCAGCAGAGCCAGGTTCAACAGCAACTCTTCAGAACAACAACGCTTTCAACGTTTTGTTGTCAACAAATGGTAACGTACCCTGTTATTGCTAAGAAAGCTCTGGAGATTTTCATACCGTTTGTTACAACATATCTTTGCGAGCAATCCTTTTCGAGGATGCTGGACATAAAAACGAAGAAAAGGAACAGAGTGGCACTTGCCAAGGTGAAGCCGCGCATTTCTGAACTGGTCTCTGAAAGGCAACAGCAGAAGTCACACTGATTTGCAATAAATATTCATTATTATGTTTTTGTTTTTGTGTGAAAATCATGTTTTGATGATTTTGTTCTTTGAACACAGTGATGTTGATGCACGGTTCATTTTGTGCACCAGTAAAATATATACCTATGTTTTGAATTAGAAAAAAATCACATTTTATTTTTCCAATTTAAGAAGGGTTCGGTGAATGCGCATATGAAACTGGTGGGGTTCAGTACCTCCAACAAGGTTAAGAACCACTGCACTAGACTATACAAACCATATACACCAGGGTTCGTCAACTAGGTTTGGCCCCGGGCCAATTTCTTTCTGTGCTAATAGTCGGCGAGCCAGAACCATATTAGCACAATTTATTGTCCTACACTACGAATTGAGCAACATTTTTAACACATCTGATTATTACATAATATGTTCAGTGACAACAACAATCATTTTGATCTGATTACGCTCATACAATTATTTTTGTCTACTTCTGTGCGTTGATTGGTGGGGGAAAACATTCGTTCAGAACAATTAGCTTGATAGCAAGAGAAAATGTCCCTCTCAAAAAGTATCAAAAGAGCAGAGAGATGTGCGCTCATCTTACCATCTTTTCCCAATGACAAGCCAGTGTGTCTTATTTGCAATGAAAATGTCGCCGTTTGCAAAGAATTCAATCTCAGACATAATTCTGAACCTGGAACTTTGAAGCACGGACCTTTCAAAGTGGCCTTCCTGTCCCAGACAGAGGCCCGACGCAGAAACATCGAAACATCAACTGTAAGCAACGCACACAGCTTTTTTTTGCCTGACATTCTGTAAATGAAACAGGTTCAATCTGCAGTGAAAAGGAAGAGGGAAAACAGGCGTGGACACGGTGGGAAAACTTGAGGCCTTTACTAGGATGATGTAAAATATATCACTAGCCACTTTAAACAATGCTACCTAATATATTGTTTACATACCCTACATTACTCATCTCATATGTATATGTATATACTGTACTCTATATCATCTACTGCATCTTTATGTAATACATGTATCACTAGCCACTTTAACTATGCCACTTTGTTTACATACTCATCTCATATGTATATACTGTACTCAATACCATCTACTGTATCTTGCCTATGCCGCTCTGTACCATCACTCATTCATATATCTTTATGTACATATTTTTTATCCCCTTACTATAAGGTTGTAGTTTTGGAATTGTTAGCTAGATTACTTGTTGGTTATTACTGCATTGTCGGAACTAGAAGCACAAGCATTTCGCTACACTCGCATTAACATCTGCTAACCATGTGTATGTGACAAATAAAATGTGATTTGATTTAGGAAGCTTGAGTCGTTCGATTTCGACTTGTCATCTAGAAAGCAACGGCATTTCAGCACACTGAAGAAACAACAGGCAGAGGGACCAGGCCACAGCATTGTCACAGAGGTGATGGAAGATTTCAACAAGCAGCTGAGGGACTTCTCCACTAGATTTGAAGATTACAGCATGCCCAAGGATATCATTGCGTTGCGTTCGTGCTCTTCTCACAGTCCGCCCAGGTGGAGAATTCTCCTCCCTTGCTAAGAAAACGATACCCTCGCTGGATGAGGCCGCAATTCAAACTGAGCTGATTGAATTCCAGACATCGAGACAAATCAGGGATGCGCTCTGGAGAGCCGAGTCCTTGTGTGCATTTTGGTGGCATGCTTATCCCTCTCTCTGGTCTCCCTACCACCCTCTAGGTTGCTGAGGCTCTGTTTCAGCAGGTCTTCCAGCACTATGGCCTTCTGGAGGATATTGTCTCTGACCGTGGTCCCCAATTCATGTCACATGTCTGGAGAGCCTTGATGGAGAAGCTGGGGGTCACGGTCAACCTCACACCCAGGTACTGACCTCAGTCCAACAGGCAGGTGGAGAGGACGTGAGGCTCCAACGCTGATGCCGTCCCCCACGACACCCTTCCGCCTCCCCTGGACATCGAGGGTAGGTAGTCACGTCACATCCACTCCGACTAGACCCCTCTCCAGCGATCGACATTGCCGGTCTGCTAACCCCCGGTCCTGGCAACCCATTCTTATGCACATCTGGCAACCTTCATTCCGCACACCTGGACTTCATCACCACCCTGATTACTTCCCCTTTACATAGCACTCGGTTGTTATCACCCACCAGGTAGTATTGTTTGTGTTTCTCTTGTTTTGTATCGTTCCATGTTCGTTGTTATTGAACTCACTAACTGCACCTGCTTCCTGACTCCCTGCATCTACATTACAGTTGAAATGAATTACTCGACTGGTGTAGTTTTTCTCCATCTGTTGCTGTGTGCCACTTACATCAGACGTTAGCTATATTTTCAGCACCAGGCGCTGTTCACCTCCTCTTGATTGTGCTGAGGTTGCAGCTTTACGTTTCAGCACCACAAAATGGTCCGCTGCCCGCTTTATTAGTTGACTGTCTCCTGCATTCTCTCTCCTCATGAATGAAATGAAAATGTAACGTTTGCATTATTTAGGTGGGGTAACTCCCTTCTTGGGATATTGCATTTAGGACTTTTTGGTTCGAGATTTATTAATTTCTTTATTTTAATGAAAAAAAGATTGATAATTAAATTGGGGGGCTTTTGGGGGGGCCAAACATTATTGTTGGCGGGCCAGATATACACACTCCCAGACATTACATTGACATGCCCACACAAAACCCACATACAGTGCCTTGCGAAAGTATTCGGCCCCCTTGAACTTTGCGACCTTGTGCCACATTTCAGGCTTCAAACATAAAGATATAAAACTGTATTTTTTTGTGAAGAATCAACAACAAGTGGGACACAATCATGAAGTGGAATGACATTTATTGGATATTTCAAACTTTTTTTTAACAAATCAAAAACTGAAAAATTGGGCGTGCAAAATTATTCAGCCCCCTTACGTTAATACTTTGTAGCGCCACCTTTTGCTGCGATTACAGCTGTAAGTCGCTTGGGGTATGTCTCTATCAGTTTTGCACATCGAGAGAGAGAATTTTTTTCCCATTCCTCCTTGCAAAACAGCTCGAGCTCAGTGAGGTTGGATGGAGAGCATTTGTGAACAGCAGTTTTCAGTTCTTTCCACAGATTCTCGATTGGATTCAGGTCTGGACTTTGACTTGGCCATTCTAACACCTGGATATGTTTATTTTTGAACCATTCCATTGTAGATTTTGCTTTATGTTTTGGATCATTGTCTTGTTGGAAGACAAATCTCCGTCCCAGTCTCAGGTCTTTTGCAGACTCCATCAGGTTTTCTTCCAGAATGGTCCTGTATTTGGCTCCATCCATCTTCCCATCAATTTTAACCATCTTCCCTGTCCCTGCTGAAGAAAAGCAGGCCCAAACCATGATGCTGCCACCACCATGTTTGACAGTGGGGATGGTGTGTTCAGCTGTGTTGCTTTTACGCCAAACATAACGTTTTGCATTGTTGCCAAAAAGTTCAATTTTGGTTTCATCTGACCAGAGCACCTTCTTCCACATGTTTGGTGTGTCTTCCAGGTGGCTTGTGGCAAACTTTAAACGACACTTTTTATGGATATCTCTTTAAGAAATGGCTTTCTTCTTGCCACTCTTCCATAAAGGCCAGATTTGTGCATTATACGACTGATTGTTGTCCTATGGACAGAGTCTCCCACCTCAGCTGTAGATCTCTGCAGTTCATCCAGAGTGATCATGGGCCTCTTGGCTGCATCTCTGATCAGTCTTCTCCTTGTATGAGCTGAAAGTTTAGAGGGACGGCCAGGTCTTGGTAGATTTGCAGTGGTCTGATACTCCTTCCATTTCAATATTATCGCTTGCACAGTGCTCCTTGGGATGTTTAAAGCTTGGGAAATCTTTTTGTATCCAAATCCGGCTTTAAACTTCTTCACAACAGTATCTCGGACCTGCCTGGTGTGTTCCTTGTTCTTCATGATGCTCTCTGCGCTTTTAACGGACCTCTGAGATTATCACAGTGCAGGTGCATTTATACGGAGACTTGATTACACACAGGTGGATTGTATTTATCATCATTAGTCATTTAGGTCAACATTGGATCATTCAGAGATCCTCACTGAACTTCTGGAGAGAGTTTGCTGCACTGAAAGTAAAGGGGCTGAATAATTTTGCAGGCCCAATTTTTCAGTTTTTGATTTGTTAAAAAAGTTTGAAATATCCAATAAATGTCATTCCACTTCATGATTGTGTTCCACTTGTTGTTGATTCTTCACAAAAAAAATACAGTTTTATATCTTTATGTTTGAAGCCTGAAATGTGGCAAAAGGTCGCAAAGTTCAAGGGGGCCGAATACTTTCGCAAGGCACTGTACATTCCCATACACTACATACGCCCACACACACACACACACACACCCAGACTGAGAACACAAACACACATACACATTACACACATGCGCACACACTTTTACACACATAATTTGCTGCTGCTGCTCTGTTCTTTATTCTACTCTTATTATTATGTATCCTTATGTCTAGTCACTTTACCCTGCCTTCATGTACATATCTACCTCAAATACCTTGTACCTCTGCACAATGATCTGGTACTGGTACTCCCTGTACATATATATATATAAAAAAATGTCACCTATATTTAACTAGGCAAGTCAGTTAAGAACAAATTCTTATTTACAATGACGGCCTACACAGGCCAAACCCAGACGACGCTGGGCCAATTGTGCGCTGCCCTATGGGACTCCCAATCACGGCCGGATGTGATACAGTACATTCTACAGTACATTCTACAGTACCTTCTACAGTACATTCTACAGTACCTTCTACAGTACCTTCTACAGTACCGTCTACAGTACATTCTACAGTACCTTCTGCAGTACATTCTACAGTACCGTCTACAGTACATTCTACAGTACATTCTACAGTACCTTCTACAGTACATTCTACAGTACATTCTACAGTACCTTCTACAGTACCTTCTACAGTACATTCTACAGTACATTCTACAGTACATTCTACAGTACCTTCTACTGTACATTCTTGTGTATTTTATTTTATTCCTCTTGTGTTACTTTTTTATTTTAGGATGATAAATGGAAACAGGATGCACCTGAGCTCAATTTTGAGTCTCATAGCAAAGGGTCTGAATACTTATGTAAATAAGGTATTTCTGATTTTAATTCTAAAAACCTGTTTTCCCATTGTCATTATGTGGTATTGTGTGTAGATTGATGAGGAAAATGAAAAGAATGAACAGCATCAGCAAGCTGCACGTAATGCCTTGGACCAGAGCTATGTACAGTCCCGCTCCCTCTCCTCAGGTCATGTTCTCTAACCCTGGCCTCTCGCCCTGCTGATGCCCTCACACTCAATAACACTGGGGCCACCGCGTGACATGGCTGCAATCCCAGCGTCCCTCTCTCCCTAGAGGCTGACATGACGCCACGCTGTCCCAGATGTGGACACAGATGGAGAGAGAACAAATATGATCATACAAACAACATTTGACAGTAATATTTTATTTTATTTGAAATATGATAATGTGCACACAGACACAGCCTCCAGCACACACACACACAAACACACAAGCATGGTAAGTAAGTAGTGCGTTCTCACACACATGTGCACTGTTACGGATACAGTTATCCTGTGTGTGTATCCTGTGCGTGTGTGTGTTTCTTTTCTCTCATTCTCCCCTCACAGGTGAAAATCATCACTCCCCAATCAGTCAACAATCAACCCATCAATCAGAAGACACACCTCCTCCTGTTTCCTACCCTATCACAGTTCCTTCCCCATGGTTTAAAAACCCCATAATTTGTTTGTTCAAGAGCTCAATCTCTTTGTAATGCCATGTTGGTAGATCTCTGTTTTTCATAGATTTCAAGAGCTCAATCTCTTTGTAATGCCATGTTGGTAGATCTCTGTTTTTCATAGATTTCAGTAGCTCAATCTCTTTGTAAATGCCATGTTTGTAGATCTCTGTTCTTCGCTCGCTCTCTGTGTATTAATTAACCTCTCTTTTGTTTGGGCACCTCCATAGCACTTTGTCATCTCCTGTGAGTATTGTTTTTGCTTATGGTGTTTGCTGGTGGGAAAAGGGGAAACCAAGACAAGTCGCCCATGGGCATACACTACCCGTAGATAAACTTTGTTAAAACACACTAGTTAGAACTGGGCGGACTACCCACTGTATTTTTGGTTAGTTAGTTAGCTGTTGTTGAAATAGGCTAGTCTAGCTTAGGGGTGTTTTGAATACTTATTGTTTCTTTCCTTGGGTCCAGCTCAGCCCCTTTTCCTGCTCCCCCCATTACCGTGTGTTTATAAATAAACCCTGAGTTTGACGGTATTATTTCGGTTGTCGTGGTTATTTCGTTCACACGTACTTTGTCACAATTATAATTTACATGAGTTATGTTACGGGTCTCACTACCATCCCCCCTAGACTGTCGGGCCAAAAGGGATTTGTAACATGCACGCACACAGACAAGTACATACGCATGCACACACAAGTATAAAACTACCGATTTCAAAGACAGATCTCCGTGTGGAGGTGGGCCTTACCTTTCCTGATGCAGAGGCTCCTTGGTCCATGGACAAGCTGCAGGACACACAGGTAAACAGAACACATTATTGCACTGTACTCATGACTCATGACAGTTCACTCCAGACACACAGGTATCACTGCCAGCATTTTCTAATTTCCTGTCTCTCTGAGAATATGTGGACACACACAAACGCACGCACGCACACAAACACACACACGCATGCACACAAACAATCACACAAACACACACACACAAGCACACACACACACACACTCTTGTTTAACTAACCTTGTGAGGACACACAATTCTTGTCCCATTCAAAATCCTATTTTCCCTAACTCTAACCCTTACCCTAACCCTAACACCTAAACCTAACCCTAGCTCCTAACCTTTACCCTAAAACTAGCCCTAGCTATGTGCGCTTCGAGACAAACAACACTGAAGTATGCATGACAACACCAGCTGTTCCCGGACGACTGTGTGATCACGCTCTCCATAGCCAATGTGAGTAAGAACTTTAAACAGGTCAACATTCACAAGGTTGCAGGGCCAGACGGATTACCAGGACCTGTACTCCGAGCATGCGCTGACCAACTGGCAAGTGTCTTGACTGACATTTTCAGTCCCTGACCGAGTCAGTAATACCATGTTTCAAGCAGACCAACATAGTCCCTGTGCCCAAGAACACCAAGGTAACCTGCCTAAATTACTACCGACCCGTAGCTCTCACGTCTGTAGTCATGAAGTTCTTTGAAAGGCTGGTCATGGCTCACATCAACACCATTATCCCAGAAACCCTAGACCCACTCCAATTTGCATACCGCCCCAACAGATCAACAGATGTTGCAATCTCTATTGCACTCCACACTGCCCTTTCCCACCTGGACAAAAGGAACACCTATGACAGAATGCTATTCATTGACTACAGCTCATAGTGCCCTCAAAGCTCATCACTAAGCTAAAGACCCTAGGACTAAACACCTCCCTCTGCAACTGGATCCTGGACTTCCTGATGGGTCGCCCCAGGTGGTAAGGGTAGGTAACAACACATCTGCACGTTGATCCTCAACACAGGGGCCCCTCAAGGGTGCGTTCTCAGTCCTCTCCTGTACTCCCTGTTGACCCATGACTGCATGGCCAATCACGACTCCAACACCATCATTAAGTTTGCTGACGACACACCAGTGGTAGCCCTGATCACCGACAACAATGAGACAGCCAATAGTGAGGAGGTCAGAGACCTGGCAGTGTGGTGATCAATACAAACAAGATGATTGTGGACTACAGGAGAAGGAGGGCAGAGCACACCCCTATTCTCATTGACAGGGCTCTATTGGAGCAGGTTGAGAGCTTCAAGTTCCTTGGTGTCCACATCACCGACGAACTGTCATGGTCCAAACACACCAAGACAGTCGTGAAGAGGGCATGACAACGCCTATTGCCCCTCAGGAGACTAAAAGATTTGGCATCGGTCCTCAGATCCTCAAGATTTTCTACAGCTGCACCATCGGGAGCATCACCGCCTGGTATGGCAACTGCTCGGCCTCCGACCGCAAGGCTCAACAGAGGGTAGTGTGTATGGCCCAGTACATCACTGGGGCCAAGCTTCCTGCCGTCCAGGACCTCTATACCAGGCGGTGTCAGAGGAAGGCCCTAAAAATGTCCTAAGACTCCAGCCACCCCAGTCATAGACTGTTCTCTCCGCTTGCCATGCGGTAGCAGAGTGCCAAGTCTAGGTCCAAAATGCTTCTTAACAGCTTCTACCCCCAAGCCATAAGACTCCTGAACAGCTAATCAAATGGCTACCCAGACTATTTGTACTAACCCCCCCCCCACCCACCCAGTTTTACACTGCTGCTACTCTCTCTTTATTATCTATGCATTGTTACTTTATCTCCAGCTACATGTACATATTACCTCAATTACCTCTAATTTCTTATTTTTTGTATTTATTTTTATTTAAAATACTTTCTAAACACTTATTTTTTTCACTCATTTCACTGTAAGGTACTCCTGTACTCCTGTTGTATTCGACGCATGTGACAAATGTGATTTGATTTGTTTAACTCCTAACCTGTACCCTAAACTGAATTCTAACCCTAACACTAATTCAAAACTTAACCCTATAGAAATAGCATTTGAGCTTGTAGGGGCTAACAAAATGTCCCCAGTTAGTCAAATGTTTATTTGTTTACTATTCTTGTGGGCTCTTCTGGTCTTCTAGTTAAACATGTCCAGCTACCGTGCAGATGTATTCCTCTGTCTGGTGTGCGACCAGTGCTCCAAAGCTTTCTTAATCATGAGAGATGCATTACAGCAAATGACACTGAGTTGGAGCAGAGCAGAAAACCCCCCCCCCCCCCCCCCCCCACACAGACACACAGACAGACAGCCAGACAGACAGACAGACAGACTTGTGCTTCATGTGCTTGGGATTAGCTGGGAAATGACATTTCCATATAATTGATGGGTTAAGTGGTGACATTTATGTTCCCTTTTTTTCTTCCTCTATTTCTCATGGAACTGCATCGTTCACGTCTGAGTGAAGTTTCTATCTTGTCCTTTTTTTACTGTCTCTCATTTCACTTTTTCACCGGAGTGACACTAAATAACCTGGCACACATAGACAATCATTTGAATGGAAATGTATGGAAGTCTTTCAACTGAATTTACGACACATACGTGCCTCATGACATGCACGCAGAATGGATCTACAGTACGGGCAGAATAGATAAACAGGTACTTGTGTCTTTCATCACAATGCGAAGAAGTCCAACGTCTTTGTGAAAGTGATTCTAGTTTATTGTAGCGATCAAGCAGCCGATAACATCATTTGTTTTTAGACCACGAGAAAATAAACCAACTCAAAGCATGACCGCTGGGGCCAGTAAAGGGACATACTGTAAAATCAAAGATGGAAAAATTGTGCGATGCCCTCTTGAAATGGCACATTAAATCCAGCGCTTGTGCCACCCGGAGATTCCAATTTAATTAGCGAATCCTAGTTTTAAATGCCCCCTCCCCCCATCTCCCTCCACCACTCTCTCTCTATAGTGTGGCTTATCTTCAAAAATCAATTACCCCCTCTGCAATCCCCTCGTCTATATCACACATACCCAAACCTCCATCTCACCCTGTCATCCTGTCATATTTCACCCCTTTCCTTCACCCTATACCCACCATAGTCTCCCTATCTCTCCCCACCCCCCTCCTTCCCCATCTCTCTTACCCAGCCACGCTGCCACTGGCGGAGCTCTCTGCTATCTGGGAGCTAGTGATCCACTTGGTCTCCCCCACCACCGTCCTGGCGTGCGGCAGGCGCCCCACATCCTTCACCGTCATCATCAGGTGGCGCGACGACTTGAGCATGCGCACCGCCTCGTCGTGTGGGATGCCCAGGAAGCTGCGCCCGTTCACCTCCAGGATCTGGTCACCCACCTGCGGGGCGGGGAGGGCATAGAGAGGAAGGGCTGGTGGGTGGAGTGGCATGGGCAGACACTAGGTTACAGTACACAGGTCAGAGGTGACACAGTGGGGTCAGAGCGGTAGAGTCCAGTAGAGAACAGACGAGAGTGTTAGATAACAAACAGAGTGGGAGGTAGATCGGTCAGTGCTGAACTTCACAGGGAGGTATAGTGCCTTCAGAAAGTATTCACATCACTTGACTTTTTCCACATTTTGTTGTGTTACAGCCTGAATTTAAAATGGATTATATTTAGATTTTGTGTCACTGGTCTATCTATATACAGTACCCCATAATGTCAAAGTGGAATTATGTTTTTATACATTTTTACAAGTTAATTAAAAATGAAAAGCTGTAATGTCTTGAGTTAATAAGTTTTCAACCTCTTTGCTTAGGCAAGACTAAATAAGTTCAGTAGGAAAAAACCTGCTTTAACAAGTCACAAAATAAGTTGCATGGACTCGCTCTGTGTGCAATAATAGTGTTTAACATGATTTTTTAATTACCTCATCTCTGTACCCCACCACATGCAATTATCTATAAGGTTCCTCAGTCGAGCAGTGGATTTCAAACACAGATTCAGCCAAAAAGGGCAGAGAGGTTTCCCAATGCCAACAGTAGTGAGAGTACGTGGCGCAGACACGATGATGTCAAATGCAGTGGATAGATCTAGGCCTTCCTATTTTTACAAGTTAATTAAAGAATTGGTAGATGGGTAAAAATAAAAAGCAGACACTGAATATCCCACTGAGCATGGTGACATTATTAATTACACTATGGATGGTGTATCAATACACCCAGTCACTACAAAGATACAGGCGTCCTTCCTAACTCAGGTGCTGGAGAGTAAGAAAACCACTCAGGGATTTCCCTATGAGGCCAAAAGTTACTTTTAAACAGTTAGAGTTTAATGTTTGTTCTCATCCTCCTAGATCTATCCACTGCCTTTGACATCATGAACCATCAAATCCTCTCAGGGCATTTTAGGCTCTGCACATTCTTGGAGTGCATCCTACCTGAGAGGCCGCTCTTACCAGATGACGTGGAGTGGACCTGTGTCTGCGCCACGTACTCTCACTACTGTTGTCCCCCAGGGCTCGGTTCTAGGTCCTCTCCTCTTCTCCAGGTCACTCGGCTCCGTCATATCCTAACATGGTCTCTCCTATTATTGCTATGAGAATGACACTCAACTTATTTTCTCCTTCCCCCCTTCTGACACCCAGGTGGCGACACGCATCTCTGCGTGCCAGGCAGATATCTGAAATTGGATGTCGGCCCACCACCTCAAGCTCAACCTCGACAAGACGGAGCTGCTCTTCCTCCCGGGGAAGGCCTGCCCGCTCAAAGACCTCTCCGTCACGGTTGACAACTCCACAGTGTCGCCCTCCCAGAGTGCAAAGAATCCAGTTGTGCAAAGCTTTTAGAGACTCACCCGAGAAAGGCTCACAGCAGTAATCGCTGCCAAAGTTGATCTTAACATTTTTTTTTTTATTATTTTTATTTTACCTTTATTTAACCAGGCAAGTCAGTTAAGAACAAATTCTTATTTTCAATGACGGCCTGGGAACAGTGGGTTAACTGCCTGTTCAGGGGCAGAACGACAGATTTGTACCTTGTCAGCTCGGGGGTTTGAACTCGCAACCTTCCGGTTACTAGTCCAACGCTCTAACCACTAGGCTACCCTGCCGCCCCCACCCCAACATTGACTCAGGGGTGTGAATATTATGTAAATGAGATTCTTTATTTCTGTATTTAATGTCCTTTTTATTTCAAACGCTTTCACTTTGTCATTATGGGGTGTTGTGTGTAGATGGGGGGGAAATTAAATGAATCCAGTTTGAATTCAGGCTGTAACACAACTAAATGAGTCAAGGGGTAGGAACACTTTCTGAAGGCACTGTAGATCCCAGGTAGAGACGTGGAACACAGAGTCAGAGGTATTCTCCGACTCCTGGTGAGACTGTGAGGAGTTTGAGAGTAGAGATCTAAAGGCCACTGAAGACTACTCTGTCTACTGATGTTGATCTCCAGCTGCGAACGGTACCCTATTCCCTATGTAGTGCACAACATTTGACCAGTGCCGTTGGGGTTCTGGTCAAAAATTGTGAATAGGGAGCAATTTGGGACATCACCCATGTCTCACTGCACTGCACCCCCCCCCCCCCCCCCCCCCCCCCCCCCGTAGACTCATACATGACCTCTGACCTCACATGAAGCACTTGGCTGATCTCTGATCATCTACAAGATCATCATATGCGTGAAATGATATAGCACTCTGGACTGTGGACTATATAGATAAATAATGTATGCATCCCAAATGAAACCATATTCCCTATAATATAGAGAATATATTATGAGGGGAATAGGGTGCCATTTGGGAGGTAGCCCATCTATGCAGCAGTACAATAAGTATAGGGACCCACTTCACTAAACAGAGAGCAGACATACGTGGGTCTTTCTATAAATAATGGGGGCAATGTGTGACATTGAGATAAACACTTCGAAATGGGTTGAAACAGTAACAAAAAGGATTTCTATGCAGTTCCGTGTACTTAGAGGAATGAAATGGAATATATGCAAATTGGCCCATAACTTCTCCTATACAACAACATAGGCTTAGGCATCTTTTAAGCAGGGTTCATACAGACATTGGCAAGTCAAATTGAAGAACTTTCTGGGACTTAAAAAACAATCATGGACCTTAATATTATCCAATTGTATAATTGATATAATTGTACATATAGGGCCTATTATAGAACCCCTCCATCACCCCCGAAAAGCATGAAAAAGTAGGCCATTACCACAATAATAATGATTTTTTTCAGGCCTCAATAGTCAAATGATTATTACATTCTAAAATGTGGGAGAATAATGTGGACATTGCCTGACTAAATAGACTAGATGCCAGCATGGCAATTTTTCTGAAGCCTACGTGACCGCAGGCACACATAGCATCAACCTCACCATCGGGGTTTTTATAGTGAGAAAGTGACCAAAACCGGGTTCCTTTTTTAATGGAGCATTGAAGAAATGTCTGATTTTCAAGGTAGGCCGATTCCAATAGCAGAATTTCTGAGCTACTTAAAACTTCTTGCTCCTACTTGAGACGCAGACGTCTCAAGTAGGCACCTGGAAATGCAAATGCGCTACGCTAAATGCTAAATGTACTCGTTAAAACTCTAACGTTCATTAAAACACACATACAGGGTATTGAATTAAAGCTACACTCGTTGTGAATCTAGCCAACAAGTCAGATTTTTAAAATGCTTTTCGGCGAAAGCATGAGAAGCTATTATCTGATAGCATGCAACACCCCAAAATGCCTGAAGGCGACGTAAACAAAATAATTAGCGTAGCCGGCGCTACACAAAAACGCAGAAATAAAATATAAAACATTCATTACCTTTGATGATATTCTTTGTTGGCACTCCTATATGTCCCATAAACATCACAAATTGGTCTTTTTCCCGATTAAATCCGTCCATGAATGCCCAAAATATCCATTTGTATAGCCTGTCTGCATCACGAAAAAAGCTCTCTTCCAACACGCAACGTCATGTTTAAAAATTATATAAGTTGCCTATATTCTTTGACAAAACACTTCAACCTACTTTTATAACCCAACTTTACGTATTTGTAAACGTTAATAAGCGATCAAATTGATCACTGGGCGATCTGTATTCAATAGCAGCTACAAAAGAAAACAGTGTCCATTTTTCAATCTTCCAAAATCGATTGAGGTAGGCTGGATGGAATCACGGATCTATTTGTAATGTCTCAAAGGATTTTTGTCAATGAAAATGACGTTTTTGGCGACATCGTGTGGAAGCTGTAGGAATTGCATCCGTCTCCATATTAAATTTGGTTTCCTTTAAATAATTCATGAAAGGTGCGCATGGATACTTTTTTCAGATTTCAGTGACCAGTTTTTCTTGCGCTTTTCGATGAAACACACGCTCTGTTATAGTCACAGCCGTGATTTAACCAGTTTTAGAAACTTCAGAGTGTTTTCTATCCACACATACTAATCATATGCATATACTATATTCCTGGCATGAGTAGCAGGACGCTGAAATGTTGCGCGATTTTTAACAGAATGTTCGAAAAAGGAGGGGGTAGGATAAAGAGGTTAAAGCCCCTTGTATTGTTTAAAATTGCAGGTGTAACATGGAAACCAAAATGTATTTGTCATGTTATTTCATTACCAGATCATATTGTGAATAAGCCCACTAGGCTACGTAATCATTATATCCAGAATAATTAATAGGAATCGTGTTCGGGTGTTGCGTAATGTGTCATTATATTTATTTATTTTATTAGGCGGCCTCCCCCGGCCAAACCCTAACCCAGACAATGCCGGGCCAATTGTGCGCAGCCCTATGGCACTTCCAATCACAGCCGGTTGTGATACAGCCTGGAATTGAACCAGTTAATAGGAATAGCGTTGGGTGTTGCACAATACTTCACACTATACAATATTACTCAGTAGACTCAGTGTTCAACCCGAGGCACAAAAACATGAAATCATTACCTTGATGCTTTCTCTGTTTAATCTAACGAGACCCTGCTGTAAATCAAGCAGAAAACAGATTATCAACAATTGGCTAGGGATATTAGATCCAACGTGGATCCAGCCACAAACCGGCTTCACCGGCATAATGAACGAGACACCAAAATATTCTGGACATTCCTCGCAAACAACTTCTTTTCCCCCCAGCACTTAGGCTCTCGTTGCATTGCATGCGCTATCACAACAGCTGTCCGCCACTTGGCTGTCATTCTGGAAACGTATGATGACGTGTGAAAATATGTGGGGGAAAAAACAGCTAAACACCAAACGCGCATCCAACATGTATTATGCATAACATTGAAGAACCACGTTAATGTCCGTATCGATTTAGGTTTTCTGTATCAGGGTAAGGTGACTCTTTCGGGTTAGACGCATTTGATATTTCAATCGCATTATTTTATTTGGGATTTGTGTGCCCACGAAAACTGTTTTCAACCGGTAACATAAAGAGGCACAAATTGTTACGTAGTTGTACTGCATTTCTGAGATCTCTAGACAAAAAAACTGTCTGACAGCAAGATCCAGGATTCTTACAGGGTTCAAATTCACTAGATTCTCTAGATATGCAAAAGTATGTGGACACACCTTCAAGTTAGTGGATTTGGCTACTTAAGCCACTCCCGTTGCTGACAGGTGTATAAAATCGAGCACACAGGCATGCAATCCCCATAGACAAACGTTGGCAGTAGAATGGCCTTACTGAAGACTTCAGTGACTTTTAACGTGGCACTGTCATAGGATGCCACCTTTCGAGCAAGTCAGTTTGTCAAATTTCTTCCCTGCTAGAGCTTCCCCAGTCAACTGTAAGTGCTCTTATTGTGAAGTGGAAACGTCTAGGAGCAACAACGGCTCAGCAGCGAAGTGGTAGGCCACACAAGCTCACAGAACGGGACCGCCGAGTGCTGAAGCATGTAGAGCGTAAAAATTGTCTGTCCTCGAGTACAACACTCGTCGGGAGCTTCCTGAAATGGGTTTACATAGCCGAGCAGCCGCACACAAGCCTAAGATCACCATGAGCAATGCCAAGCGTTGGCTGGTGTGGTGTAAAGCTCACCACCATTGGACTCTGGAGCAGTGGAAACACTTTCTCTGGGGGTGATGAATGACGCTTCACCATCTGGCAGTCCGACGGACGAATCTGGGTTTGGCGGATGCCAGGATAATGCTACCTGCCCAAATACATAGTGCCAACTGTGAAGTTTGGTGGAGGAGGAATAATGGTGTGGGGCTGTTTTTCATGGTTCGGGCTACTGTAGGACCCTTAGTTCCAGTGGAGGGTAATCTTAACACTACAGCAACAATGACATTCTAGACAATTCTGTGATTTCAACTTTGTGGCAACAGTTTGGGAAGGCCCTTTCCTGTTTCAGCCTGACTATGCCCCCATGCACAAGCGAGGTTCATACAGAAATGCTTGGTCGAGATCGGAGTGGAAGAACTTGACTGGCCTGCACAGAACCCTGACTGATCCCGTAGAGGTTAACAGCTTCTACCCCAAGCCATAAGACTCCTGAACAGCTAATCAAAAGGCTTCCCAGAACCCTCTTTTACGCTGCTGCTACTCTCTGCTTATAATCTATGCATAGTCACTTTAACTACACCTACATGTACATATTACCTCAATTACCTCGACTAACCGGTGGCCCCGCACATTAACTCTGTACCGGTACCCCCTGTATACAATCCCGCTTGTTATTTTACTGCTGCTCTTTAATTATTTGTTACTTTTATTATTATTATTATTATCTATTCATCTATTTTTTACTTAAAGCTTTTCTTTTTCTTCTTAACTTCTTAAAGCATTGGTTGGTTAAGGGCTTGTAAGTAAGCATTTCACTGTAAGGTGAAACACCTGTTGTATTCAGCGCATGTGACAAATAAACTCGATTTTTAAACCTGGAACACACTACAATTTGCATTTCCTACTGTACAGGAAAATTCTCTCTGGCCACAGAGGTATCACCTGTGGGGTAGGACTGCTGATTGCACAGGAAAGCTTATATGTTCAAATCAGTTCAAGGGAATTCAGATGGAATTGAAGTGTGGTGATGTGCTGTGCCATGCATGAACCAGTTCATAGGAATAGCGTTGGGTGGTTGTTATGCTGACAGGTCACTGAACACACACAGGTACAGAAGGAAACTCTCCGTCTCCGTCCACATTAGTTTAGCATTTCGAGTTTCATTATTTCCATATGGTAGCTATTCTTACATGTATTTCACTCTGCTAATGCATCCAAATCTCACCATCAATAACATCAATAGTCCTTCAATCAAATCCCTGCAGACACTGTGCTTGTGTGGGAAAAACATATCTAGTGACGGGTGTTCAGTGACTGGTGTGAAGACATTACACTGAGTGTACAAAACATTAAGAACACCCGCTCTTCCCATGACATAGCAGACCGGGTGAGTCCAGGGGAAAGCTATGATCCCTTATTGCTGTCACTTGTTAAATCCACTTCAATCAGTGTAGACGAAGAGGAGGAGACAGGTTAAAGAAGGATTTTTAAGCCTTGAGACAGTTGAGACATGGATTGTGTATGTGTGCCATTCAGAGGGTGAACGGGCAAGACAAAAGATTTAAGTGCCTTTGAACAGGGTATGGTAGAAGGTGCCTGGTGCAGCAGTTTGTCTCAAGAACTGCAACGCTGCTGGGTTTTTCACACTCAACAGTTTCCCATGTGTATCAAGAATGGTCCTCCACCCAAAGGACATCCAGCCAACTTGACACAACTGTGGGAAGCATTGGAGTCCAAATGGGCCAGCATCCCTGTGGAATGCTTACGACACCTTGTAGAGTCCATGCCCCGAGGAATTTAGTATTTTCTGAGGGCAAAAGGGGGATGCAACTCAATATTAGGAAGGTGCTCCTAATGTTTGGTACACTCAGTGTATGTTTGACCCCCCCCCACCCTCTCTCCCTCCATCAGTCCCTACCTCCCCCTGTAATCAGAGCATAGAGAAGAGTCTGAATAAGCCTGAGTCACCACAGAGACGTCACCTGAATGTGATGGTGCTGCTGCACTGACGCTACTCTTCCTGTCCTCTCTATCACCCTCCATCTCACCCTCTTTCACATTATACATTCATTTGGGGGCTCAGAGAAGCTGGCATGGGAAGTAAGTACTGCTTTGTATACACACACACACACACAGATCAATGCACTGCGTCAGACCAGAGCGTGGCCAAGCTGTCAGGGAGCATCCTGGGTAATTAACCAGCAGCAGAAATGCTGGCCCAATGATAATGACATTTACAAACAAAAGGCCAATCAATGTGGAGATGAATAATAAGTGACTGTGTTTTCTGGGAATACGACTCAGGCCACAGATGAGTACAACTGAATCGATGGCCATTAAACATGGCCCATTGTTTTCCCCACACACACCTCTCTATCACAAGTCTCACATTGCCATCGATTCCTCCTCTCTCCATGTCCTTCCTGTTGTCTCTCTTTTCTGTCTCGCTTTCTCAGCTTGTGGGCCAAAACCTCCACAAGGAAGCAACAACAACTCCCTCCCTCACTGGGATGACATCCAGAGAAACAGTCAGGGGAATGAAGCCTGTTAAGCGATTGGGCTACTGCAGTGGTGGCTGTTAGGGTGGAGATATAGGAGGATGGGCTCGTTGCAATGGCTGGAATGGACTGAATGGAAAGTTATCAACAACATACTGTTCCATTCATTCCTTTCAAGCCATTACAGATTTTCGTCCTATATCTCCACCCACCAGCCACCACTGGACTACCGGAATATCACAGTGGCTCTGTGACCAATACACAGACTGTATGAAATAAAGATCAGGATTTTGATGAAGTCTGCATGTTAAGTGAATCAGATGAGAAAGTGAGAGCTGAAAGCTGACCAGAGCTGATCTCACAGCAGTAGGAAAAGGTTAAAGAGCCCTCATCTCAGGAGAGGAGAGCTATGGAGAGCTGAACAGGCATCCCATTAAACCCCCTTTGAAGTGTCTTTCTTCCCTGACAATGTGTCTCTGTCCCAAATGGCACCCTATTCCCTATACAGTCCACTAGTTTTGACCAGGGTCCATAGAGCTCTGGTCAAAAGTAGTGCACTATGGAGTGAATAGTGAGCCATTTGGGACGCGCACCGTATCTGTTTGATCTGGCTCACTGTCATGAATCCCATTGACATTACAGTTGGGGGAAGATTACTTTACTGTGAGATGGGAGAGGGGGGTGGGAAGATATAAGAGTCCAGTCATCTCTATACAGCCAGACACGTGTCTTTCACTTCGTTGTCCCTGTCTGAGCCTCATTGTTGTTCTCTCTTTTTATGCCCATTCTTGTCTCCTTTACTGTCTCTCTCTCATTGCCTTTCTCTGCTCTTTCTCCCTCTCTCTCCTAGAGTGAAAGGATCCATGCTGTGACGAAGCAGCATTTGGCATTTGGCCACCCTCCGCTGTTCTCTACACTGGGGCACCCCTGACATTTCTCTCATGTTCTGTTCTCCAGTGAAGGAAAGAGGAGAACTGTGGAGAGATTCGATATCGACTGGCGCCTTGCCCCTCTGTCCAACTCTCTGCTCTGTGAAATGCAGCATTTTTCTTTCTAACCGGGATTCCCTAAGTGAAGGAATGCAGATGGGGGTTTGGGAATATGGGGAGGTGTATGTTTGTGCCAAAAAAGAGGGATAGAGGAATGTCTGGCGAGCTGGATCCCCATTCCCTTTATAGTGCACTACAGTACTTTGTTGGTGTTGAACTTTTACAAAGACAATTGTCTCACTACATCTCTCTATTTCTCCCTCTCTGTCCCCCTGTCTCACTACATCTCTCTATTTCTCTCTCTCTGTCCCCCTGTCTCACTACATCTCCCCTCTCTCCCTCTGTCCCAGTCTCACTACATCTCTCTATTTCTCCCTCTCTGTCCCCCTGTCTCACTACATCTCTCTATTTCTCTCTCTCTGTCCCCCTGTCTCACTACACCCCCCCTCTCTCTGTCCCCCTGTCTCACTACACCTCTCTATTTCTCTCTCTCTGTCCCCCTGTCTCACTACACCCCCCCCTCTCTCTGTCCCCCTGTCTCACTACACCTCTCTATTTCTCTCTCTCTGTCCCCTAGTCTCACTACACCCCCCCCTCTCTCTGTCCCCCTGTCTCACTACATCTCTCTATTTCTCTCTCTCTGTCCCCCAGTCTCACTACACCCCCCCCTCTCTCTGTCCCCCTGTCTCACTACACCTCTCTATTTCTCTCTCTCTGTCCCCCTGTCTCACTACACCCCCCCCTCTCTCTGTCCCCCTGTCTCACTACACCTCTCTATTTCTCTCTCTCTGTCCCCTGTCTCACTATACCCCCCCCCCCCTCTCTGTCCCCCTGTCTCACTACACCTCTCTATTTCTCTCTCTCTGTCCCCCTGTCTCACTACACCCCCCCCTCTCTCTGTCCCAGTCTCACTACATCTCCCCTCTCTCCCTCTGTCCCAGTCTCACTACATCTCCCCTCTCTCCCTCTGTCCCCCTGTCTCACTAGATCTCTCTATTTCTCTCTCTCTGTCCCCCTGTCTCACTACATCTCTCTATTTCTCTCTCTCTGTCCCCCTGTCTCACTACACCCCCCCTCTCTCTGTCCCCCTGTCTCACTACACCTCTCTATTTCTCTCTCTCTGTCCCCCTGTCTCACTACACCCCCCCCTCTCTCTGTCCCCCTGTCTCACTACACCTCTCTATTTCTCTCTCTCTGTCCCCTAGTCTCACTACACCCCCCCCTCTCTCTGTCCCCCTGTCTCACTACATCTCTCTATTTCTCTCTCTCTGTCCCCCAGTCTCACTACACCCCCCCCTCTCTCTGTCCCCCTGTCTCACTACACCTCTCTATTTCTCTCTCTCTGTCCCCCTGTCTCACTACACCCCCCCCTCTCTCTGTCCCCCTGTCTCACTACACCTCTCTATTTCTCTCTCTCTGTCCCCTGTCTCACTATACCCCCCCCCCCTCTCTGTCCCCCTGTCTCACTACACCTCTCTATTTCTCTCTCTCTGTCCCCCTGTCTCACTACACCCCCCCTCTCTCTGTCCCCCTGTCTCACTACACCTCTCTATTTCTCTCTCCCTGTCCCCCAGTCTCACTACACCCCCCCCTCTCTCTGTCCCCCTGTCTCACTACACCTCTCTATTTCTCTCTCTCTGTCCCCCTGTCTCACTACATCTCTCTATTTCTCTCTCTCTGTCCCCCTGTCTCACTACATCTCCCCTCTCTCCCTCTGTCCCAGTCTCACTACATCTCTCTATTTCTCCCTCTCTGTCCCCCTGTCTCACTACATCTCTCTATTTCTCTCTCTCTGTCCCCCTGTCTCACTACACCCCCCCTCTCTCTGTCCCCCTGTCTCACTACACCTCTCTATTTCTCTCTCTCTGTCCCCCTGTCTCACTACACCCCCCCCTCTCTCTGTCCCCCTGTCTCACTACACCTCTCTATTTCTCTCTCTCTGTCCCCTAGTCTCACTACACCCCCCCCTCTCTCTGTCCCCCTGTCTCACTACATCTCTCTATTTCTCTCTCTCTGTCCCCCAGTCTCACTACACCCCCCCCTCTCTCTGTCCCCCTGTCTCACTACACCTCTCTATTTCTCTCTCTCTGTCCCCCTGTCTCACTACACCCCCCCCTCTCTCTGTCCCCCTGTCTCACTACACCTCTCTATTTCTCTCTCTCTGTCCCCTGTCTCACTATACCCCCCCCCCCCTCTCTGTCCCCCTGTCTCACTACACCTCTCTATTTCTCTCTCTCTGTCCCCCTGTCTCACTACACCCCCCCCTCTCTCTGTCCCAGTCTCACTACATCTCCCCTCTCTCCCTCTGTCCCAGTCTCACTACATCTCCCCTCTCTCCCTCTGTCCCCCTGTCTCACTAGATCTCTCTATTTCTCTCTCTCTGTCCCCCTGTCTCACTACATCTCTCTATTTCTCTCTCTCTGTCCCCCTGTCTCACTACACCCCCCCTCTCTCTGTCCCCCTGTCTCACTACACCTCTCTATTTCTCTCTCTCTGTCCCCCTGTCTCACTACACCCCCCCCTCTCTCTGTCCCCCTGTCTCACTACACCTCTCTATTTCTCTCTCTCTGTCCCCTAGTCTCACTACACCCCCCCCTCTCTCTGTCCCCCTGTCTCACTACATCTCTCTATTTCTCTCTCTCTGTCCCCCAGTCTCACTACACCCCCCCCTCTCTCTGTCCCCCTGTCTCACTACACCTCTCTATTTCTCTCTCTCTGTCCCCCTGTCTCACTACACCCCCCCCTCTCTCTGTCCCCCTGTCTCACTACACCTCTCTATTTCTCTCTCTCTGTCCCCTGTCTCACTATACCCCCCCCCCCTCTCTGTCCCCCTGTCTCACTACACCTCTCTATTTCTCTCTCTCTGTCCCCCTGTCTCACTACACCCCCCCTCTCTCTGTCCCCCTGTCTCACTACACCTCTCTATTTCTCTCTCCCTGTCCCCCAGTCTCACTACACCCCCCCCTCTCTCTGTCCCCCTGTCTCACTACACCTCTCTATTTCTCTCTCTCTGTCCCCCTGTCTCACTATACCCCCCCCCCCCCCCCTCTCTGTCCCCCTGTCTCACTACACCTCTCTATTTCTCTCTCTCTCTGTCCCCCTGTCTCACTACACCCCCCCCTCTCTCTGGCCCCCTGTCTCACTACACCTCTCTATTTCTCTCTCTCTGTCCCCCTGTCTCACTACACCCCCCCTCTCTCTGTCCCCCTGTCTCACTACACCTCTCTATTTCTCTCTCCCTGTCCCCCAGTCTCACTACACCCCCCCCTCTCTCTGTCCCCCTGTCTCACTACACCTCTCTATTTCTCTCTCTCTGTCCCCCTGTCTCACTATACCCCCCCCCCTCTCTGTCCCCCTGTCTCACTACACCTCTCTATTTTTCTCTCTCTCTGTCCCCCTGTCTCACTACACCCCCCCCCTCTCTCTGTCCCCCTGTCTCACTACACCTCTCTATTTCTCTCTCTCTGTCCCCCAGTCTCACTACATCTCTCTATTTCTCTCTCTCTGTCCCCCTGTCTCACTACACCTCTCTATTTCTCTCTCTCTGTCCCCCTGTCTCACTATACCCCCCCCCCCCCCTCTCTGTCCCCCTGTCTCACTACACCTCTCTATTTCTCTCTCTCTGTCCCCCAGTCTCACTACATCTCTCTATTTCTCCCTCTCTGTCCCCCTGTCTCACTACACCTCTCTATTTCTCTCTCTCTCTGTCCCCCTGTCTCACTACACCCCCCCCCCCTCTCTGTCCCCCTATCTCACTACACCTCTCTATTTCTCTCTCTCTGTCCCCCCTGTCTCACTACACCTCTCTATTTCTCTCTCTCTGTCCCCCTGTCTCACTACACCCCCCTCTCTCTGTCCCCCTGTCTCACTACATCTCTCTATTTCTCTCTCTCTGTCCCCCTGTCTCACTACACCCCCCCTCTATCTGTCCCCCTGTCTCACTACACCTCTCTATTTCTCTCTCTCTGTCCCCCAGTCTCACTACATCTCTCTATTTCTCTATCTCTGTCCCCCAGTCTCACTACATCTCTCTATTTCTCCCTCTCTGTCCCCCTGTCTCACTACATCTCTCTATTTCTCTCTCTCTGTCCCCCTGTCTCACTACACCCCCCCTCTCTCTGTCCCCCTGTCTCACTAGATCTCTCTATTTCTCTCTCTCTGTCCCCCTGTCTCACTACATCTCTCTATTTCTCTCTCTCTGTCCCCCAGTCTCACTACACCCCCCCTCTCTCTGTCCCTCTGTCCCAGTCTCACTACACCCCCCCCCTCTCTCTGTCCCTCTGTCTCACTACACCCCCCTCTCTCTGTCCCTCTGTCCCAGTCTCACTACATCTCCCCTCTCTCCCTCTGTCCCCCTGTCTCACTACATCTCTCTATTTCTCTCTCTCTGTCCCCCTGTCTCACTACACCCCCCTCTCTCTGTCCCTCTGTCCCAGTCTCACTACATCTCCCCTCTCTCCCTCTGTCCCCCTGTCTCACTACAACTACATCTCTCTATTTCTCTCTCTCTGTCCCCCTGTCTCACTACACCTCTCTATTTCTCTCTCTCTCTGTCCCCCTGTCTCACTACACCCCCCCCCCCCTCTCTGTCCCCCTATCTCACTACACCTCTCTATTTCTCTCTCTCTGTCCCCCCTGTCTCACTACACCTCTCTATTTCTCTCTCTCTGTCCCCCTGTCTCACTACACCCCCCTCTCTCTGTCCCCCTGTCTCACTACATCTCTCTATTTCTCTCTCTCTGTCCCCGTCTCACTACACCCCCCCTCTATCTGTCCCCCTGTCTCACTACACCTCTCTATTTCTCTCTCTCTGTCCCCCAGTCTCACTACATCTCTCTATTTCTCTATCTCTGTCCCCCAGTCTCACTACATCTCTCTATTTCTCCCTCTCTGTCCCCCTGTCTCACTACATCTCTCTATTTCTCTCTCTCTCTGTCCCCCTGTCTCACTACACCCCCCCTCTCTCTGTCCCCCTGTCTCACTAGATCTCTCTATTTCTCTCTCTCTGTCCCCCTGTCTCACTACATCTCTCTATTTCTCTCTCTCTGTCCCCCAGTCTCACTACACCCCCCCTCTCGCTGTCCCTCTGTCCCAGTCTCACTACACCCCCCCCCTCTCTCTGTCCCTCTGTCTCACTACACCCCCCTCTCTCTGTCCCTCTGTCCCAGTCTCACTACATCTCCCCTCTCTCCCTCTGTCCCCCTGTCTCACTACATCTCTCTATTTCTCTCTCTCTGTCCCCCTGCTCTCCCTCTGTCCCCCTGTCTCACTACATCTCTCCATTTCTCAATCTCTGTCCCCCTGTCTCACTACACCCCCCCTCTCTCTGTCCCTCTGTCCCAGTCTCACTACATCTCCCCTCTCTCCCTCTGTCCCAGTCTCACTACATCTCCCCTCTCTCTGTCCTCCTGTCTCACTACACCCCCCCTCTCTCTGTCCCTCTGTCCCAGTCTCACTACATCTCCCCTCTCTCCCTCTGTCCCAGTCTCACTACATCTCCCCTCTCTCTGTCCCCCTGTCTCACTACACCCCCCCTCTCTCTGTCCCTCTGTCCCAGTCTCACTACATCTCCCCTCTCCCTCTGTCCCAGTCTCACTACATCTCCCCTCTCTCCCTCTATCCCCCTGTCTCACTACACCTCTCTATTTCTCTCTCTCTGTCCCCCTGTCTCACTACACCCCCCCTCTCTGTCCCCCTGTCTCACTACATCTCTCTATTTCTCTCTCTCTGTCCCCATGTCTCACTACATCTCTCTATTTCTCTCTCTCTGTCCCCCTTTCTCACTACACCCCCCCTCTCTGTCCCCCTGTCTCACTACATCTCTCTATTTCTCTCTCTCTGTCCCCATGTCTCACTACATCTCTCTATTTCTCTCTCTCTGTCCCCCTGTCTCACTACATCTCCCCTCTCTCCCTCTGTCCCCCTGTCTCACTACATCTCTCTATTTCTCTCTCTCTGTCCCTCTGTCTCACTACACCCCCCCTCTATCTGTCCCCCTGTCTCACTACACCTCTCTATTTCTCTCTCTCTGTCCCCCAGTCTCACTACATCTCTCTATTTCTCTATCTCTGTCCCCCAGTCTCACTACATCTCTCTATTTCTCCCTCTCTGTCCCCCTGTCTCACTACATCTCTCTATTTCTCTCTCTCTGTCCCCCTGTCTCACTACACCCCCCCCTCTCTCTGTCCCTCTCTCTGTCCCAGTCTCACTATATCTCTCTATTTCTCGCTCTCTGTCCCCCTGTCTCACTACATCTCCCCTCTCTCCCTCTGTCCCCCTGTCTCACTAGATCTCTCTATTTCTCTCTCTCTGTCCCCCTGTCTCACTACATCTCTCTATTTCTCTCTCTCTGTCCCCCAGTCTCACTACACCCCCCCTCTCTCTGTCCCTCTGTCCCAGTCTCACTACACCCCCCCCCTCTCTCTGTCCCTCTGTCTCACTACACCCCCCTCTCTCTGTCCCTCTGTCCCAGTCTCACTACATCTCCCCTCTCTCCCTCTGTCCCCCTGTCTCACTACATCTCTCTATTTCTCTCTCTCTGTCCCCCTGTCTCACTACACCCCCCTCTCTCTGTCCCTCTGTCCCAGTCTCACTACATCTCCCCTCTCTCCCTCTGTCCCCCTGTCTCACTACATCTCTCCATTTCTCAATCTCTGTCCCCCTGTCTCACTACACCCCCCCTCTCTCTGTCCCTCTGTCCCAGTCTCACTACATCTCCCCTCTCTCCCTCTGTCCCAGTCTCACTACATCTCCCCTCTCTCTGTCCCCCTGTCTCACTACACCCCCCCTCTCTCTGTCCCTCTGTCCCAGTCTCACTACATCTCCCCTCTCTCCCTCTGTCCCAGTCTCACTACATCTCCCCTCTCTCCCTCTGTCCCCCTGTCTCACTACATCTCTCTATTTCTCTCTCTCTGTCCCCCTGTCTCACTACATCTCCCCTCTCTCCCTCTGTCCCCCTGTCTCATTAGATCTCTCTATTTCTCTCTCTCTGTCCCCCTGTCTCACTACATCTCTCTATTTCTCTCTCTCTGTCCCCCAGTCTCACTACACCCCCCCTCTCTCTGTCCCTCTGTCCCAGTCTCACTACACCCCCCCCCCCTCTCTCTGTCCCCCTGTCTCACTACATCTCTCTATTTCTCTCTCTCTGTCCCCCTGTCTCACTACATCTCCCCTCTCTCCCTCTGTCCCCCTGTCTCACTACATCTCTCTATTTCTCTCTCTCTGTCCCCCTGTCTCACTACACCCCCCCGCCCTCTCTGTCCCTCTGTCCCTGTCTCACTACACCCCCCCCCTCTCTCTGTCCCCCTGTCTCACTACATCTCTCTATTTCTCTCTCTCTGTCCCCCTGTCTCACTACATCTCTCTATTTCTCTCTCTGTCCCCCTGTCTCACTACACCCCCCCCTCTCTCTGTCCCCCTGTCTCACTACACCCCCCCCCCCTCTCGCTGTCCCCTTGTCTCACTACATCTCTCTATTTCTCTCTCTCTGTCCCCCTGTCTCACTACACCCCCCCTCTCTCTGTCCCCTTGTCTCACTACATCTCTCTATTTCTCTCTCTCTGTCCCCCTGTCTCACTACACCCCCCACTCTCTCTGTCCCCTTGTCTCACTACATCTCTCTATTTCTCTCTCTCTGTCCCCCTGTCTCACTACACCCCCCCCTCTCTGTCCCTCTGTCCCTGTCTCACTACACCCCCCCTCTCTCTGTCCCCCTGTCTCACTACATCTCTCTATTTCTCTCTCTCTGTCCCCCTGTCTCACTACATCTCTCTATTTCTCTCTCTCTGTCCCCCTGTCTCACTACACCCCCCCTCTCTCTGTCCCTCTGTCCCAGTCTCACTACATCTCCCCTCTCTCCCTCTGTCCCCCTGTCTCACTACAACTCTCTATCTCTCTCTCTCTGTCCCCCTGTCTCACTACACCCCCCCCCCTCTCTCTGTCCCTCTGTCCCAGTCTCACTACATCTCCCCTCTCTCCCTCTGTCCCCCTGTCTCACTACATCTCTCCATTTCTCTATCTCTGTCCCCCTGTCTCACTACACCCCCCCTCTCTCTGTCCCTCTGTCCCAGTCTCACTACATCTCCCCTCTCTCCCTCTGTCCCAGTCTCACTACATCTCTCTATTTCTCTCTCTCTGTCCCCCTGTCTCACTACACCCCCCCCTCTCTCTGTCCCCCTGTCTCACTACACCCCCCCTCTCTCTGTCCCCTTGTCTCACTACATCTCTCTATTTCTCTCTCTCTGTCCCCCTGTCTCACTACACCCCCCCTCTCTCTGTCCCCCTGTCTCACTACACCCCCCCTCTCTCTGTCCCCTTGTCTCACTACATCTCTCTATTTCTCTCTCTCTGTCCCCCTGTCTCACTACACCCCCCCTCTCTCTGTCCCCTTGTCTCACTACATCTCTCTATTTCTCTCTCTCTGTCCCCCTGTCTCACTACATCTCTCTGTCCCCTTGTCTCATTCTCTCTCTCTCTGTCCCCCTGTCTCACTACACCCCCCCTCTCTCTGTCCCTCTGTCTCTGTCCCCTTGTCTCACTACATCTCTCTATTTCTCTCTCTCTGTCCCCCTGTCTCACTACACCCCCCCTCTCTCTGTCCCTCTGTCCCAGTCTCACTACATCTCCCCTCTCTCCCTCTGTCCCCCTGTCTCACTACATCTCTCCATTTCTCTATCTCTGTCCCCCTGTCTCACTACACCCCCCCTCTCTCTGTCCCTCTGTCCCAGTCTCACTACATCTCCCCTCTCTCCCTCTGTCCCAGTCTCACTCTCTCTCTGTCCCCCTGTCTCACATCTCCCCTCTCTCTGTCCCCCTGTCTCACTACACCCCCCCTCTCTCTGTCCCTCTGTCCCAGTCTCACTACATCTCCCCTCTCTCCCTCTGTCCCCCTGTCTCACTACATCTCTCTATCTCTCTCTCTCTGTCCCCCTTTCTCACTACACCCCCCCCCCCTCTCTCTGTCCCTCTGTCCCAGTCTCACTACATCTCCCCTCTCTCCCTCTGTCCCCCTGTCTCACTACATCTCTCCATTTATCTATCTCTGCCCCCCTGTCTCACTACACCCCCCCTCTCTCTGTCCCTCTGTCCCAGTCTCACTACATCTCCCCTCTCTCCCTCTGTCCCAGTCTCACTACATCTCCCCTCTCTCTGTCCCCCTGTCTCACTACACCCCCCCTCTCTCTGTCCCTCTGTCCCAGTCTCACTACATCTCCCCTCTCTCCCTCTGTCCCAGTCTCACTACATCTCCCCTCTCTCTGTCCCCCTGTCTCACTACACCCCCCCTCTCTCTGTCCCTCTGTCCCAGTCTAACTACATCTCCCCTCTCTCCCTCTGTCCCAGTCTCACTACATCTCCCCTCTCTCCCTCTGTCCCCCTGTCTCACTACATCTCTCTATTTCTCTCTCTCTGTCCCCATGTCTCACTACACCCCCCCCCTCTCTGTCCCTCTGTCCCTGTCTCACTACACCCCCCCTCTCTGTACCCCTGTCTCACTACATCTCTCTATTTCTCTCTCTCTGTCCCCATGTCTCACTACATCTCTCTATTTCTCTCTCTCTGTCCCCCTGTCTCACTACACCCCCCCCCTCTGTCCCTCTGTCCCTGTCTCACTACACCCCCCCCCTCTCTCTGTCCCGCTGTCTCACTACATCTCTCTATTTCTCTCTCTGTGTCCCCCTGTCTCAATACATCTCTCTATTTCTCTCTCTCTGTCCCCCTGTCTCACTACACCCCCCCCTCTCTCTGTCCCCCTGATTCACTACACCCCCCCTCTCTCTGTCCCCTTGTCTCACTACATCTCTCTATTTCTCTCTCTCTGTCCCCCTGTCTCACTACACCCCCCCTCTCTCTGTCCCCTTGTCTCACTACATCTCTCTATTTCTCTCTCTCTGTCCCCCTGTCTCACTACACCCCCCCCCTCTCTCTGTCCCCTTGTCTCACTACATCTCTCTATTTCTCTCTCTCTGTCCCCCTGTCTCACTACACCCCCCCCCTCTCTCTCTCTGTCCCTCTGTCCCAGTCTCACTACATCTCCCCTCTCTCCCTCTGTCCCCCTGTTTCACTACATCTCTCCATTTCTCTATCTCTGTCCCCCTGTCTCACTACACCCCCCCTCTCTCTGTCCCTCTGTCCCAGTCTCACTACATCTCCCCTCTCTCCCTCTGTCCCAGTCTCACTACATCTCTCTATTTCTCTCTCTCTCTGTCCCCCTGTCTCACTACACCCCCCCCTCTCTCTGTCCCCCTGTCTCACTACACCCCCCCCTCTCTCTGTCCCCTTGTCTCACTACATCTCTCTATTTCTCTCTCTCTGTCCCCCTGTCTCACTAAACCCCCCCCTCTCTCTGTCCCCCTGTCTCACTACACCCCCCCTCTCTCTGTCCCCTTGTCTCACTACATCTCTCTATTTCTCTCTCTCTGTCCCCCTGTCTCACTACACCCCCCCCCCTCTCTCTCTGTCCCCTTGTCTCACTACATCTCTCTATTTCTCTCTCTCTGTCCCCCTGTCTCACTACACCCCCCCCCTCTCTCTGTCCCCTTGTCTCACTACATCTCTCTATTTCTCTCTCTCTGTCCCCCTGTCTCACTACACCCCCCCCTCTCTGTCCCTCTGTCCCAGTCTCACTACATCTCCCCTCTCTCCCTCTGTCCCCCTGTCTCACTACATCTCTCCATTTCTCTATCTCTGTCCCCCTGTCTCACTACACCCCCCTCTCTCTGTCCCTCTGTCCCAGTCTCACTACATCTCCCCTCTCTCCCTCTGTCCCAGTCTCACTACATCTCCCCTCTCTCTGTCCCCCTGTCTCACTACACCCCCCCTCTCTCTGTCCCTCTGTCCCAGTCTCACTACATCTCCCCTCTCTCTGTTCTTTGTCCCTGTCTCACTACACCCCCCCCCCTCTCTCTGTCCCCCTGTCTCACTACATCTCTCTATTTCTCTCTCTCTGTCCCCCTGTCTCACTACACCCCCCCTCCCTCTGTCCCCCTGTCTCACTACACCCCCCTCTCTCTGTCCCTCTGTCCCCCTGTCTCACTACATCTCTCTATTTCTCTCTCTCTGTCCCCCTGTCTCACTACACCCCCCCCCTCTCTCTGTCCCTCTCTCTGTCCCAGTCTCACTACATCTCTCTATTTCTCTCTCTCTGTCCCCCTGTCTCACTACACCTCTCTATTTCTCTCTCTCTGTCCCCCAGTCTCACTACATCTCTCTATTTCTCTCTCTCTGTCCCCCTGTCTCACTACACCTCTCTATTTCTCTCTCTCTGTCCCCCTGTCTCACTATACCCCCCCCCCCCTCTGTCCCCCTGTCTCACTACACCTCTCTATTTCTCTCTCTCTGTCCCCCAGTCGCACTACATCTCTCTATTTCTCTCTCTCTGTCCCCCTGTCTCACTACACCTCTCTATTTCTCTCTCTCTGTCCCCCTGTCTCACTACACCCCCCCCCCCTCTCTGTCCCCCTGTCTCACTACACCTCTCTAATTCTCTCTCTCTGTCCCCCCTGTCTCACTACACCTCTCTATTTCTCTCTCTCTGTCCCCCTGTCTCACTACACCCCCCTCTCTCTGTCCCCCTGTCTCACTACATCTCTCTATTTCTCTCTCTCTGTCCCCCTGTCTCACTACACCCCCCCTCTATCTGTCCCCCTGTCTCACTACACCTCTCTATTTCTCTCTCTCTGTCCCCCAGTCTCACTACATCTCTCTATTTCTCTATCTCTGTCCCCCAGTCTCACTACATCTCTCTATTTCTCCCTCTCTGTCCCCCTGTCTCACTACATCTCTCTATTTCTCTCTCTCTGTCCCCCTGTCTCACTACACCCCCCCTCTCTCTGTCCCCCTGTCTCACTAGATCTCTCTATTTCTCTCTCTCTGTCCCCCTGTCTCACTACATCTCTCTATTTCTCTATCTCTGTCCCCCAGTCTCACTACACCCCCCCTCTCCCTGTCCCTCTGTCCCAGTCTCACTACACCCCCCCCCTCTCTCTGTCCCTCTGTCTCACTACACCCCCCTCTCTCTGTCCCTCTGTCCCAGTCTCACTACATCTCCCCTCTCTCCCTCTGTCCCCCTGTCTCACTACATCTCTCTATTTCTCTCTCTCTGTCCCCCTGTCTCACTACACCCCCCTCTCTCTGTCCCTCTGTCCCAGTCTCACTACATCTCCCCTCTCTCCCTCTGTCCCCCTGTCTCACTACATCTCTCCATTTCTCAATCTCTGTCCCCCTGTCTCACTACACCCCCCCTCTCTCTGTCCCTCTGTCCCAGTCTCACTACATCTCCCCTCTCTCCCTCTGTCCCAGTCTCACTACATCTCCCCTCTCTCTGTCCTCCTGTCTCACTACACCCCCCCTCTCTCTGTCCCTCTGTCCCAGTCTCACTACATCTCCCCTCTCTCCCTCTGTCCCAGTCTCACTACATCTCCCCTCTCTCTGTCCCCCTGTCTCACTACACCCCCCCTCTCTCTGTCCCTCTGTCCCAGTCTCACTACATCTCCCCTCTCCCTCTGTCCCAGTCTCACTACATCTCCCCTCTCTCCCTCTATCCCCCTGTCTCACTACACCTCTCTATTTCTCTCTCTCTGTCCCCCTGTCTCACTACACCCCCCCTCTCTGTCCCCCTGTCTCACTACATCTCTCTATTTCTCTCTCTCTGTCCCCATGTCTCACTACATCTCTCTATTTCTCTCTCTCTGTCCCCCTTTCTCACTACACCCCCCCTCTCTGTCCCCCTGTCTCACTACATCTCTCTATTTCTCTCTCTCTGTCCCCATGTCTCACTACATCTCTCTATTTCTCTCTCTCTGTCCCCCTGTCTCACTACATCTCCCCTCTCTCCCTCTGTCCCCCTGTCTCACTACATCTCTCTATTTCTCTCTCTCTGTCCCTCTGTCTCACTACACCCCCCCTCTATCTGTCCCCCTGTCTCACTACACCTCTCTATTTCTCTCTCTCTGTCCCCCAGTCTCACTACATCTCTCTATTTCTCTATCTCTGTCCCCCAGTCTCACTACATCTCTCTATTTCTCCCTCTCTGTCCCCCTGTCTCACTACATCTCTCTATTTCTCTCTCTCTGTCCCCCTGTCTCACTACACCCCCCCCTCTCTCTGTCCCTCTCTCTGTCCCAGTCTCACTATATCTCTCTATTTCTCGCTCTCTGTCCCCCTGTCTCACTACATCTCCCCTCTCTCCCTCTGTCCCCCTGTCTCACTAGATCTCTCTATTTCTCTCTCTCTGTCCCCCTGTCTCACTACATCTCTCTATTTCTCTCTCTCTGTCCCCCAGTCTCACTACACCCCCCCTCTCTCTGTCCCTCTGTCCCAGTCTCACTACACCCCCCCCCCTCTCTCTGTCCCTCTGTCTCACTACACCCCCCTCTCTCTGTCCCTCTGTCCCAGTCTCACTACATCTCCCCTCTCTCCCTCTGTCCCCCTGTCTCACTACATCTCTCCATTTCTCAATCTCTGTCCCCCTGTCTCACTACACCCCCCCTCTCTGTCCCTCTGTCCCAGTCTCACTACATCTCCCCTCTCTCCCTCTGTCCCAGTCTCACTACATCTCCCCTCTCTCTGTCCCCCTGTCTCACTACACCCCCCCTCTCTCTGTCCCTCTGTCCCAGTCTCACTACATCTCCCCTCTCTCCCTCTGTCCCAGTCTCACTACATCTCCCCTCTCTCCCTCTGTCCCCCTGTCTCACTACATCTCTCTATTTCTCTCTCTCTGTCCCCCTGTCTCACTACATCTCCCCTCTCTCCCTCTGTCCCCCTGTCTCATTAGATCTCTCTATTTCTCTCTCTCTGTCCCCCTGTCTCACTACATCTCTCTATTTCTCTCTCTCTGTCCCCCAGTCTCACTACACCCCCCCTCTCTCTGTCCCTCTGTCCCAGTCTCACTACACCCCCCCCCCTCTCTCTGTCCCCCTGTCTCACTACATCTCTCTATTTCTCTCTCTCTGTCCCCCTGTCTCACTACATCTCCCCTCTCTCCCTCTGTCCCCCTGTCTCACTACATCTCTCTATTTCTCTCTCTCTGTCCCCCTGTCTCACTACACCCCCCCGCCCTCTCTGTCCCTCTGTCCCTGTCTCACTACACCCCCCCCCCTCTCTCTGTCCCCCTGTCTCACTACATCTCTCTATTTCTCTCTCTCTGTCCCCCTGTCTCACTACATCTCTCTATTTCTCTCTCTGTCCCCCTGTCTCACTACACCCCCCCCCTCTCTCTGTCCCCCTGTCTCACTACACCCCCCCCCCTCTCGCTGTCCCCTTGTCTCACTACATCTCTCTATTTCTCTCTCTCTGTCCCCCTGTCTCACTACACCCCCCCTCTCTCTGTCCCCTTGTCTCACTACATCTCTCTATTTCTCTCTCTCTGTCCCCCTGTCTCACTACACCCCCCACTCTCTCTGTCCCCTTGTCTCACTACATCTCTCTATTTCTCTCTCTCTGTCCCCCTGTCTCACTACACCCCCCCCTCTCTGTCCCTCTGTCCCTGTCTCACTACACCCCCCCTCTCTCTGTCCCCCTGTCTCACTACATCTCTCTATTTCTCTCTCTCTGTCCCCCTGTCTCACTACATCTCTCTATTTCTCTCTCTCTGTCCCCCTGTCTCACTACACCCCCCCTCTCTCTGTCCCTCTGTCCCAGTCTCACTACATCTCCCCTCTCTCCCTCTGTCCCCCTGTCTCACTACAACTCTCTATCTCTCTCTCTCTGTCCCCCTGTCTCACTACACCCCCCCCCCCTCTCTCTGTCCCTCTGTCCCAGTCTCACTACATCTCCCCTCTCTCCCTCTGTCCCCCTGTCTCACTACATCTCTCCATTTCTCTATCTCTGTCCCCCTGTCTCACTACACCCCCCCTCTCTCTGTCCCTCTGTCCCAGTCTCACTACATCTCCCCTCTCTCCCTCTGTCCCAGTCTCACTACATCTCTCTATTTCTCTCTCTCTGTCCCCCTGTCTCACTACACCCCCCCCTCTCTCTGTCCCCCTGTCTCACTACACCCCCCCTCTCTCTGTCCCCTTGTCTCACTACATCTCTCTATTTCTCTCTCTCTGTCCCCCTGTCTCACTACACCCCCCCTCTCTCTGTCCCCCTGTCTCACTACACCCCCCCTCTCTGTGTCCCCTTGTCTCTCTACATCTCTCTATTTCTCTCTCCCTGTCCCCCTGTCTCACTACACCCCCCCTCTCTCTGTCCCCTTGTCTCACTACATCTCTCTATTTCTCTCTCTCTGTCCCCCTGTCTCACTACACCCCCCCCCCCTCTCTCTGTCCCCTTGTCTCACTACATCTCTCTATTTCTCTCTCTCTGTCCCCCTGTCTCACTACACCCCCCCTCTCTCTGTCCCTCTGTCCCAGTCTCACTACATTTCCCCTCTCTCCCTCTGTCCCCCTGTCTCACTACATCTCTCCATTTCTCTATCTCTGTCCCCCTGTCTCACTACACCCCCCCTCTCTCTGTCCCTCTGTCCCAGTCTCACTACATCTCCCCTCTCTCCCTCTGTCCCAGTCTCACTACATCTCCCCTCTCTCTGTCCCCCTGTCTCACTACACCCCCCCTCTCTCTGTCCCTCTGTCCCAGTCTCACTACATCTCCCCTCTCTCTGTTCTTTGTCACTGTCTCACTACACCCCCCCCTCTCTCTGTCCCCCTGTCTCACTACATCTCTCTATTTCTCTCTCTCTGTCCCCCTGTCTCACTACACCCCCCCTGTCTCTGTCCCCCTATCTCACTACACCCCCCTCCCTCTGTCCCTCTGTCCCCCTGTCTCACTACATCTCTCTATTTCTCTCTCTCTGTCCCCCTGTCTCACTACACCCCCCCCCCCTCTCTCTGTCCCTCTCTCTGTCCCAGTCTCACTACATCTCTCTATTTCTCTCTCTCTGTCCCCCTGTCTCACTACATCTCCCCTCTCTCCCTCTGTCCCCCTGTCTCACTAGATCTCTCTATTTCTCTCTCTCTGTCCCCCTGTCTCACTACATCTCTCTATTTCTCTCTCTCTGTCCCCCTGTCTCACTACACCCCCCCTCTCTCTGTCCCTCTGTCCCAGTCTCACTACATCTCCCCTCTCTCCCTCTGTCCCCCTGTCTCACTACATCTCTCTATTTCTCTCTCTCTGTCCCCCTTTCTCACTACACCCCCCCCCCCTCTCTCTGTCCCTCTGTCCCAGTCTCACTACATCTCCCCTCTCTCCCTCTGTCCCCCTGTCTCACTACATCTCTCCATTTATCTATCTCTGCCCCCCTGTCTCACTACACCCCCCCTCTCTCTGTCCCTCTGTCCCAGTCTCACTACATCTCCCCTCTCTCCCTCTGTCCCAGTCTCACTACATCTCCCCTCTCTCTGTCCCCCTGTCTCACTACACCCCCCCTCTCTCTGTCCCTCTGTCCCAGTCTCACTGCATCTCCCCTCTCTCCCTCTGTCCCAGTCTCACTACATCTCCCCTCTCTCTGTCCCCCTGTCTCACTACACCCCCCCTCTCTCTGTCCCTCTGTCCCAGTCTAACTACATCTCCCCTCTCTCCCTCTGTCCCAGTCTCACTACATCTCCCCTCTCTCCCTCTGTCCCCCTGTCTCACTACATCTCTCTATTTCTCTCTCTCTGTCCCCATGTCTCACTACACCCCCCCCCTCTCTGTCCCTCTGTCCCTGTCTCACTACACCCCCCCCTCTCTGTACCCCTGTCTCACTACATCTCTCTATTTCTCTCTCTCTGTCCCCATGTCTCACTACATCTCTCTATTTCTCTCTCTCTGTCCCCCTGTCTCACTACACCCCCCCCTCTGTCCCTCTGTCCCTGTCTCACTACACCCCCCCCCTCTCTCTGTCCCGCTGTCTCACTACATCTCTCTATTTCTCTCTCTGTGTCCCCCTGTCTCAATACATCTCTCTATTTCTCTCTCTCTGTCCCCCTGTCTCACTACACCCCCCCCTCTCTCTGTCCCCCTGATTCACTACACCCCCCCCTCTCTCTGTCCCCTTGTCTCACTACATCTCTCTATTTCTCTCTCTCTGTCCCCCTGTCTCACTACACCCCCCCTCTCTCTGTCCCCTTGTCTCACTACATCTCTCTATTTCTCTCTCTCTGTCCCCCTGTCTCACTACACCCCCCCCCCTCTCTCTGTCCCCTTGTCTCACTACATCTCTCTATTTCTCTCTCTCTGTCCCCCTGTCTCACTACACCCCCCCCCCTCTCTCTCTCTGTCCCTCTGTCCCAGTCTCACTACATCTCCCCTCTCTCCCTCTGTCCCCCTGTCTCACTACATCTCTCCATTTCTCTATCTCTGTCCCCCTGTCTCACTACACCCCCCCTCTCTCTGTCCCTCTGTCCCAGTCTCACTACATCTCCCCTCTCTCCCTCTGTCCCAGTCTCACTACATCTCTCTATTTCTCTCTCTCTCTGTCCCCCTGTCTCACTACACCCCCCCCCCTCTCTCTGTCCCCCTGTCTCACTACACCCCCCCCTCTCTCTGTCCCCTTGTCTCACTACATCTCTCTATTTCTCTCTCTCTGTCCCCCTGTCTCACTAAACCCCCCCCTCTCTCTGTCCCCCTGTCTCACTACACCCCCCCTCTCTCTGTCCCCTTGTCTCACTACATCTCTCTATTTCTCTCTCTCTGTCCCCCTGTCTCACTACACCCCCCCCCCTCTCTCTCTGTCCCCTTGTCTCACTACATCTCTCTATTTCTCTCTCTCTGTCCCCCTGTCTCACTACACCCCCCCCCTCTCTCTGTCCCCTTGTCTCACTACATCTCTCTATTTCTCTCTCTCTGTCCCCCTGTCTCACTACACCCCCCCTCTCTCTGTCCCTCTGTCCCAGTCTCACTACATCTCCCCTCTCTCCCTCTGTCCCCCTGTCTCACTACATCTCTCCATTTCTCTATCTCTGTCCCCCTGTCTCACTACACCCCCCTCTCTCTGTCCCTCTGTCCCAGTCTCACTACATCTCCCCTCTCTCCCTCTGTCCCAGTCTCACTACATCTCCCCTCTCTCTGTCCCCCTGTCTCACTACACCCCCCCTCTCTCTGTCCCTCTGTCCCAGTCTCACTACATCTCCCCTCTCTCTGTTCTTTGTCCCTGTCTCACTACACCCCCCCCCTCTCTCTGTCCCCCTGTCTCACTACATCTCTCTATTTCTCTCTCTCTGTCCCCCTGTCTCACTACACCCCCCCTCCCTCTGTCCCCCTGTCTCACTACACCCCCCTCTCTCTGTCCCTCTGTCCCCCTGTCTCACTACATCTCTCTATTTCTCTCTCTCTGTCCCCCTGTCTCACTACACCCCCCCCCCTCTCTCTGTCCCTCTCTCTGTCCCAGTCTCACTACATCTCTCTATTTCTCTCTCTCTGTCCCCCTGTCTCACTACATCTCCCCTCTCTCCCTCTGTCCCCCTGTCTCACTAGATCTCTCTATTTCTCTCTCTCTGTCCCCCTGTCTCACTACATCTCTCTATTTCTCTCTCTCTGTCCCCCAGTCTCACTACACCCCCCCCTCTCTCTGTCCCTCTGTCCCAGTCTCACTACACCCCCCCTCTCTCTGTCCCTCTGTCTCACTACACCCCCCTCTCTCTGTCCCTCTGTCCCAGTCTCACTACATCTCCCCTCTCTCCCTCTGTCCCCCTGTCTCACTACATCTCTCTATTTCTCTCTCTCTGTCCCCCTGTCTCACTACACCCCCCCTCTCTCTGTCCCTCTGTCCCAGTCTCACTACATCTCCCCTCTCTCCCTCTGTCCCCCTGTCTCACTACATCTCTTCATTTCTCTCTCTCTGTCCCCCTGTCTCACTACACCCCCCCCTCTCTCTGTCCCCTTGTCTCACTACATCTGTCTATTTCTCTCTCTCTGTCCCCCTGTCTCACTACACCCCCCCTCTCTCTGTCCCTCTGTCCCAGTCTCACTACATCTCCCCTCTCTCCCTCTGTCCCCCTGTCTCACTACATCTCTCCATTTCTCTATCTCTGTCCCCCTGTCTCACTACACCCCCCCTCTCTCTGTCCCTCTGTCCCAGTCTCACTACATCTCCCCTCTCTCCCTCTGTCCCAGTCTCACTACATCTCCCCTCTCTCTGTCCCCCTGTCTCACTACACCCCCCCTCTCTCTGTCCCTCTGTCCCAGTCTCACTACATCTCCCCTCTCTCTGTTCTTTGTCCCTGTCTCACTACACCCCCCCCCCTCTCTCTGTCCCCCTGTCTCACTACATCTCTCTATTTCTTTCTCTCTGTCCCCCTGTCTCACTACACCCCCCCTCCCTCTGTCCCCCTGTCTCACTACACCCCCCTCTCTCTGTCCCTCTGTCCCCCTGTCTCACTACATCTCTCTATTTCTCTCTCTCTGTCCCCCTGTCTCACTACACCCCCCCCCCTCTCTCTGTCCCTCTCTCTGTCCCAGTCTCACTACATCTCTCTATTTCTCTCTCTCTGTCCCTCTGTCTCACTACATCTCCCCTCTCTCCCTCTGTCCCCCTGTCTCACTAGATCTCTCTATTTCTCTCTCTCTGTCCCCCTGTCTCACTACATCTCTCTATTTCTCTCTCTCTGTCCCCCAGTCTCACTACACCCCCCCCCTCTCTCTGTCCCTCTGTCCCAGTCTCACTACACCCCCCCTCTCTCTGTCCCTCTGTCTCACTACACCCCCCTCTCTCTGTCCTTCTGTCCCAGTCTCACTACATCTCCCCTCTCTCCCTCTGTCCCCCTGTCTCACTACATCTCTCTATTTCTCTCTCTCTGTCCCCCTGTCTCACTACACCCCCCCCTCTCTCTGTCCCTCTGTCCCAGTCTCACTACATCTCCCCTCTCTCCCTCTGTCCCCCTGTCTCACTACATCTCTCCATTTCTCTATCTCTGTCCCCCTGTCTCACTACACCCCCCCTCTCTCTGTCCCTCTGTCCCAGTCTCACTACATCTCCCCTCTCTCCCTCTGTCCCAGTCTCACTACATCTCCCCACTCTCTGTCCCCCTGTCTCACTACAACCCCCCTCTCTCTGTCCCTCTGTCCCAGTCTCACTACATCTCCCCTCTCTCCCTCTGTCCCAGTCTCACTACATCTCCCCTCTCTCTGTCCCCCTGTCTCACTACACCCCCCCTCTCTCTGTCCCTCTGTCCCAGTCTCACTACATCTCCCCTCTCTCCCTCTGTCCCAGTCTCACTACATCTCCCCTCTCTCCCTCTGTCTCACTACATCTCTCTATTTCTCTCTCTTTGTCCCCCTGTCTCACTACATCTCCCCTCTCTCCCTCTGTCCCCCTGTCTCACTAGATCTCTCTATTTCTCTCTCTCTGTCCCCCTGTCTCACTACATCTCTCTATTTCTCTCTCTCTGTCCCCCAGTCTCACTACACCCCCCCTCTCTCTGTCCCTCTGTCCCAGTCTCACTACACCCCCCCCTCTCTCTGTCCCTCTGTCCCAGTCTCACTACATCTCTCTATTTCTCTCTCTCTGTCCCCCTGTCTCACTACATCTCCCCTCTCTCCCTCTGTCCCCCTGTCTCACTAGATCTCTCTATTTCTCTCTCTCTGTCCCCCTGTCTCACTACATCTCTCTATTTCTCTCTCTCTGTCCCACTGTCTCACTACACCCCCCCCGCCCTCTCTGTCCCTCTGTCCCTGTCTCACTACACCCCCCCCCCTCTCTCTGTCCCCCTGTCTCACTACATCTCTCTATTTCTCTCTCTCTGTCCCCCTGTCTCACTACATCTCTCTATTTCTCTCTCTCTGTCCCCCTGTCTCACTACACCCTCCCCCCTCTCTCTGTCCCCCTGTCTCACTACACCCCCCCCCCCCTCGCTGTCCCCTTGTCTCACTACATCTCTCTATTTCTCTCTCTCTGTCCCCCTGTCTCACTACACCCCCCCCTCTCTCTGTCCCCTTGTCTCACTACATCTCTCTATTTCTCTCTCTCTGTCCCCCTGTCTCACTACACCCCCCACTCTCTCTGTCCCCTTGTCTCACTACATCTCTCTATTTCTCTCTCTCTGTCCCCCTGTCTCACTACACCCCCCCTCTCTGTCCCTCTGTCCCTGTCTCACTACACCCCCCCTCTCTCTGTCCCCCTTTCTCACTACATCTCTCTATTTCTCTCTCTCTGTCCCCCTGTCTCACTACATCTCTCTATTTCTCTCTCTCTGTCCCCCTGTCTCACTACACCCCCCCCTCTCTCTGTCCCTCTGTCCCAGTCTCACTACATCTCCCCTAACTCCCTCTGTCCCCCTGTCTTACTACATCTCTCTATTTCTCTCTCTCTGTCCCCCTGTCTCACTACACCCCCCCCCTCTCTCTGTCCCTCTGTCCCAGTCTCACTACACCTCCCCTCTCTCCCTCTGTCCCCCTGTCTCACTACATCTCTCCATTTATCTATCTCTGTCCCCCTGTCTCACTACACCCCCCCTCTCTCTGTCCCTCTGTCCCAGTCTCACTACATCTCCCCTCTCTCCCTCTGTCCCAGTCTCACTACATCTCCCCTCTCTCTGTCCCCCTGTCTCACTACACCCCCCCTCTCTCTGTCCCTCTGTCCCAGTCTCACTACATCTCCCCTCTCTCCCTCTGTCCCAGTCTCACTACATCTCCCCTCTCTCTGTCCCCCTGTCTCACTACACCCCCCCTCTCTCTGTCCCTCTGTCCCAGTCTCACTACATCTCCCCTCTCTCCCTCTGTCCCAGTCTCACTACATCTCCCCTCTCTCCCTCTGTCCCCCTGTCTCACTACATCTCTCTATTTCTCTCTCTCTGTCCCCCTGTCTCACTACACCCCCCCCCTCTCTGTCCCTCTGTCCCTGTCTCACTACACCCCCCCCCTCTCTGTCCCCTTGTCTCACTACATCTCTCTATTTCTCTCTCTCTGTCCCCATGTCTCACTACATCTCTCTATTTCTCTCTCTCTGTCCCCCTGTCTCACTACACCCCCCCCCCTGTCCCTCTGTCCCTGTCTCACTACACCCCCCCCCTCTCTCTGTCCCGCTGTCTCACTACATCTCTCTATTTCTCTCTCTGTGTCCCCCTGTCTCACTACATCTGTCTATTTCTCTCTCTCTCTGTCCCCCTGTCTCACTACACCCCCCCTCTCTCTGTCCCCCTGTCTCACTACACCCCCCCTCTCTCTGTCCCCTTGTCTCACTACATCTCTCTATTTCTCTCTCTCTGTCCCCCTGTCTCACTACACCCCCCCCTCTCTCTGTCCCCCTGTCTCACTACACCCCCCCCTCTCTCTGTCCCCCTGTCTCACCACACCCACCCCTCTCTCTGTCCCCCTGTCTCACTACATCTCTCTATTTCTCTCTCTCTGTCCCCCTGTCTCACTACACCCCCCCCCCTCTCTCTGTCCCTCTCTCTGTCCCAGTCTCACTACATCTCTCTATTTCTCTCTCTCTGTCCCCCTGTCTCACTACATCTCCCCTCTCTCCCTCTGTCCCCCTGTCTCACTAGATCTCTCTATTTCTCTCTCTCTGTCCCCCTGTCTCACTACATCTCTCTATTTCTCTCTCTCTGTCCCCCAGTCTCACTACACCCCCCCTCTCTCTGTCCCTCTGTCCCAGTCTCACTACACCCCCCTCTCTCTGTCCCTCTGTCTCTGTCCCTCTGTCCCAGTCTCACTACATCTCCCCTCTCTCCCTCTGTCCCCCTGTCTCACTACATCTCTCTATTTCTCTCTCTCTGTCCCCCTGTCTCACTACACCCCCCCTCTCTATGTCCCTCTGTCCCAGTCTCACTACATCTCCCCTCTCTCCCTCTGTCCCCCTGTCTCACTACATCTCTCCATTTCTCTATCTCTGTCCCCCTGTCTCACTACACCCCCCCTCTCTCTGTCCCTCTGTCCCAGTCTCACTACATCTCCCCTCTCTCCCTCTGTCCCAGTCTCACTACATCTCCCCTCTCTCCCTCTGTCCCAGTCTCACTACATCTCCCCTCTCTCCCTCTGTCCCCCTGTCTCACTACATCTCTCTATTTCTCTCTCTCTGTCCCCCTGTCTCACTACATCTCCTCTCTCTCCCTCTGTCCCCCTGTCTCACTAGATCTCTCTATTTCTCTCTCTCTGTCCCCCTGTCTCACTACATCTCTCTATTTCTCTCTCTCTGTCCCCCAGTCTCACTACACCCCCCCCTCTCTCTGTCCCTCTGTCCCAGTCTCACTACACCCCCCCTCTCTCTGTCCCTCTGTCCCAGTCTCACTACATCTCTCTATTTCTCTCTCTCTGTCCCCCTGTCTCACTACATCTCCCCTCTCTCCCTCTGTCCCCCTGTCTCACTACATCTCTCTATTTCTCTCTCTCTGTCCCCCTGTCTCACTACACCCCCCGCCCTCTCTGTCCCTCTGTCCCTGTCTCACTACACCCCCCCCCCTCTCTCTGTCCCCTGTCTCACTACATCTCTCTATTTCTCCCTCTCTGTCCCCCTGTCTCACTACATCTCTCTATTTCTCTCTCTCTGTCCCCCTGTCTCACTACACCCCCCCCCTCTCTCTGTCCCCCTGTCTCACTACACCCCCCCCTCTCGCTGTCCCCTTGTCTCACTACATCTCTCTATTTCTCTCTCTCTGTCCCCCTGTCTCACTACACCCCCCCCCCTCTCTCTGTCCCCTTGTCTCACTACATCTCTCTATTTCTCTCTCTCTGTCCCCCTGTCTCACTACACCCCCCACTCTCTCTGTCCCCTTGTCTCACTACATCTCTCTATTTCTCTCTCTCTGTCCCCCTGTCTCACTACACCCCCCTCTCTGTCCCTCTGTCCCTGTCTCACTACACCCCCCCCTCTCTCTGTCCCCCTGTCTCACTACATCTCTCTATTTCTCTCTCTCTGTCCCCCTGTCTCACTACATCTCTTTATTTCTCTCTCTCTGTCCCCCTGTCTCACTACACCCCCCCTCTCTCTGTCCCTCTGTCCCAGTCTCACTACATCTCCCCTCTCTCCCTCTGTCCCCCTGTCTCACTACATCTCTCCATTTATCTATCTCTGTCCCCCTGTCTCACTACACCCCCCCTCTCTCTGTCCCTCTGTCCCAGTCTCACTACATCTCCCCTCTCTCCCTCTGTCCCAGTCTCACTACATCTCCCCTCTCTCCCTCTGTCCCCCTGTCTCACTACATCTCTCTATTTCTCTCTCTCTCTGTCCCCCTGTCTCACTACAGCCCCCCCCCTCTCTGTCCCTCTGTCCCTGTCTCACTACATCTCTCTATTTCTCTCTCTCTGTCCCCATGTCTCACTACATCTCTCTATTTCTCTCTCTCTGTCCCCCTGTCTCACTACCCCCCCCCCCCTCTGTCCCTCTGTCCCTGTCTCACTACACCCCCCCCCCTCTCTCTTTCCCGCTGTCTCACTACATCTCTCTATTTCTCTTTCTGTGTCCCCCTGTCTTACTACATCTCCCCTCTCTCCCTCTGTCCCAGTCTCACTACATCTCCCCTCTCTCTGTCCCCCTGTCTCACTACACCCCCCTCTCTCTGTCCCTCTGTCCCAGTCTCACTACATCTCCCCTCTCTCCCTCTGTCCCAGTCTCACTACATCTCCCCTCTCTCCCTCTGTCCCCCTGTCTCACTACATCTCTCTATTTCTCTCTCTCTCTGTCCCCCTGTCTCACTACACCCCCCCCTCTCTGTCCCTCTGTCCCTGTCTCACTACACCCCCCCCTCTCTGTCCCCCTGTCTCACTACATCTCTCTATTTCTCTCTCTCTGTCCCCATGTCTCACTACATCTCTCTATTTCTCTCTCTCTGTCCCCGTCTCACTACACCCCCCCCCCCCTCTGTCCCTCTGTCCCTGTCTCACTACACCCCCCCCTCTCTCTTTCCCGCTGTCTCACTACATCTCTCTATTTCTCTCTCTGTGTCCCCCTGTCTCACTACATCTCTCTAATTCTCTCTCTCTGTCCACCTGTCTCACTACACCCCCCCTCTCTCTGTCCCCCTGTCTCACTACACCCACCCTCTCTCTGTCCCCTTGTCTCACTACATCTCTCTATTTCTCTCTCTCTGTCCCCCTGTCTCACTACACCCCCTCTCTCTCTGTCCCCCTGTCTCACTACACCCCCCCCCTCTCTCTGTCCCCTTGTCTCACTACATCTCTCTATTTCTCTCTCTCTGTCCCCCTGTCTCACTACACCCCCCCTCTCTCTGTCCCCTTGTCTCACTACATCTCTCTATTTCTCTCTCTCTGTCCCCATGTCTCACTACATCTCTTTATTTCTCTCTCTCTGTCCCCCTGTCTCACTACACCCCCCCCCCTCTGTCCCTCTGTCCCTGTCTCACTACACCCCCCCCTCTCTCTTTCCCGCTGTCTCACTACATCTCTCTATTTCTCTCTCTGTGTCCCCCTGTCTCACTACATCTCCCCTCTCTCCCTCTGTCCCAGTCTCACTACATCTCCCCTCTCTCTGTCCCCCTGTCTCACTACACCCCCCTCTCTCTGTCCCTCTGTCCCAGTCTCACTACATCTCCCCTCTCTCCCTCTGTCCCAGTCTCACTACATCTCCCCTCTCTCCCTCTGTCCCCCTGTCTCACTACATCTCTCTATTTCTCTCTCTCTCTGTCCCCCTGTCTCACTACACCCCCCCCTCTCTGTCCCTCTGTCCCTGTCTCACTACACCCCCCCCTCTCTGTCCCCCTGTCTCACTACATCTCTCTATTTCTCTCTCTCTGTCCCCATGTCTCACTACATCTCTCTATTTCTCTCTCTCTGTCCCCCTGACTCACTACACCCCCCCCCCCCCCTCTGTCCCTCTGTCCCTGTCTCACTACACCCCCCCCCTCTCTCTTTCCCGCTGTCTCACTACATCTCTCTATTTCTCTCTCTGTGTCCCCCTGTCTCACTACATCTCTCTATTTCTCTCTCTCTGTCCACCTGTCTCACTACACCCCCCCTCTCTCTGTCCCCCTGTCTCACTACACCCCCCCTCTCTCTGTCCCCTTGTCTCACTACATCTCTCTATTTCTCTCTCTCTGTCCCCCTGTCTCACTACACCCCCTATCTCTCTGTCCCCCTGTCTCACTACACCCTCCCCCTCTCTCTGTCCCCTTGTCTCACTACATCTCTCTATTTCTCTCTCTCTGTCCCCCTGTCTCACTACACCCCCCCCTCTCTCTGTCCCCTTGTCTCACTACATCTCTCTATTTCTCTCTCTCTGTCCCCCTGTCTCACTACACCCCCCCTCTCTCTCTGTCCCCTTGTCTCACTACATCTCTCTATTTCTCTCTCTCTGTCCCCCTGTCTCACTACACCCCCCCCCCTCTCTCTGTCCCTCTGTCCCAGTCTCACTACATCTCCCCTCTCTCCCTCTGTCCCCCTGTCTCACTACATCTCTCCATTTCTCTATCTCTGTCCCCCTGTCTCACTACACCCCCCCTCTCTCTGTCCCTCTGTCCCAGTCTCACTACATCTCCCCTCTCTCCCTCTGTCCCAGTCTCACTACATCTCCCCTCTCTCTGTCCCCCTGTCTCACTACACCCCCCCTCTCTCTGTCCCTCTGTCCCAGTCTCACTACATCTCCCCTCTCTCCCTCTGTCCCAGTCTCACTACATCTCCCCTCTCTCCCTCTGTCCCCCTGTCTCACTACATCTCTCTATTTCTCTCTCTCTGTCCCCCTGTCTCACTACACCCCCCCCCCTCTGTCCCTCTGTCCCTGTCTCACTACACCCCCCCTCTCTCTGTCCCCCTGTCTCACTACATCTCTCTATTTCTCTCTCTGTGTCCCCCTGTCTCACTACATCTCTCTATTTCTCTCTCTCTGTCCCCCTGTCTCACTACACCCCCCCTCTATCTGTCCCCCTGTCTCACTACACCCCCCCCTCTCTCTGTCCCCTTGTCTCACTACATCTCTCTATTTCTCTCTCTCTGTCCCCCTGTCTCACTACACCCCCCCCCTCTCTCTGTCCCCCTGTCTCACTACACCCCCCCCTCTCTCTGTCCCCTTGTCTCACTACATCTCTCTATTTCTCTCTCTGTGTCCCCCTCACTACATCTCTCTATTTCTCTCTCTGTGTCCCCCTGTCTCACTACATCTCTCTATTTCTCTCTCTCTGTCCCCCTGTCTCACTACACCCCCCCCCTCTCTCTGTCCCCCTGTCTCACTACACCCCCCCCCCTCTCTCTGTCCCCTTGTCTCACTACATCTCTCTATTTCTCTCTCTGTCCCCCTGTCTCACTACACCCCCCCTCTCTCTGTCCCCCTGTCTCACTACACCCCCCCTCTCTCTGTCCCCTTGTCTCACTACATCTCTCTATTTCTCTCTCTCTCTGTCCCCCTCACTACATCACCCCCTCTCTCTTTCTCTTCCTCTGTCTCCGTCTCACTACATCTCCCCCTCTCTCTTTCTCTTCCTCTGTCCCCGTCTCACTACATCACCCCCTCTCTCTTTCTCTTCCTCTGTCTCCGTCTCACTACATCGCCCCCTCTCTCTTTCTCTCCCTCTGTCCATGTCTCACTACATCTCCCCCTGTCTCTTTCTCTCTCGTTGTCCATGTCTCACTACATCTCCCCCTCTCTCTTTCTCTCCCTCTGTCCATGTCTCACTACATCTCCCCCTCTCTCTTTCTCTCTCGTTGTCCATGTCTCACTACATCTCCCCCTCTCTCTTCCTCTCCCTCTGTCCCCGTCTCACTACATCTCCCCCTCTCTCTTTCTCTCTCGTTGTCCCCATCTCACTACATCTCCCCTCTCTCTTTGTCCATGTCTCACTACATTTCCCCCTCGCAATCTACAAAGAACCTTCCAGATTGAGGAAGGTTCTATAAAGAACCATTGTTAATGGTTCTTATGAAATTATTCTTTATAGCACCATACAGGTTCCATACAGGTTTATTGAATCTTCAAAAAAGGGTTCTATAGTATATAGCACCAAAAGGGTTCCACTATGGTACAAGCCAAAGAACCCCTATCTGGTACTATTTAGAACCATTCTATTTTTTGTATTCAGGAGTCAGCATATTTTTTTTCACGATTTTGTCTCAAGTTCTCTCTTCAGCTACTCCTCGTCTCAAGGTCCTTTCTGGATCAACTTTTTTCTTGACACTTTCGAATGACTGGCATGACACTAAATATCTCTGATAAGAATCTTGACAGGTGTCAGCACAGAGGATCCTCTGAAAGGGATCACATCGTGGAGAAGAGTGATCCAGCGTTCCAGGGAACAGCAAAGGTTGACTGTGTCATTTGAAAGTCCGGCAACTCTGTGCAGTTTATGAAAGGCAATTTCATTTTAGCTAGTCCGGATCAATCAAAACGCCTACAACATGCATCACACAAATGACGTTCTCTTCATAATTACACACGTAGTAGTTTGACACAACAAAACAGTTTCCTAAACCGCGTTTCCGTCCACAGTTATGTGACTACAGTCATACCACATATTTCAACAAATCACCACAGTTATGTGACTACAGTCATACCACATATTTCAACAACTCACCACAGTTATGTGAGTACAGTCATACCACATATTTCAACAAATCACCACAGTTATGTGACTACAGTCATACCACATATTTCAACAAATCACCACAGTTATGTGACTACAGTCATACCACATATTTCAACAGATCACCACAGTTATGTGAGTACAGTCATACCACATATTTCAACAAATCACCACAGTTATGTGAGTACAGTCATACCACATATTTCAACAACTCACCACAGTTATGTGAGTACAGTCATACCACATATTTCAACAAATCACCACAGTTATGTGACTACAGTCATACCACATATTTCAACAACTCACCACAGTTATGTGACTACAGTCATACCACATATTTCAACAAATCACCACAGTTATGTGACTACAGTCATACCACATATTTCAACAAATCACCACAGTTATGTGACTACAGTCATACCACATATTTCAACAAATCACCACAGTTATGTGAGTACAGTCATACCACATATTTCAACAAATCACCACAGTTATGTGAGTACAGTCATACCACATATTTCAACAACTCACCACAGCTGTGATCAAAACAGGAATATTTTGGTAGAATTTCATAATTTATGTTTATGTTCGTTCGACATGGATCTTATGTCGGTACAATTAATTATGCAAGAAATGGCAGTAAAAAAACAGATCTCTGCATAAATATCTGCATAAATAAAATGTGCATTTTACCACCAGTGGTATGTTTCCACCAAATGGACTTTTTGAGGATAAAAATCAGTGCGTGATGAGGTAGCGCACACAAAATGTACCTTTTCTCTTAAATGTTCATGTACCAAATAAAAAGCTGATGTTCAATCTTTCCAATCGTATTTGCAACTCTACTGTTGCTTTAAATAGCAAATGTGCCTACTCTGTGTACTGAATACTCAGGGAGAAAAATGTGTAGATTCGCACGCAAACACAGGTAGGCAAACAGGCAGGGGAATCAAAACTAGGACTGAAGGCTATAACTGGTTCTCACAAACGAGCTAGGAAAAGGCTTAGTAGAGTCTAAACCAACAATACCTCACAAAGGCACAAACAGAATGAACTGAACTAAATAGGGAGCTGATGAGACCAGGTGAGTAACTAACACAGGTGAAATCAATGAACACAAATGAAGGATAGGGCTATGTTCAAGAACACAACGAAACAGGGCTACATTCAAGAACACAAAGGAACAGAACACAAGGTTGACTAACTAAGAAAATAAATACAGAACCTTACACTCTGGTGTTGGCATGTGCGCTCTAACCAATATCTGGCAGATACAGTGCAGGTAGGCTGTGCAGGTATAGTCTAAATGAGGAGATTATTATGGATAACAGCGAGAATATGTGTATTGGTTAAATGACAATCAAGCATCGATCATCATGTCACCAGAATAAGACCCTCAATATTTATTGGAAAGGAGCATCAAGATCACAGTGCACTTTCACCACCCTGTGATGTTCATCATCATTTATTATCATCGCGTTATTCCAAGTTTACTTCGATATGATGGTTATTATATCAATATTTACTTCGATATGATGGTTATTATATCAATATTTACTTCGATATGATGGTTATTATATCAATATTTACTTCGATATGATGGTTATTATATCAATATTTGCGCGTAAAGGTGTTTTCCCACTGCTATTTCTCGCATAATTAATTTTACGGACACATAAAGATCCCACTATGTCGAATGAACAAATGATCTGTCAGCATTTATAAAATTGAACCGAAACTTCCTGTTTCCATCACAGCTGTTGTGATTATTCTTTTTTTTAATACGGTATGACTTTACTCTGAAAAAAACGGGGGATGAAACCGTGATTAATCACTCAGCTCACAACAGACTGTCAAGCAGAATATTCATTAAATGGAAAACAAATATGGTGATATGGTATCATTTACAATCCATCCTCTACTTACTAGTTCTCACAATGCTCTATGCAAAACACGGTGAAAAGAACTGACTCCCTTTGAGCTTTTAATGAAAGACAATTCACTGGTATTCTTATGTAGCCTACAATTCACAGTGTTTTCCTTTGTAATGTCTTTATTCTTTTGGAAACGCCTGCGAGTGTAATGTTTACTGTTCATTTTTATTGTTTCTTTCACTTCTGTATATTATCTACTTCACTTGTTTAAAGCCCCTTGAATTTAATTGATTAAAGAGAGTGAGTCCTCGCCAAAGTATGTCGTTTTTGAGATATGACGTAGTATTTTCATATTTTAGTACACGCTGTTCATACTAATGCAAAGTTCCTGTTCTTTTTCCCGAAGATTTCTGACAAAAACAAGCGCATCCCTGTGAAATGTCAACGGATCACTGAGCTTACCACAAGCTTTTTATTTTCAAAGCCTTTTCTATTTAATCCAGTTCGTGTCCTGCTAATTTTGCTCTTTGCGACCTGTGGAAACGACTTGGAAGATGACGACTACAAAATGTCAATTCTTGGACACATTAAATATTGGTGGAATTGTACTATTTTTCAATCCATCCTCTACTTACTAGTTCTCACAATGCTCTATGCAAAACACGGTGAAAAGAACTGACTCCCTTTGGGCTTTTAATGAAAGACAATTCACTGGTATTTCCTGTGTAGCCTACAATTCACAGTGTTTTCCTTGATTGGGCCATTGAGGAGATTCAAAAGTGAGTCCCCACCAAAGTAGAGGAGATGGCATGTAGTACTGCATGGTCTCCCTTAGCACCTGAGCAGGTGTGTCTGGGTAAAGCTATAATGGTTATTTAGTCCCATCCTGAGATTAGATGAGGAAACCCAGGTGTCCATCTAGTCTACTATCAGCAATGCCTGGGCTTTGATCTACGGGCCTTTATGCTGCATTGATCTGTTTCTCTCTATAGTGGCTGTGTGTGTGTGTGTGTGTGTGTGTGTGTGTGTGTGTGTGTGTGTGTGTGTGTGTGTGTGTGTGTGTGCGTGTGCTTTTGTATTAGATGTAGCCTACATGATCAGAGACATGGATTTCCAAGTGTTTTTTCCCTACTAGCAAAGAGTTATTTGTCCATGACCAGATATACAGTAGTAATGTATCCTTTATGAGTCATCATAGTAAAGTGTGTTCTATACCTCCAATCAGATCATCCATTCTCTATTTCACTCAGTGGAGGTTCTGCCTAGCTACAGTCCAAATGTACTATTGGACCACAGCGGTAGGTCACTGGTATTTTACATGCATACTTCATATGCAATGTGTCTGTGTGTTTGTGCGTGCGCATGTGTGTATGTGTGTGTGTGTGAATCAACCTTACCAACAGAGGAACAGAGCACTGTGCAGGAATCTCAATCTGAGGCTTACAGGAGCAATCTAACCTGAGATAGAATAACTGTTCTTTGACTATCTATGAATCCAACACTAGAGACAGCCACGGCGCTGCATTGAAAACTACAACCAATCACCATTCACCCCAAATATCCATATATCAAATCCAGACAATGTACTGTATGATGCATTTCTTCACAGGCAACAACCAAAACAGGCCATTTAACTAGATACAAAGTACATAGAGCAGTAACCTTTCATTCATAGCATCAATGCTGTGTCTTTATCTACGTACAGTATATGTCTTATTTTACGCTGTACAAGAATTCTCCTTCGAGACAATAAAGATCTATTTAATTCAATTGAATAAATGCACTGCCATTTTCAAATCACTAGCTACAGTATATACAAAGGAGATCACTACTACAAAGGTGACAAAAGTAGATTCAACAAAGTCTGACTCAATGCAAACTACTAAATGACACCTTCCATTAGAATAATCATACAAAGAGTGCTATAGACCTCCACAGAGACCATTTAAGTAGTACTATAGTGTAACTAAAACAAGAGTGCGGAGTTGGACGGACAGGCAGGTTGAACACACTGATTTGTTTTCCGCACTTTCAGCATAACCCTCTATTATCCCAATAGATGGAAAACCGCCCAAAAACCAAATAGAAAACGTGTTCCTTAATCCATCTAAAGGTAAAGCACTGTGTGCAAGAGAGAGCAAGGGCAATGTTAGAACCATTTAGATTGTCGACCGGAGCATTATCACTAGCTGTAATCAATCACTCGTGTGAGTAAAAAAACAACACATATAAGTACAATTGCTCTTATGTAGTCTCCTCTTCGGCTGGTGTTAGTCGTCAATTGACCCCGCCGTCCATAACAGTTTGTCTGTACGGTGTCCAAATTTGGACAGACTCAGTCTTAGTAGGAGTTGTCTCATCCGTACCTCTGACACTCTCTCACCTCTGCGCATGTGTTATTGTGTTGACGCGGTTTGACCTTTTCTCAAGACATTCAATTCAATTAGACTGAAGCCGCCAGGTGTCATTAAAAGGGCAGACGACTGTTATTAGCCTTTTCAAAAGCGGAGAAGACCAAGAACCATGATGTGTCCCAAATGCCACCAAATTCCCTATTTAGTGCACTACTTTTGACCAGGGCCAATAGGGAATGTATAAGGCAGGGGAAGACAACCCTATCCCTAGTGCTGTAGTTACTGCAGGATTTTGTCTCTGACTAGGTACCACACCTGACCAACTGAGCTAACTGATCAGTTCAGTGATTGCCTAAATTCAACACACCTGGTCTTCCAGGTGGGTCAAATCAGAAACATGAAGTGCCTGCGGCCCTCCAGGAACAGGAAGCTATTTGGGATACAGGGCCAGAGGCTTTGTTGATGGGGAAAAGCCTGTCCCCATGTAGAGCTCACTAACCTGGCTGTGGAGGTCACGACTCAGGCCTATCATTCCCTTCCATTATTTTCTATGCAGGACCAGCATAGCTGTTAAACGCACCCCAGCACTTGAGAGAGAGAGAGAGAGAGAAAAAACAGAGAGAGAGAGAGAGAGAGAGAGAGGAATACCTCCACACAGTACCTGTACAGACATCTCCCCTTGGTTAATATGACTACTAGCAGCAGGACTTTCATCCCCCCAACAAACACTATAATTGACTGTGATTGGATAGTATCCCTCCCCACAGAGATCTGCTACTCAGACGTCTTTAGGTGGACATCTGGACTGATAAGAGTTCATGGCTTTGGTTGGTTGCTGCTTTCTTTTACAATGTGCTGTGCATCATCATAATGTAGGTTATTGCAGAAAACTCTCAGTGGCACACAAATTGACTGGATGCACTCTTGGCAAATTCACTTCCCTTCAGAAACCCTATTCATTTTTTTGGTTTGGATGCAGTGTGTACAATTGGGAAACTCACTACTTAGCTAGCACATAACGTTGTGAAACACGTTGCATACAACCTTACAACAACTTTCTGGTAATGGTGCAGGATAGTTGCTTGGCTTTGGAACATTCTCAGCACATTTAAGGAACTTGACAGAAAAAAATGTTATTTTCTTGGTATTTCATTACTTTAACAGAACTTTTCCTAAAAGTTCAAACATGGTTACATTTCATTTAAATGTTGGTAATGTTCTAGGAACGTTCTTCAACTGGTTCGACTTTAGGAACGTTTTCAAATTGTTCAGAGAACGTTAAGAAACAAAGTTCTTCTGTGGAAATGTCAGTACTCCAGCATAACATTTCATACAGGATTTCCTCAACAATTTGAGAACATGACTTTAAATGGAAACATGTGGGAACTGTTATGCTGAAATATTGATATTCCCACTGAAGAACATTATTTCTTAATCGTTCTCTGAACTATTTGAAAATATATTTAAAGTGATGTTCTTTCATTTTTTTGAGAACTTTAAGAAACAACAATCTTCTGTGGGAATGTCAGTACTTCCACAGAACATTCCACACAATGATGTACAATGCATTCAGGAAGTATTCAGACCCCTTCACTTTTTCCACATTTTGTTACGTCACAGCCTTATTCTAAAAGTGATGAAATAGTTTTTTTCACACAATACCCCATAATATATAGATTTTTTTAAATAAAAAAAAATCTTTGTAGATTGATGAAGAAAAACATTTTTGAATGCATTTTAGAATAAGGTTGTAATGTAACAAAATGTGAAAAGGGGAAGGGGTCTGAATACTTTATATACAGTGCCTTTGGAAAGTATTCAGACCCCTTGACAATTTCTCACATCTTGTGATGTTACTGCCTTATTCTAAAAATGATTAAATACAACTATTTCCTCAGCAATCTACACACAATACCACATAATGACAATGTGAAAATAGGTTTTTAGAAATGTTTGCAAATGTATTAAAAAACAAAAAACAGAAATACTTTATTTACATATACGTATTCAGACTCTTTCCTATGAGACTCGAAATTGAGCTCAGGTGCATCCTGTTTCCATTTATCATCCTTTGAGATGTTTCTAGAACTTGAATGGAGTCCACCTGGGGTCAATTTAATTGATTGGACATGATTTGGAATGGTACACACCTGTCTATATAAGGTCCCACAGTTGACAGTGCATGTGTCACGCCCTGACCTTAGTTATCTATGTTTTATGTATTATTTTGATTAGGTCAGGGTGTGTTTTTGTCCTGTCTAGGGTTTTTGTATATCTATGGGGTTTTTGAATGTCTATGTAATGTAGGTCTATGGTGGCCTGAATTGGTTCCCAATCAGAGGCAGCTGTTTATCGTTGTCTGATTGGGGATCCTATTTAGGTTGCCATTTTCCATTTTGGTTTGGTGGATTATTGTCTATGTGTATTGCCTGTCAGCACTCGGTTTATATCGTTTCACGTTTGTTTTGTTATTTTGTTAGTTTGTTAAGTGTTCTTCATTTATTAAAAGAAGAATGTATTCTTATCATGCTGGTCTCCTCGTTATGACGATCGTGACAGCATGTCAGAAAAAAACAAGCAATGAGGTCGAAGTAATTGTAACGGCATTCTTCCTCCTCTGAGGAGGTGTAGCAGGGATCGGACCAAAACGCAGCGTGGTAAGTGTCCATAATGATTTATTCCGAAAATAACTGAACACTCGAACAAAACAAAAATAACGTGCATCAACGAAACAGTTCCGTGTGGTGACAAACACTGACTCAGAAAACAAACACCCACAACTCAAAAGTGAAACCCAGGCTACCTAAGTATGATTCTCAATCAGAGACAACTAACGACACCTGCCTCTGAGAACCATACTAGGCTGAACTCAAAACCCCAACATAGAAAAACACACATAGACTGCCCAACCCAATTCACGCCCTGACCATACTAAATAAAGACAAAAAGGAAATAAAGGTCAGAACGTGACAGTAATTGTCCGTAGAGGATTGTGTTGAATCACAGATCTGGGAAAGGGAAGCAAAAAATTTCAACAGCATTGAATGTCCCCAAGATCACAGCGCTTTCCATCATTCTTAAATGGAAGAAGTTTGGAAACACCAAGACTGAGTAATTGGGGGAGAAGGGCCTTGGTCAGAGTGGCCAAGAACCAGATGGTCACAGAGCTCCAAAGTTTCTCTGTGGAGATGGGAGAACCTTACAGAAGGACAACGATCTCTGTAGCACTCCACCAATTAGGCCTTAATGGTAGAGTGGCCAGATGGAAGCAGCTCTTCAGTAAAATAAACATTACAGCTCGCTTGGAGTTTGCCAAAAGGCACCTAAAGATTCTTAGACCATGAGAAACAAGATTATCTGGTCTGATGAAACAAAGATAGAACTCTTTGGCCTGAATACCAAGCTTCACATCTGGAAGAAACCTGGTACCATCCCTACAGTGAAGTATGGTGGTGGCAGCATTATGGTGTGGGGATGTTTTTCAGTGGCAGGGACTGGGAGACTAGTCAGGATCAAGGCAAAGATGAACGGAGCAAAGTACAGAAAGATCTTTGATGAAAAACTGCTTCAGAGAGCTCAGGACCTCAGACTGGGGCGAAGGTTCACCTTCCAACAGGACAAAAACCCTAAGCACATAGCCAAGACAATGCAGGAGTAGCTTCGGGACAAGTCTCTGAGTGTCCTTGAGTGGCCCAGCCAGAGCCTGGACTTGAACCTGATCAAACATCTTTGGAGAGACCTGAAAATAGCTGTGAGAGACGCTCCCCATCCAACCTAACAGAGCTTGAGAGGATCTGCAGAGAAGAATGGGAGAAACTCCCCAAATACAGGTGTGCCAAGCTTGTAGCATCATCATGCAATGAGTCTTATGGGTTTTTAGGACTCCTTGCTCGCACACACTTTTTCAGTTCTGCCCACACATTTTCTATAGGATTGAGGTCAGGGCTTTGATGGCCACTCCAAAACCTTGACTTTGTTGTCCTTAAACCATTTTGCTGCAACTTTGGAAGTATGCTTGGGGTCATTGTTCATTTGCAAGACCCATTTGCGACCAAGCTTCACCTTCCTGACTGATGTCTTGAGTTGTTGCTTCAATATATCCACATAATTTTCCCGCCTCATGATGCCATCTATTTTGTGAAGTGCACCAGTCCCTCCTGCAGCAAAGCACCCCCACAACATGATGCTGCCACCCCTGTGCTTCACGGTTGGTATGGTGTTCTTTGGCTTGCAAGCCTCCCCCTTTTTCCACCAAACATAATGATGGTCATTATGGCCAAACAGTTCTATTTTTGTTTCATCAGACCAGAGGACATTTCTCCAAAAAGTACGATCTTTGTCCCCATGTGCAGTTGCAAACCGTAGTCTGGCTTTTTTATGGCGGTTTTGGAGCAGTGGCTTCTTCCTTGCTGAACGGCCTTTCAGGTTGTTGATATAGGACTTGTTTTACTGTAGATATAGATACTTTGTACCTGTTTCCTCCAGCGTCTTCACAAGGTCCTTTGCTGTTGTTCTGGGATTGACTTGCACTTTTCACACCAAAGTACGTTCATCTCTAGGAGACAAAACGTGTCTCTTTCCTGAGAGGTATGATGGCTGCGTGGTCCCATGGTGTTTATACTTGCGTACTATTGTTTGTACAGATGAACGTGGTACCTTCAGGCGTTTGAAAATTGCTCCCAAGGATGAACCAGACTTGTGGTCGCCAACTTTTTTTCTGAGGTCTTGGCTGATTTATTTTGATTTTCCCATGATGTCAAGAAAAGAGGCACTGAGTTTGAAGGTAGGCCTTGAAATACATCCACAGGTACACCTCCAATTGACTCAAATGATGTCAATTAGCCTATTAGAAGCTTCTAAAGCCATGACATCATTTTCGGGAATTTTTCAAGCTGGCACAGTCAATTTAGTGTATGTAAACTTCTGACCCACTGGAATTGTGATACAGTGAATTATAAGTGAAATAATCTGTCTGTAAAAAATTGTTGGAAAAATTAATTGTGTCATGCACAAAGTAGAAGTCCTAACCTACTTACCAAAACTATAGTTTGTTAACAAGAAATATGTGAGGCGGTTGAAAAATGAGTTTTAATGACTCCAACCTAAGTGTATGTAAACTTCCGACTTCAACTGTACGTGTAGTTATTCAGTCCGCAAGGCAATCAAACATGCTAAACGTCAATACAGAGATAAAGTGATTCAACAGCTCAGACTATGTACATACTGTATGTTGCAGGGACTTCAGACAATGACGGACTACAAAGGGAAAACCAGCCACGTCTCGCTCCCAGGCAAACACCTTCTTCGCCCGCTTTAAAGATAACACAGTGCCACCGATGCGGCCTGCTACCAAGGAATGTGGACTCTCCTTCTCTGTGGCCGCCGTGAGTAAAACATTTAAATGTGTTAACCCTCGCAAGGCTTCTGGTCCAGACAACATCCCTAGCCCCGTCCTCAGAGCATGCGCAGACCAGCTGGCTCGTGTGTTTAAGGGCATATTCGATTTCTCCCTATCCCACTCTGCTATCCCCACAGATGGCCACCATTGTTCCTGTACCCAAGAATGCAAAGATAACTGAACTAAATGACTACCGCCCCGTAGCACTTACTTCTGTTATCATGAAGTGATTTGAGAGGCTAGTCAAGGATCATATCACCTCCACCTTACCTGCCACCCTTGATCCACTTCAATTTGCTTACCGCCCCAATAGATCCACAGACAATGCAATCGCCATCACTCTGCACACTGCCCTATCCCATCTGGACAAGAGGAATACCTGTGTAAGAATGTTGTTCATTGACTATATCTCAGCATTCAACACCATAGTACCCTCTAAGCTCATCAATAAGCTTGAGGCACTGGGTCTGTACCCCGCCCTGTGCAAGTGGGTCCTGGACTTCCTGACAGCCGCCCCCAGGTGGTGAAAGGTAGGAAACATCACCTCCACTCCGCTGATCCTCAACACTGGGGCTCCAGAAAGCTGCATGCTCAGCCCCCTCCTGTACTCCCTGTTCACCCATGACTGCGTGGCCAAGCACGCCTCCAACTCAATCATCAAGTTTGCAGTCGAAACAACAGTAGTAGGCCTGATTGCCAATGATAACGAGACAGCCTACAGGGAGGAGGTGAGGGCTCTGGGAGCGTGGGGCCTGGAAAACAACCTCTCACTCAATGTCAATAAAACAAAGGAGATGATCGTGGACTTCAGTAAACAGCAGAGGGTGCACCACCCTATCTGCATCAACGGGACCGCAGTGGAGAAGGTGGAAAGCCTCAAGTTCCTTGGCATACACATCACTGACAAACTGAAATGGACCACCCACACAGACAGTGTGGTGAAGAAGGTGCAACAGAGCCTCTTCAACCTCGGGAGGCTAAAGAAATGTGGCTTGTCACCTAGAACACCCAGACATTTTTACAGATGCACAATTGAGAGCATCCTGTCGGGCTGTTTCACCGCCTGGTACGGCATCTGCACCCCCCTCAACCGTAAGGCTCTCCAGAGGGTGGTGCGGATTGCCCTACACATTACCATGGGCAAACTACCCTCCCTCCAGGACACCTACAGCACCCGATGTCACAGGAAGGCCAAAAAGATCATCAATGACAACAACCACCCGAGCCACTGCCTGTTCACACCGCTATCATCCAGAAGGTGAGGTCAGTACAGGTGCATCAAAGGAGGGAACAAGAGACTGAAAAACAGCTTCCATCTCAAGGCCATCAGACTGTTAAACAGCCATCACTAGCACATTAGAGGCTGCTGCCTATAGGCATAAACTAGAAATCACTGGCTACTTTAAGGAATGGAACACTAGTCACTTAATAATGTTTACATATCTTTCATTACTCATCTCATATGTATATACTGTATTCTATACTATTCTACTGTATTTCAGTCACTTAATGTTTATATCTGCCATTACTCATCTCATGTGTCTATACCGTTTTCTATACTATTCTACGGTATCTCATTCATCTAATAATGTTACCAAATCTTGCATTACTCATCTCATATGTATATACTCATCCATATGTATATAGTCTTAATTCATTCCTATTTAGATTTGTGTGTATTGGGTACTGGGTATATGTTTTGTAATTTGTTAGATATTACTTGTTAGATATTACTGCACTGTTGGAGCTAGAAGCACAAGCATTTCGCTACACCCACAATAACATCTGCTAATCACATGTATGTGACCGATACAATTTTATTTGATTATTGTGTGTAGATTGATGAGGGGACTATTGATGAGGGGACTATCGAAGACTATTGTTTAAGAACATACATTCCATTCTCAACGCCAACAAAACTCTCTATACTCTGTCTTGTTAAGTTTGTTGCTGCCCCCCCCCCCCCCCCCCCCCGCCCGCACCCACTAATTGGCTACACCTGATCTTAATGAGTACTTGTTTCCTTTGAAATGGGGTCTGTGTGAATAGATTCAAATGAACAGCTTTCTTTGTGTTAAAAAAACAGGGCAAACTAGCTACATCCTGGTGGTGCCGTAGACTAATTCCAGGGCTGGAAAACAGAAGACAGTGCTACCTGTCCCAGACATGCTGCTTTCACCTATCTAGAGACAGCAGGAGTGGTAGAGATACTAGCAAGTTTTTCCTAGCCACCGTGCTTCTACACCTGCATTGCTTGCTGTTTGAGGTTTTAGGCTGGGTTTCTGTACAGCACTTTGAGATATCAGCTGATGTACGAAGCGCTATATAAATACATTTGATTTGATGAACATAGGTTCAAATCTCACTGATGCTGTGGTAAAAAAAAAGCTGTTTGCATGATCAATTCCTATGCAAATATGTGTTTGAACTTAACCCTAAACAAGCTAGCAGTGTTATTAAAATTTAAGGAAGTTATTAGAAAAACTAAAAGTAACCTTTACATTTCGTTCTTAGAGTTTTAAATTCACAGCATTTAGAGAATGTTATTTAATTACTTTTAAATAACCTATAATTTCCGTTCTCAGATCATTAATAAAACCTCCAAGAAGAAAAACAATTTAAGAAACCACAGTTAAACATTCTCAGATCCTCCCTGCAATCTAAAAATAAACATTCCCAGAACAGGGAACATTTTTACTTCTGTTCTCAGAATGTTTTTTAAAAACATCAGTTTTACCGGTCAGGAAATGTGTTGTTTCATTCCCACAACCAATGTGAAGCCAAAAACATACGTTCAACTTCCAAGGAACCAAATGTGCTAGCTGGGTAGTCTATTCCATTCTGTTTTTGCAGTGATTTTTGGAATGAAGGACACTGTATATAATAATGTTCTGAAGTATTTCAAAATAAAAATAAAAGTAATGGATTGAAGACCTCCTCCAGGGTGAATGACAGCTTTAATCAACATATCATTCATCTAGAATATTATTATTGGCCGATTTAATTAGGGCCGATTTTAAGTTTTCATAACAATCAGTAATCTGCATTTTTTGACACCGATTGTGGCCAATTTTGTATTTTTATTTATCCTTTATTTAACGAGGCAAGTCAGTTAAGAACACATTCTTAATTTCAATGACAGCCTAGGAACGGTGGGTTAACTGCCTTGTTCAGGGGCAGAACGACAGATTTGTACCTTGTCAGCTCGAGGATTCGATCTTGCAACCTTCCGGTTACTAGTCCAACGCTCTAACCACCTGCCTTACATTGCACTCCATGAGGAGGCTGCGCGGCAGGCTGACTACCTGTTACGTGAGTGCTGCAAGAAGCCAAGGTAAGTTGCTAGCTAGCATTACACTTACCTTATAAAAAACAATCAATCTTAACATAATCACTAGTTAACTACACATGGTTGATGATATTACTAGTTTATCTAGCGTGTCCTGCGTTGCATATCATCGATGCGGTGCCTGTTAATGTCTCATCGAATCACAGACTACTTCTCCAAACGGGTGATGATTTAACAAGCGCATTCGCGAAAAAAGCACTGTCGTTGCACCAATAGGTACCTAACCATAAACATCAAAGCCTTTTTTAAAAATCAATACACAAGTATATATTTTTAAACCTGCATATTCAGTTAATAATGCCTGCAAACATTACTTTTTTTTAACTAGGGAAATTGTGTCACTTCTCTTGCGTTCTGTGCAAGCAGTCAGGGTATATGCAGCAGTTTGGGCCGCCTGGCTCGTTGCGATCTGTGTGAGGACCATTTATTCCTAACAAAGACCTTAATTACTTTGCCAGAATTGTACATAATTATGACATAACATTGAAGGTTGTACAATGTAACAGCATTGTAACTGTTCCATATTTCACTGAAAGAATAAAGAATAAACGCTTTGTTTTCTAAATTATAGTTTCCGGATTTGACCATATTAATGACCTAAGGCTCGTATTTCTGTGTTATTATGTTATAATTAAGTCTATGATTTGATATTTAATAGAGCAGTCTGACTGAGCGGTGGTAGGCAGCAGAAGGCTTGCAAGCATTCATTCAAACAGCACTTTTGTGCGTTTTGCCAGCAGCTCTTTGTTGTGCTTCAAGCATTGAGCTGTTTATGACTTCAAGCCTATCACCTCCCGAGATTAGGCTGGTGTAACTGATGTGAAATGGCGAGACTTTGAAGTAGCTGTTCCCCTTGCTCTGCAAGGGGGGCCGTGGCTTTTGTGGAGCAATGGATAACAATGCTTCAAGGGTGGCTGTTTTCTATCTTTTCCTGGTTCAAGCCCAGGTAGGGGCGAGGAGAGGGACGGAAGCTATACTGTTACACTGGCAATAATAAAGTGCCTATAAGAACATCCAATAGTCAAAGGTATATGAAATACAAATGGTAGAGAGAGAAATAGTCCTATAATAACTACAACCTAAAACTTCTTACCTGGGAATATTGAAGACTCATGTTAAAAGGAACCACCACCATATGTTCTCATGTTCTGAGCAAGGAACTTAAACGTTAGCTTTCTTACATGGCACATATTGCACTTTTACTTTCTTCTACAACACTTTGTTTTTGCATTATTTAAACCAAATTGAACTTGTTTCATTATTTATTTGAGGCTAAATTGATTTTACTGATGTATTATATTAATAAGTTAAAATAAAAGTGTTAATTCAGTATTGTTGTAATTGTCATTATTGCAAATAAATAAATAAAAATCTGCAGATTAATCGGTATCGGCTTTTTTTGGTCCTCCAATAATCGGTATCGGTATCGGCGTTAAAAGATCATAATCAGTCGACCTCTAACAGGAATAAACCCAAGATGACATACTCAATGCAGAGCGACATCCCAACATGGATTTAAAGACACCATTTGCATCCCAAATGACACCCTATTCCCTATGTAGTGCTCACATTTTGACAAGGGCCCATATGGCTCTGGTCAAAAGTAGTGTGCTACATAGGGAATAGGGTGCCACTTGGGACACAACCACCTCCATTCCGTAGAGGGCGCAAGGGGAGATGGACGGCCCCCTTGGCCTGTGTGCTACGCCTGTAATAACTCCATCAGTCAAAGTGTCGGGACTAGTGGGCTCCAATGAGTTACCAGACCTAGACCCCCCTATCCCCACAAGAGAGTTGGGTCTCCTGCCCGCTGGCCTCTTATAACCAGCCCACAGGGGGCCATTACAGAGCACTGGGCTGGAACATTACAGAGACACATTCACAAAACACCATGGAATAGAATGATTATGCACATCAAGGTTGCGGCGTACTGTATGGATGCATGTCGAATACCTCATTTCATACGGTCGGTACCGATGATTGCTATAAGGTATCAGTGAAGTGGGTTTGTGGTGGTGTTGTGTGTGTGTGTGTGCGTGCATTGTTTTCGTGTCCATCGCGTGTGTGTGCGTGTGTGAATGCCGTGCGTGTCCGGGTGTGTTGACTTATGCTTCCCGAAACTCGTCAAAAGCGCGTGTGTCTCAGCACCATGATACCAGGTATCCATTGTAGCCTAGTTCAATCTCACCCGTCAACAAAGGTACAGACGTAACACATCAGACAGAGACATGGATATATTTAGATCCTGCCCTCCCTTTGTTTTTCATCATGGCCTACTGTGCAATGTATACACGCTGCTCAATAGAATAGAGGACACGACAGGACTATAGCCATTTCACCATTTCAATATATTCAGGTGACAACATTCACCTTCCCTATCAAACCACATCAAACCACCATGCATCAAAACTCAGAGGTAAAAAAAAATAGATGAAGATTTTTGAAAAAGATGCAAAACAATCTCCTCAAGAACACAGGCAAATTGGCTTTAAGATGACATTGAGGCATAAGAAAAAAGCAAGAGACGGATGGATTGAGGGAGACGGAGAGAAGTAAACAGACAAGCGTCTGGAACAGAGCAAAGAGAGACGGATGAAGAGAAAGAAACAGAAGTCTTTTCCCTTGAAGCCCCTCTCAAATGTAATGATGAGGTTGAGCCTTTGAGCCTCCTCCCTCTTTCTATCTACCTCTCCCTCTTTTTCTCTCCCTTCTCTCTCCCAATCCCCGCTGGGCTTCAATAAAAACACCCCAATCAACCACAGTGTCATCACTCTCTCAACCCCTCCCTCTCTGGCTCTCTCTCTCTTTTGCACAGTCTCCATTTCCCTTGGGAGGGCTTGTCAGTCGCTAACAACACAGAGGATCCATATCCTGCCCTAAGTGTGTGTCTGGGTCCTCTAATAGGGGGCTGTAGAAGTGCCTGCTTGGCCAGTGGGTGTTGAACGGTGCAAGACAAGCCATTGATGGGAGTCTGATCCTTCAGAAGGAGTGTCCACACTCCAGCTATCCTTCCTGTCCATTAGTGACCTAATGTGTGACACACTGCTCGAACACACACTGAAATAGAGGACCAGCAACTGGTTTAGATACAACCTTGCGAATTAGAAATTACCAGTAGGAGACAGGGATACAATTCACACACACAAAACTAGTGAATAGCAGTTTCATTCAAAGTGACAGTCATGTGTGCATACAGTTTACATATGGGTGGTCCTGGGAGTCAAACCCACTATGCTGGCTTTACAAGCACCATGCTCTACCAACTGAGCTACAAAGGACCATGATGATATTGGGGAAAGTCCCAGGTATGGATTGTCCATTGGTGGAAAGGCCCAGTTGCCGAGATGTGATGAAGGACAGGAGTTTACAGATACCTTCTCAACCTGCCCTCCTAGGAACAACTAAGAAGTTCACAAATACTGTTTGTAGGTTCCCCTACCCTACGTAGGTCAATGATTGGCTGGAAGAGGTCAGGTGACTCAGGAAAAGTGCTCCAGAAGCTGAGCTGTGCATTGAAAGCCCATCCCCTCAGCACCTCTGCTCTCTGCATAGTAATAAAGCTCGGCAGAGTTGAGAGCCAGCCTTAAAAGAGAGGACTTTCTACACAGCCCAATCACACACCTGAGCTGTTCCCTTCCCATTCAGACAGCTGGTGAGTCTAACAGCTCTACAACAGGAGTCTGAATGGTCTCCACCCACAGCAGTGGCAGTTCTAGCTTGTATGGCTCCCTGGGCGAACCCTCCCCCACCTGCCCCCCCCAAAAAGCACCATTCCGAACTAACTGTAATTTTTATTCAGACATTTGGAACAACACAAATAAATAATCATAACATTTAAAACTATATAACTATAAAAATATATACAAAAATAAGACTCATAAATATCAAAAAGAAGTAACAAAGCTAAATAGAAACAAATGTGTTGATTTGGCACTCGAGCATCGATACGTTACCATCCCCCAACACTGTCAACCAAGAGTCAAGACTAAACCAATTCACCTTGGTGGTGTGACGACTGGTTTTATATTATTCAAGTGCTATGATGAAACTGGCTCTCATGAGGACCGCCACAGGAAAGGAAGACCCAGAGTTACCTCTGCTGCAGAGGATAAGTTCATCAGAGTTAACTGGCTCTCATGAGGACCGCCACAGGAAAGGAAGACCCAGAGTTACCTCTGCTGCAGAGGATAAGTTCATTAGAGTTAACTGGCTCTCATGAGGACCGCCACAGGAAAGGAAGACCCAGAGTTACCTCTGCTGCAGAGGATAAGTTCATCAGAGTTAACTGGCTCTCATGAGGACCGCCACAGGAAAGGAAGACCCAGAGTTACCTCTGCTGCAGAGGATAAGTTCATCAGAGTTAACTGGCTCTCATGAGGACCGCCACAGGAAAGGAAGACCCAGAGTTACCTCTGCTGCAGAGGATAAGTTCATCAGAGTTAACTGGCTCTCATGAGGACCGCCACAGGAAAGGAAGACCCAGAGTTACCTCTGCTACAGAGGATAAGTTCATCAGAGTTAACTGGCTCTCATGAGGACCGCCACAGGAAAGGAAGACTCAGAGTTACCTCTGCTACAGAGGATAAGTTCATCAGAGTTAACTGGCTCTCATGAGGACCGCCACAGGAAAGGAAGACCCAGAGTTACCTCTGCTGCAGAGGATAAGTTCATCAGAGTTAACTGGCTCTCATGAGGACCGCCACAGGAAAGGAAGACCCAGAGTTACCTCTGCTGCAGAGGATAAGTTCATCAGAGTTAACTGGCTCTCATGAGGACCGCCACAGGAAAGGAAGACCCAGAGTTACCTCTGCTACAGAGGATAAGTTCATCAGAGTTATCACTCTCTCATGAGGACCGCCACAGGAAAGGAAGACCCAGAGTTACCTCTGCTACAGAGGATAAGTTCATCAGAGTTAACTTGCTCTCATGAGGACCGCCACAGGAAAGGAAGACCCAGAGTTACCTCTGCTACAGAGGATAAGTTCATCAGAGTTAACTGGCTCTCACGAGGACCGCCACAGGAAAGGAAGACCCAGAGTTACCTCTGCTACACAGGATAAGTTCATCAGAGTTAACTGGCTCTCATGAGGACCGCCACAGGAAAGGAAGACCCAGAGTTACCTCTGCTGCAGAGGATAAGTGCATCAGAGTTAACTGGCTCTCATGAGGACCACCACAGGAAAGGAAGACCCAGAGTTACCTCTGCTGCAGAGGATAAGTTCATCAGAGTTAACTGGCTCTCATGAGGACCGCCACAGGAAAGGAAGACCCAGAGTTACCTCTGCTGCAGAGGATAAGTTCATCAGAGTTAACTGGCTCTCATGAGGACCGCCACAGGAAAGGAAGACCCAGAGTTACCTCTGCTGCAGAGGATAAGTTCATCAGAGTTAACTGTCTCTCATCAGGACCGCCACAGGAAAGGAAGACCCAGAGTTACCTCTGCTGCAGAGGATAAGTTCATCAGAGTTAACTGGCTCTCATGAGGACCGCCACAGGAAAGGAAGACCCAGAGTTACCTCTGCTGCAGAGGATAAGTTCATCAGAGTTAACTGGCTCTCATGAGGACCGCCACAGGAAAGGAAGACCCAGAGTTACCTCTGCTGCAGAGGATAAGTTCATCAGAGTTAACTGGCTCTCATGAGGACCGCCACAGGAAAGGAAGACCCAGAGTTACCTCTGCTACAGAGGATAAGTTCATCAGAGTTATCACTCTCTCATGAGGACCGCCACAGGAAAGGAAGACCCAGAGTTACCTCTGCTACAGAGGATAAGTTCATCAGAGTTAACTTGCTCTCATGAGGACCGCCACAGGAAAGGAAGACCCAGAGTTACCTCTGCTACAGAGGATAAGTTCATCAGAGTTAACTGGCTCTCACGAGGACCGCCACAGGAAAGGAAGACCCAGAGTTACCTCTGCTACACAGGATAAGTTCATCAGAGTTAACTGGCTCTCATGAGGACCGCCACAGGAAAGGAAGACCCAGAGTTACCTCTGCTGCAGAGGATAAGTTCATCAGAGTTAACTGGCTCTCATGAGGACCGCCACAGGAAAGGAAGACCCAGAGTTACCTCTGCTGCAGAGGATAAGTTCATCAGAGTTAACTGGCTCTCATCAGGACCGCCACAGGAAAGGAAGACCCAGAGTTACCTCTGCTGCAGAGGATAAGTTCATCAGAGTTAACTGGCTCTCATGAGGACCGCCACAGGAAAGGAAGACCCAGAGTTACCTCTGCTGCAGAGGATAAGTTCATCAGAGTTAACTGGCTCTCATGAGGACCGCCACAGGAAAGGAAGACCCAGAGTTACCTCTGCTGCAGAGGATAAGTTCATCAGAGTTAACTGTCTCTCATCAGGACCGCCACAGGAAAGGAAGACCCAGAGTTACCTCTGCTGCAGAGGATAAGTTCATCAGAGTTAACTGCACCTCAGATTGCAGCCCAAATAAATGCTTCACAGAGTTCAAGTAACAGACACATCTAAACATCAACTGTTCCGAGGAGACTGTGTGAATCAGGCCTTCTGGGTCGTATTTCTGCAACGAAACCACTACTAAAGGACACCAATAAGACGAAGCGAGCGGTGGAAGTCTGTCCTTTGGTCTGATGAATCCAGATTTGAGATTTTTGGTTCCAACCGCTGTGTCTTTGTGAGACGGTGAACGGATGATCTCTGCGTGTGTGGTTCCCACCGTGAAGCATGGATGAGGAGGTGTGTTGGTGTGGGGGTGCATATCTGGTGACACTGTCTGTGATTTATTTAGAATTCAAGAGACACTTAACCAGCATGGCTACCACAGCATTCTGCAGCATACGCCATCCCATCTGGTTTGCGCTTTGTGCAACTATAATTTGTTTTTCAACAGGACAATGACCCAAAACACATGTCCAGGCTGTTTAAGGGCTATTTGACCAAGAAGGAGAGTGATGGAGTGCTGCATCAGATGACCTGGCCTCCACAATCACTCAACCTCAACCCAATTGAGATGGTTTGGGAGGAGTTGGACCGCTGAGCGAAGGAAAAGCAGCCAACAAATGCTCAGCATATGTGGGAACTACTTCAAGACTGTGGGAAAAGCATTCCTCATGAAACTGGTTGAGAGAATGCCAAGAGTGTGCAACGCTGTCATCAAGGAAAACGGTGGCTACTTTGAAGAATCTCAAATATAATATATATATATTTGGATTTGTTTAACACTTTTTTGGTTACTACATGATTCCATGTGTTATTTCATAGTTTTGATATCTTCACTGTTATTCTACAATGTAGAAAATAGTAAAAAATAAAGAAAAATATTTGAATGAGTAGGTGTGTCCAACCTTTTGAGAGGTAATTTTCACTACATAGCCAAAAGTATGTGGACAACGGCTCGTCGAACATCTCATTCCAAAATCATGGGCATAAATATGGAGTTGATCCACCCTTTGCTGCATTAACAGCCTCCACTCTTATGGGAAGGCTTTCCACTAGATGTGAGAACATTGCTGCAGGGATTTGCTTTTATTCAGCCCCGAGCATTAGTGAGGTCAGGGCTCTGTGCAGGCCAGTCAAGTTCTTCAGCACCGATCACGACAAACCATTTCTGTATGGACTTCGCTTTGTACAAGGGTTGCATTGTCATGCTGAAACAGGAAAGGGCCTTCTCCAACATGTTGCCACAAAGCTGGAAGTACAGAATCATCTAGCATGTCATTGTATGCTGATTTCCCTTCACTGGAACCAAGGGGCCTAGCCTGAACCATGAAAAGCAGCCCCAGACCATTATTCCTCCTCCACCAAACTTTACAGTTGGCACTATGTATTCGGGAAAGGTAGCGTTCTCCGGCATCCGCCAAACCCATATTTGTACGTCGGACTACCAGATGGTGAAGCGTGATTCATCACTCTAGAAAACCCATTTCCACTGCTCCAGAGTCTAATGGCGGACAGCTTTACTCCACTCCAGCCAACGCTTGGCATTGCGCATGATGATATTAGGCTTGTGTGCGGCTGCTCGGCCATGGAAACCCATTTCAACCGAGGACAGATTTTTACACGCGAGTTGCTTCAGAACTCGGCAGTCTCGTTCTGTGAGCTTATGAGACCTGCCACTACGAGGCTGAGCCATGGTTCGTCCTAGATGTTTCCAGTTCCCAATTACAACACTTGCAGTTGACCGGGGCAGGTCTAGCAGGGTGGAAATTTGACTAACTGACTTGTTGGAAAGGTGGCATCCTAGTCATTGAGCTCTCCAGTAAGGTCATTCTACTGCCAATGTTAGTCTATGAAGATTACATGGATGTGTGCTCGATTCTATACATCTGTCAGCAACAGATCCACTAATTTGACGGGATGTCCACATACTTTTGTGTATATATATATATATATATATATATATATCATCTTGACAATAAACAAATCTGGTGACCCCATAAAGCCAGATGGAGATGTGTAAATGAAACGTGCATTCAGATATATTAGTCCTAATATTACTGTACCATAGACTACGCTGCAGCAAATCTGTCACAAGACAAAAAGTTACCAGCTGATGAGATGATACATGCATTGTGTCCCCACCCTGAGCATTGATGATTGATCATGCAGATAGCAGAGCAAAGAAGCCGCAGAGAAGACAGATTGAGACATGGCATATCATTTAACAGTTCCATTTCATGTCATGCTGTTCATAGATATTGTTTATTACAATTATATTTCTCACTGTTATTTATCCAGGGAAACGGGAGTGGGTTTGGGCAGGAAATCTCTTTAAATCTTGGTGACCCGGTTCCCGCTATTAAACATTAGTCTGTGCACCTGATACCCACTGCAGAGAATACAGATAAAACAGGGAGCACAAAGTAGAGAGGAGGGAAATGATACAGAGAAAGAGACAAGAGAGAAAAAGAACAGAGGGAGAGAGGAGGAGAACTGCCCAGGACAGTATTTAGCACCATGGACAGCTCTAGTGACCTCAAATGTAGTGCACTGTAGAGAAAGGGAGCCATTTGGGACTCAGCCCACATCAGTGGTTACCTTGAGTCCTCCACACTCTGCAGCAGAGCCCCGGTCCACTCCTGTGATGTAGATCCCCAAGGCATACTCTGCCCCACCCCGGATCATCAGACCCAGCGAACGGCCATCGTCCAATACCAAGTTCACCTGACAGAGAGAAGGGGGAAAGAGTGGGGGGGAAGGGGGGGTAAGAGAGAGATTTGAGAGAGAAAAAATATGCGGATTCCAGCATTGTCTAAGATTCTGAACGCTGTGTGTTTTTTACAGTGAGTTGAGCAGCTATTGTGGCTATTGTTGGTGAGTTATTATTGGCTAAGCAGAGCATTTGTCGCAACAATAAAACATTATTATCCATGTGAAGGCCCTGAACAGCTGGCATCTGGAAACACTGTGTAAACGCCCAACACTAAATGACACTAAACTACGGCATTTTCAGAGGCCAGCGATATTGTGGATGGACTCTATCTGGGTGTGTACTTGTGTGTTCAGTGACCTTTCACCCTGCCAGCCAACCAACTGGGGATCAACCATGTGTGTGTGTGTTTGACTACCGGCTCACCTTCTTCTCGTCTCCCTCCTGCAGTAGCTGCATGTTGCTGCGTCGCTGGCTGTCGTTGCGTCTCAGGGTGGCACTGCGGTGCTCTGGGAGGTCAGGGGGAGGGGTCACACTGCGACCCTGAGGGTCCACCCAGGTGTACACATGATTAGTGACATAACCCCCCGGGATACGCCCCACCGACCGCACCCACAGGGACAGCTTCTTACTGCCCTTCAACACCTAGGGAAAGGAGAGAAGGGGTGGAGGAGAGAGGAGAGGTAGGGGCAGATGAGAGGGGTTAGAGAAAGAGAAGATAAAGTCAGATGAAAAAGTAAATATTTCACAAATCATCCAAATCATCCAAATCATCCAAGTCATCCATTCATACATGAGCCAGCGCTTCAAAGCACAAAGTGCATACAGATCCTTCTGGTAATCAATCATGCCCGCATGCACACAGTAACGCACACATTTGCTCAACTGAGAGAAGAACACGGAGTTGTGCCTTATTGATTTCTGATAGTCTGCTGTAGATGCAGTCGTACGTTTGTGCGGGGTGGTGACTGCATCAGAGTGTGAAAAGATCCTACCATTTCTCTGTAGTACAGTCAGATCCTCAAAAAGCCATATATTTCAGACTGTTCTCCTACGGCCGTATGTAACACGCTTCTCAGAGCTAGGAGTGCCGATCCTAGATGTGCATTCCTACTCTGAGAAGATATACGAATACATCCCGTTTTTACAGAGAAGACCATGGACAGTCGGAGTACTAGAAGCGCTAGTCAGCTCCTAATACACAGAGTTATGCAGAGGCTGCAGGCCTCCTCTGAGAAAAGGGCTGAAAAACTCTTCTAAAGAGTCGACTTAGCGGATCGTCTGCTTTCCCCTGAGCATCTGGGGAACCTCGCTCTCCAACCAAGGTGAATGAATTGAGACTGCAAACTAAAGAGAAAACCAAATTCAGCAAGTCTTGGAGGACAGTGGGAGTTGATAAAAATTATTCTGAATGGTTCAAAGTCAAACCGTTTCGGTCGCCTGTAGCCTTCATCAGTGTTTGGCAGTAGACATTACATTGTGGGGGCTTTGATTGGGTCAAGACGGAGAGCAGTCAAAGCAATCACCGTTGCATATGAAAGTGACATTACAAACACCTCTAAACTGATCAATCTCACCTGAATAATCTCAGGACCTAGATCAAAATCTTGTGTTAGCTAGCTAGCTACCTCCATTCTGTCACCAGAGATGACACCTGGAATTCCTGTTTGGCACTAACATGATCAGTATTCTAAAGGGGGGAGGAGATGGAAATATAGAAATTGCCTTTATATTGTGTGTCTGTGAGTATGGGAGTAGATGTGTGTCTGTGGGCCACTTTGCCAAGTCTGTACTCCTGTGATTTATGAGATCCAACAGGCACTCTCTCTCTCTCTCGTGATGCGTGCCACCGTGCCTGGCGCAGAAATGTTCCTTTCCATTTACAGGAAAGAGAATAGGAAGTGGAAAATGAACTGTGTTTAGATTAAATGGAAAGGGCTGAGAGAGTTTGGTAGAGGAGCACTTAGGAAGGGCGGGAAGGGAGGAGAGGAGAAAGAGGGAAGAGGAGACAAGGGTGGGGGGGGGGGGATAAACTGTTCCCACTGTGAATAAAGGCACACCAGTAGTATAGAGCATTGCTGCTCTACAGTGGCAGCAGCAGTGGTCCTACTGTGTTGTGTCCCAGCAGGAAAGTGCTGACTGGGACAGAGCCTGATGAAGTGCATCAGTAAGGCCCACAGCTAAAGGACATGATGGCTGGTAACGGGAAATACAGGGAAAAAACAGGAAACGGTAAAGCCAGGTAATATACAGGCAGCAATCAGGCAAGAGCATAAAAAACTAAATCCTCCTAATGAAAATCCTGACTGCCCCATTCTATATGTACACGCTACACTACCAGTAGTGTGTGTGTGTGTGTGTGTGTGTGTGTGTGTACCATAGCTACAATACTCCTATTCTTTAAAATAATGTAATCTGGGGAAGTAATGGTGTATGTGTGTTTGTGTGTCTCAGATAAAGGGGTTGTGGTAGGGACCATTGGGGTTCCACATTGAGCCTCTAGAAGGGCCCATGGATTTTATGCCAACCAAAAGAAAACGGTCTGCCCTTGTCTCCCAGCGTAACAGCTTTTTAGGGGGCTACGGTGTTGTCCTGGCTCCTATAGTGAAAACACGGCTAATTGTACCTGGTAATTGGCTGCGCTTGGCAGGTTCCTTTAACCGGCATACACACATGAGCGCACACACATTGACGTACACACACACACACACACACACACACACACACTCACTCACTCCGGCACTCCCTGTGTGTTTACCGCTGTGTCCAAAGGGACCTATAAAACAACTGAGAGCTGAAGGGGAACAGGGGGAAACAGCTCAGTGCTCAGACACATGGGTGATGAGAAAGGGGAGAGAGAAGTACTCTCTGCTGTCGTCTGAACACCTCTGCCTGTGATTGGAGACCATTCAGAGCCCTGTTGTAGGGCTGTCTGAGTGGGAATGGTACAGCTCAGGTGTGTGATGGGGTGGACTTCTGGTCGTGTGTGTGGGTATGTGGTAAAGTTAGATCTTAACGTTAACAGTGACAGGGTAACGCAAATCAAAGAGGTACCAGAACACAGCACATGTAAAACAAACAAAACGCTGTTCATTCATTAACACAGCACATGTAAAACAAACAAAACGCTGTTCATTCATTAACACAGCACATGTAAAACAAACAAAACGCTGTTCATTCATTAACACAGCACATGTAAAACAAACAAAACGCTGTTCATTCATTAACACAGCACATGTAAAACAAACAAAACGCTGTTCATTCATTAACACAGCACATGTAAAACAAACAAAACGCTGTTCATTCATTAACACAGCACATGTAAAACAAACAAAACGCCGTTCATTCATTAACACAGCACATGTAAAACAAACAAAACGCCGTTCATTCATTAACACAGCACATGTAAAACAAACAAAACGCTGTTCATTCATTAACACAGCACATGTAAAACAAACAAAACGCTGTTCATTCATTAACACAGCACATGTAAAACAAACAAAACGCTGTTCATTCATTAACACAGCACATGTAAAACAAACAAAACGCTGTTCATTCATTAACCCAGGAAGTAATTGGATCTTTTCTGGAAGTGGAGTGTGTTCAGAATGTTCCAAATGTCGTTACACGATTACAAAGTCAACAAACGGGAGGGGGGAATATACCTGAACGGTTGGCCAGAAAGAACATTTGTTTGAATTGTCACAGTGCAGGTCGGCAGGCAGTTCAGTTGATGCCTTCTACATGGATCAATTAAGCATTGGCACATTGAGCCTGATGATCCACAGTATATGCCCATGTGCCTGTCAATGGTGGCAATCCCCTTTGCAAATTTGTGTAAGGTACGAGAGTCATGCGTGAGTACGCATGTGCATAACACATTTGACAGTGTCAGCATTTTCCCTCAAGTCTTGTGCACACTCTACGGTGTGAAGATGTCTTTGTGTGTGTGTGAGCGTGCACATGTTTGGTGTATACAGGATCTGTTTTTTCCATGCTAACGCTAGATAGACTGAAGTACACACAGTTCCTTCAGAAAGCATTCATGCCCCTTGACTTTCCCCACATTTTGTTGTGTTACAGCCTGAACACAATAACCCATAATGTCAAAAAGTAAGTATGTTTTTAGAAATGTTTACACGTCAATTAAAAATGAAATGTTGGAATGTCTTGAGTTAATAAGTATTCAACCCCTTTGTTATGGCAAGCCTAAATAAGTTCAGTCGGAAAAAAACCTGCTTAACAAGTCACATAATAAGTTGCATGGACTCCGTGTGCGCTAATAGTGTTTAACATGATTTTTGAATGACTACCTCATCTCTGTACCCCACACATACAAATAATTGTAAGGTCCCTCAGTCGAGCAGTGGATTTCAAACAAAGATTCAACCACAGAGACCACTGAAGTGTTCCAATGCCTTGCAAAGCAGACACTTAAAATCCCTTTGAAGTATCACTACACCCATTTACTACAAAGATACAGGCGTGCGTCCGAACTCAGTTGCCGGAGAAGGAAAACGCTCAGGGATGTCCCCATGAGGCCAATGGGGACTTTAAAATAGCTGTGATAAGAGAAAACGGAGGATGGATCAACAACATTGTAGTTACTCCACAATACTACCCTAAATGACAGTGAAAAGGAGGAAGCCTGTACAGAATAAAAATATTCACATGAACCATCTTTGCAATAAGGCAGTAAAGTAAAACTGAACAAATGGGTCAAAGAAATACATTTTATGTCCTGAATACAGAGCATTTAGGATTTTAAAAATAAATGGAATAGAACTAAGCACAGGCAGCTTAAAAAAGAACCTGGTTCAGTCTGCTTTCCAACAGACACTGGGAGACAAATTCACCTTTCAGCAGGACAATAACCTCAAAACAAGGTCAAATATATACCGTTGCTTACCAAGATGACATCGAATGTTCCTGAGTGGTCTCGTTACCTAGTTTTGACTTAAACCGGCTTGACAATCTAAGACAAGACTTGAAAATGGCTGTCTAACAATGATTAACCACCAACTTGACAGCTTGACTAATTAAAAAAAATAATAAATGTGCAAATATTGTACAAGCCAGAAAACCTCACAGCTGTGATCACAACCAAAGGTGAAGCATGTTTTCACTTAGTCCTTATGAGATATTGTGTGTAGATGGGTGAGCATATATATATTTTTCCATCCATTTTGAATTCAGGCTAACACAACAAAATGTGGAATAAGTCAAGGGGTACAAACACTTTCTGAAGGCACTGTAGATGGATGGATGAAAGACTGACAAGGTGTAACGATGTACGCTGAGAGTCCGGGAAGCAAGTTCAGGGAGTGAATACAGTTAATAACTAAACGAACAGCGCACCAACATGACACAGAAACAACAACGACTGGGGAAGAAACCAAAGGGAGTGACATATAAAGGGCAGGTAATCAAGGAGGTGATGGAGTCCAGGTGAGTGTCATTATGCTGGTGACAGGTGTGCACCATAACGAGCAACCTGGTGACTTAGAGGCCGGATAGGGAGCACACATGACACAAGGCCATTCCCAGAATTAATGGACTAGAGGCAACAATCACAAGGAGATACTGTATCTACAATGTCTCTCACTCTGCCAGTCTCTCTTATCTCCATTTTTGACCCAGTCCAGTATTTCTCTTAGGTCTCATTCACACTCAACTTGTACAACTAATGTAGGCCCATAACGCATTTGGTTTATCGTCACAAAAATATGTACACAGGCGTTGTGGGGAAACAGCAAAATGGCTGTGTCAACATTTTTGCGCAGACAAACTCTCTGTTGTACTACAAACTTATCAAATCAAAGTTTACTGGTCATCAGTTATCAGTTGTATCACAAACATTGTGTTAAATGCGTTGTACATCAGTTGTACAATCTGAGTGTGAACGGGCCCTCTGTCCCTCAGGTTCACTATAGCAACAATTCCATACACAGGATATTATTCTCAGAGCCTTCAGTATACAATCTGTAGCTACAGATAATATAGCATCCTCTTTGCAACAAATCCCACACTGTTGATACTGTATCTCAGGAAGATAAAGAAATGATCATTGTAACAATGAATCATAAGTAACTGATAAGCAACTGACTATTAAAACATGCCCTTGAGCCTGAAGCTATGTAGGTAGGAAATGTAACTGTTTGAAAGCCAGAGGGTGAGTATGAGTCACATTAAACCATATGGAAGAGATGTGAGAAAGGGGGCCTGAGAATAGATTGATCCAGCCCCTGAGTGGCAGGACTGAGGGGCCCTGCCGGCCCCTTCCTCGAATCCTTCCCCCATTAATCAACCTCCTCCCATACCTTTCCTCCTCCCCCGCTCTATCTCTCCTCTATCGAGCACCACATATCTCAGCGGTCGTTATTTACAATGCATCTTCCCGGCCAGAGACGCCCCAAATGTACTCAGAGAGAGAGAGGGATGGAGAGAGAGGGAGAGAGAGAGAGAGAGAGAGAGAGGGAGAGAGAGAGGGAGAGGGAGAGGGAGAGGGAGAGGGAGAGATAAATAGAGAATGGGGGGATGGAGAAGGAGAGAGGGAGATGAAGAGAGAGCTGGCTGATGTAAGATTCAGCACCATGGACAGTGAAATACCAGCAACACTTCTCTGTCTGAATCTACTTCACAATTCTACCGTTACTTGCCCTTTAGTATCTATTAAAAACAAAAAACTAAGTTTTAAGTGAGCAGTAGGCATTGGTCTGAAGCCGAAAAAGAAAGGAAATTCACATGAGCATCACAATGCCTATTCCACCCACGCTCTACCAAGGTTTTCAAGCACACAGCTTTGACTACTACAGTAGTATATTTTTTAAATATATGAAAACAAGCTTTGCTTTTATACTTACAAGACCATTATGCTTGATTGAGTGAGCCGTTTTGTCTTGTAGTAATGTGGCGCCTGCCTTAAACCTTTTTATTTAACAATTCATTTCATGAAATCTTTTTGGGGTCAGTAGGTACCCAACACAACACCAGGTGGTGGTGTATTGGACACAGTCACTCATATATAGAGGTCTACAGAGCCTGTCTGTATTCCTGATTTCTGTAACCGTTGGCTTACGTGTGATATTGATATGCACTCAGAAACATTTGTTTTGCTAACACAGTCATGTTTAATCAATTGCTTTGCTGATCAATGGGCAGTTTATTACCCCTGTCAAATGAATATGTAGCTTAACGTTTCGCGTGTATTTGTATTCATTTTGCAATAAAGACGGTGACGCTACAATAATAAACATTTGCAATAGGCCAATATCTAAAAAAATACATACAGCCTAATGATATCATATACATTATTTGAATAGCAGGACACTGTAAAGTCCATTAATCCACTGATGAGTATGAGTTAGGCTGTTTTGAGAAGGTTTGAATCCTTAGCAACCTGCATACACATTGTTTGAAGTACATTATACAACGGGTGGGTCTAATCCTGAATGCTGATTGGTTAAAACTGCATTCCTGGCGGTGTCTATTCCACAAGTTACCACCGGCTAAATCTATGACATTAAAATGCCATCTGACTGCGAAATCCACTGCCTCATCAGCCCAGCCAGGCAATTTATAAACTTGATCTCCACTATAAAAAGCATCTAGACATTATCTCACATTTATTTTAGACTAACATTTGTTTTCAGCAGCAGAGATTTGTATAAACCTTGCAGTCTGTCTCTCTGACATTTGCAACATTGTTTAAATATTCAAATTTGACCTCCAGCTGTCCAATAGTAATGAATGTGTCGGGAGTCGGGACGAAATAGACATGCAGGCAGGCAGCGTTTCTCAGCCAGTCGAAATCATGAATCAGCTGGCATCCTTTTTATGGATATAGACAAAGAAATGTCAATTGAATGAAGGTAAAACAAGGTGCAGCTAGTCTTTCCAGCTTGAAGTGATTGTCTAGCTGCGTTGTTGGCCAACTCCTCTGAACAACAGTGTCCTGATGAGGGAGTACATCTTTCTGTGGCAGGGCGAAATCGCGCCTCATTAGCTCATTGTTACGGATGTATCCAAATAAATGTCACAAAAAAACAGCTGAAACAAATGCAAACACAACTACTTCGCTGTTATTCTGACTTAAAGGCCTAGTTGGCTAGCTAGCAAGCAAGGGATAAGAACGTTGCCAGCGAGTATGACAATGGAACATTTAGAATGAATGACTGGGTTACGTCTATAGATACAGAATAAAAATACGGAACGACTGGATCGCGTCTCTGGCAACCGAACCGAAAGAACGAACGACCAGCTGGCTTGGGTAGCAACCCTAGATTTGTGCCCGGACTATATCTTGTGGAATGGATGGAATAGTATGAATAAATTCCTCAATATAACGTTTCTAATGAAAATATGTAAATCATTATTTGAATATGTTGGTAACCCGTTTTATAAAAGTGATAATGCCCTTGAATCCGGTGTTTGGAGGATATGCCTGTATACACTACCATTCAAAAGTTTGGGGTCACTTAGAAATGTCCTTGTTTTTGGAAGAAAAACAACAAAAATCAAATTGATTAGAAATACAGTGTAGACATTGTTCCTGTTGTAAATGACTATTGTAGCTGGAAACAGCTGATTTGTAATGGAATATCTACATAGGCATACAGAGGCCCATTAGCAGCAACCATCACTCCTGTGTTCCAATGGCATGTTGTGTTAGCTAATCCAAGTTTATCATTTTAAAAGGCTAATTGATCATTACAAAACCCTTTTGCAATTATGTTAGCACAGATAAAAACTGTTGTTCTGATTAAAGAATCAATCAAACTTGCCATCTTTAGACTAGCAGAGTATCTGGAGAATCAGTATTTGTGGGTTCGATTACAGGCTCAAAATGGCTAGAAACAAATAACTTTCTTCTGAAACTCATCAGTCTATTCTTGTTCTGAGAAACTAAGGCTATTCCATGTGAGAAATTGCCAAGAAACTGAAGATCTCGTACAACGAGATGTGTACTATTCCCTTCACAGAACAGCGCAAACTGGCCCTAACCAGAATAGAAAGAGGAGTGGGAGGCCCCAATGCACAACTGAGCAAGAGGACAAGTACATTAGTGTCAAGTTTGAGAAACAGACACCTCACAAGTCCTCAACTGGCAGCTTCATTAAATAGTACCCGGAAAACACTTGTCTCAATGCCTTTTAAAATGATAAACTTGGATTAGCTAACACAACGTGCCATTGGAACACAGGAGTGATGGTTGCTGATAATGGGCCTCTGTACGCCTATGTAGATATTGCGTTAAAAAAAATCCAGCTACAATAGTCATTTACAACATTAACAATGTCTACACTGTATTCTGATCTTTTTTTTAGGGAGGGGGGGTTACACCGGAAGGTGATTATTATACATTATAATATATAATGCTATAATATAACATTATAACATAGCGTAACACAGCAAAACGAGTAAAGTCAAAATATACAATAATGGCAACAGAAATATATTATTTCATATTGAACAGCAGATTTTCCAGAGGGAAGTGAAAAAACAGAAATATAACAAGACAATTGAGAAAGCCCCTGGAAAATACACTAATAATTAACATTTCATGCTTTTTAAATAAATGATTGACTGTCACATCAGGTGGCTCGGAGAACAAGGCATGAAGTGGCACATCTTTTACTAGATTACTTTTACTATGATTACTGTCTGTCTGTAATTGTGTAATGACTTGGTGCTGCCGATCTTGGCCTAGACACTTTTGAAAAATAGATTTAAAATATCAATGAACCCTTCCTGGTTAAAAAAAAATAAACAAACTGTTTGGTGTTCTGCGCCAGCAGAGGACCTGTGACATCCTGCAGATGCTCAGATTTAGAGGTGGTCATCTGAATGTTTCCCGGGACAACGGCGTTCTTCTCTGATATCCAGCGGTGTAAAAGTACTTAGGTAAAAATACTTGAAAGTAGTACTTAAGTAGGTTTTTGTTGTATCTGTACTTTACTATTTATATTTGACAACTTTGACTTCACTACATTCCTAAAGAAAATGATATACTTTTTACACCATACATTTTCCCTGACACCCAAAAGTACTTAGCAGGACAGGAAATTTGTCTAATTCACACACTTATCAAGAGAACTGCTTAGTCAACTTTGTGTTCTGTTCCTTTGTGTTCTTGAACGTAGTCCTGTCTTTCATTTTTGTTCATTGATTTCACCTGTGTTAGTTACTCACCTGGTCTCATCAGCTGCCTATTTAGTTCAGTTCTTTCTGTTTGTATGGTTGTGAGGTAGTGTTTGTTTTTGACTGCCTACCTGTGTTTGACCATTGCCTGCGACCACGATACCTGCCTTCTGCGAAGGTATAATAAACATCTGCCACGCTCTGCCCGTGAATCTACAACGTTTTCTCCTTGAGTGTTCATTACGAGAACATCCCTGGTCATCCCACATGCTTCGTTTGTAAATGGTGTTGGCGCGTGCCCCTGGCTATCCGTAAATAAAAATAAAATGATGCCGTCTGGTTTGCTTTACAGAAGGAGTTTGACACTTAAGTAGTGTTTTACTGGGTGACTTATACTTATACTTTCTACATTTTCTTTTAAGATATCTTTACTTTTACTCAAGTATGAAAATTGGGTACTTTTTCCACCACTGCTGATATCACGCCAGGGTTGGACAGGGATTAGCTAAGAAAACTGGGTGCTAGCTAGGATTCCGGTACACAGTAGGTGGGATACTGTATATAGCAAGCTAGCTAACAATGGATAGGACACCGGCAGACAGTGTCCTCCGCCTGTCGGGCACTGCTGTCCCACAGTTCTGTTAACAATGGCGAGGGCAGGCGTGGTCGAAGGACACTGTGTTAGCTAGCTAGCTAGGAGGACCGGTACACAGCAGGTGGGAGGCGGTATTTAGCTAGGCAACAAAAGCTTCCTGTCATCACCAGACTGTCCATTTAAGACAATGGGTGTCCTTCGCCCCCGAAGAACTCACATAATACTTGTATTTCCCTTTTTCATTTTAATCACATAGACAATATCAAAAGTGTCACACAAGCATGAAGATTGCGTGGCGGTGATGTTAATAGTTACACTCCGAACCCTGTCATGAACCTGTTCATTCACTCAGTACTGACTGAACATTTATTTATCTTGCTTGGCTAAAAAAAATTAGTCTAACAGTGGATGTATTGAAAACAGTCACATTGCTAACCAAGTTAGCAAGCATGGCATTTTCTTTTGCCTGCGCAAAGGTCACGCAAGCAAGCCATTCATTTGGTGTTGTTCAACATGGGTGCACCAGCACCCCACTGGCTACTTTTTAATTGGATGGCAAATTCATGTTTTAGGGAATACATTGAAATGTAACTTGACACTGAGAATTGCATTGACAAAGGAGAGAGTGTACTGAATCAATGCATAAGGTAAGGGCTGTATCTTCAGCTAGCTACAGTACATTGCTTAGCAAGCTAGATTGACTATCGCCCCACAATAATGACATAAACACAATGTTATAGTGGCAACAACTGATAGCAAGACCCTACATCTGAAACTGCATTTATTGATAAACACCTTCAAATCAATGCGTAATAAACAGCCATGGTAACTGACAATAACCAGTCTCTTCTAATGTGTCCAACAGACCGTAGATGACCGACATCAGGACTACTGGCCAGCAGCTTGCTTAACGAGCCACACTTCGTTTACATTGACCTACATCAGTGGTTATGAGACTCCAAAGCTGCTTAAAGTGGAGCCTTAAAGGCCAATGAAATGGTATGCAGTGAACTAAAGGAGAGCTGCTGGGCTGCCTCACAAACAGCACCCTACACTCTCATAAAAAAAGGTTATTCGGTTGTCCCCATAGCAGAACCATTTCTGACTCCAGGTAGAATCATTTTGGGTTCTAGGGTTCTACTTGGAATCAAAAAGTGTTCTTAAAAGGGTTATCCTATGGGGACAGCCGAAGAATAGGATCTGGATAGCACTTTTTTTCTAAGAGTGTATTCACTATACGGTGCACTATTTTTGACCTGTGCCTGTATGGCTCTAGTCAAACGTAGTGCACTATATAGTGAATAGGCTACCACAGGCACCTCTAAAGTGCTATGTAGCCCCTTCACTACTGCATCAAATCTACCACAGCACTCTGTTTTGGCATGGATCCCAAAAAGTATTAAATGCTAGCCAAATGGATGAGCTCCTTTTCTTAGAAATGTGAGAGCTGATTTGGGGCCGCAGGTGATTGGGGCCAGCACCTGCCTGTGTCTCCTTTCATCAGCAACACTGAATCAATTACAGTCTGTATGCTCCCAGACACAATAATGTACTGCCACACTTAAATGCACGCTGCACTCCCCCCACCGGTATCAGAAATGTGATACTTTCAGAGTAATTATCGTCGCATTTGCTCCGAACTCCATTTCACGGGTAAGAAAGAACAAATTGAGTCATACTGCCATCTGTTTCACTGCAGAACTGTTCATTCCAGGAAATGCAGAGCAGTGAGCTGCTTGTGAGGTGAAACGTTGATGAGAGCCAATCATTCTCTCATTAGACATACTTAACCTGGACACAGTCAGGTATTTCTCATCTCTCTGTCCTCATTTTAGAATGGAGTGTGTTAGAAAAAGCATGAATAGGATAAGGTGTACTTTATTGCCCATTAGCTTACAGAGAAGGGAACTGTGTCTTTACATTCACAACCCGACCCCCAGAGACAGACACACGCACACACCCTGAGGGTCTGGAAGAAAAGGGTCAGCTGCAGTGCAGAGCACCTGGAGCAATTACAGTTGAAGTCGGAAGTTTACATACACCCTAGCCAAATACATTTAAACTCAGTTTTTCACAATTCCTGACATTTAATCCTAGTAAAAATTCCCTGTCTTTGGTTAGTTAGGATCACCACTTTATTTTAAGAATGTGAAATGTCAGAATAATAGTGGAGAGAATGATTTATTTCAGCTTTTATTTCTTTCATCACATTCCCAGTGGATCAGAAGTTTACATACACTCAATTAGTATTTGGTAGCATTGCCTTTGAATTGTTTAACTTGGGTCAAATGTTTCGTGTAGCCTTCCACAAGCTGCCCACAATAAGTTGGGTGAATTTTGGCCCATTCCTCCTGACAGAGCTGGTGTAACTGAGTCAGGTTTCAGTTCTGCCCACACATTTTCTATGGGATTGAGGTCAGGGCTTTGTGATGGCCACCCCAACACCTTGACTTTGTTGTCCTTAAGCCATTTTGCCACAACTTTGGAAGTATGCTTGGGGTCATTGTCCATTTGGAAGACCCATTTGCGACCAAGCTTTAACTTCCTGACTGATGTCTTGAGATGTTGCTTCAATATATCCACATAACTTTCCTTCCTCGTGATGCCATTTATTTTGTGAAGTGCACCAGTCCTTACTGCAGCAAAACACCACCAAAACATGATGCTGCCACCCCCGTGCTTCATGGTTGGGATGGTGTTCTTTGGCTTGCAAGCCTCCCCCTTTTCCTCCAAACATAACGATGGTCATTATGGCCCAGCAGTTCTATTTTTGTTTCATCAGACCAGAGGACATTTCTCCAAAAAGTACAATCTTTGTCCCCATGTGCAGTTGCAATCCGTAGTCTGGCTTTTTTATGGCGGTTTTGGAACAATGGCTTCTTCCTTGCTGAGCGGCCTTTCAGGTTATGTCGATAAAGGACTCATTTTACTGTGGATATATATACCTTTGGACCTGTTTCCTCCAGCATCTTCACAAGGTCCTTTGCTGTTGTTTTGCACGTTTCGCACCAAAGTACATTAATTTCTAGGAGACAGAACGCGTCTCCTTCCTGAGCGGTATGACGGCTGTGTGGTCCTATGGTGTTTATACTTGCGTACTATTGCTTGCACAGATGAACGTGGTACCTTCAGGCGTTTGGAAATTGCTCCCAAGGATGAACCAGACTTTTGGAGGTCTACAATTATTTTTTCTGAGGTCTTGGCTGATTTATTTTTTTCCCCATGATATCAAGCAAAGAGGCACTGGGTTTGAAAGTAGGCCTTGAAATACATCCGCAGGTACACCTCCAATTGACTCAAATGATGTCAATTAGCAGCTTCTAAAGCCATGACATCATTTTCTGGAATTTTCCAAGCTGTTTAAAGGCACAGTCAACTTAGTGTATGTAAACTTCTGACCCACTGAAATTGTGATAGAGTGAATTATAAGTGAAATAATCTGTTTGTAAACAATTGTTGGAAAAATGACTTGTGTCATGCACAAAGTAGATGTCCTAACCGACTTGCCAAAACTATAGTTTGTGAACAAGTTTTAATGACTCCAACCTAAGTGTATGTAAACGTCCGACTTAAACTGTTTAGCCTTGCTCACGGGAACAACAACAGACAAATCACTCAGCACCAATGTTCCTATCTGAGCTGGGATTCGAACCAGCATCCCTCTGGTTAATAGCCTGCCTCTCTAGCCACTAGGCTATCTGCTGTGCCCATATTACATGGTCCATTGCTTGTGAGTAGTTTATGGAGTTTGAATGGTACAGGAACAGTGCATAAAGAGTTTATAAATGGTCATTTATTATATTTTCATACTGCGCTAAATGCTGATGTGTGGCTATCTTAGAATAAACAGCTGAAAAGTCTGTTCAGAAAGTAAATGACCTACATCAGGTAAAACCAGTGTAGGGTTGACATTGCGTAGCTGCCTGTCAGCCTGCCATACACAGAGAGAACACAGGAAACACAAACCTCTGCTTGTTTAGTTTAGCCTTTCAACCATCAACCATCTATTCAGGCCAACCAGAGCCTGCAGGGCTCCCCAGGGTCCAACAGCACTGAAAGATAACAATACCACACACGCACGCATGAATGCACATACTCGCACGTGCACACGCTCATACGTGCGCACAAACACACACACAAGCATGTATGCACACTCGCCCGCATGTACGTTCGTACGCATACGTGCACGTACACATATACAAACACACATAAACAAGCATGCATGCACACACACACACACACTTTTCACAAGGTCACTGTACTGTCATATTGTCTCAACACGATACACAATAACAAATAGCATGACAGATGACTTCCAATTTGGTCTAATCCAAGCCACTCAACAATGAAATAACCAAATACCTTATACAGCGCTTTTGGAAAGTATTCAGACCCCTTGACTTTTTCCGCATTTTGTTTACGTTACAGACATATTCTAAAATGGATTAAATAAAGCATTTTCCTCATCAATCTACACACAAAATCCCATAATGAGAATTTTTTGCAAATGTATTTTTTAAAACTGAAATACCTTATTTACATAATTATTCAGACCTTTTGCTCGTAACTGAGCTCAGGAGCATCCTGTTTCCATTGATCATTGTTGAGATATTTCTACAACTTGATTGGAGTCCACCTGTGGAAAATTCAATTGATTGGACATGATTTGGAAAGGCACACACCTGATCAAAGGAATTGTCAGTCAAGTTCCGAGACAGGATTGTGTCAAGGCACAGATTTGGGGAAGGGCACCAAAAAAAAAAAGGTCCCCAACAAACAGTGGCCTCCATCATTCTTAAATGGAAGAAGTTTGGGACCCCCTAGAGCTGGCTGCCCAGCCAAACTGAGCAATCGGGGGAGAAGGGCCTTGGTCAAGGAGGTGACCAAGAATCCAATGGTCACTCTGACAGAGCTTCAGAGTTCCTCTGTGCAGATGGGAGAACCTTCCAGAAGGACAACCATATCTGCAGCACTCCACCAATAAGGCCTTTATGGTAGAGTGGCCAGGCGGAAGCCACTCCTCAGTAAAAAGCACATGACAGCTTGCTTGGAGTTTGCAAAAAAGGCACCTAAAGGACTCTGACCATGAGAAACCAGATTCTCTGGTCTGATGAAACCAAGATTGAACTCTTTGGCCTGAATGTCTGGAGGAAACCTGGCACCATCCCTATGGTGAATCATGGTGGTGGCAGCATCATGTTGTGGAGATGTTTTTCACCGGCAGGGACTGGGAAACTAGTCAGGATCGAGGCAAAAATGAAAACCTGCTCCAGAGTGCTCAGGACCTCAGACTGGGGCTACGGTTCACCTTCCAACAGGACAACAACCCTAAGCACACAGCCAAGACAACACAGGAGTGGCTTCGGGACAAGTTTCTGAATATCCTTGGAGTGGCCAAGCCAGAGCCCGGACTTGAACCCGATCAAACATCTCTGGAGAGACCTGAAAATAGCTGTGCAGTGACGCTCCTCATTCAACCGGACAGAGCTTGAGAGGATCTGCAGAGACAAATGGGAGAAACTCCCCAAATACAGGTGTGCCAAGCTTGTTGAGTCATACCCAAGAAGACTCGAGGCTGTACTCACTGCTAAAGGTGCATCAACAAAGTACTGAGTAAAGAGTCTGAATACTTACAGTATGTAAATGTAATATCAGTTTTTTATTTGTAATACATTTGCAAAAATGTATAAAAACCTGTTTTTGCTTTGTCATTATGGGGTATTGTGTGTAGATTGATGAGGATTTTTAAACAAAATCCATTTTAGAATAAGGTTGTATCGTACTTTCCGAATGCACCGTATATACAAAAGTATGTGGACACCCCTTCAAATGAGTGGATTTGTCTATTTCAGCCACAACCGTTGCCGACAGGTGTATACAATCGAGCACACCGCCATGAAATCTCCACAGCACGCATCCAACCCGGAAGCCAGCCGCACCAATGTGTCGGAGGCTACACCGTGCACCTGGCAACCTTGGCTAGCGCGCACTGCGCCCGGCCCGCCACAGGAGTCGCTGGTGCGCGATGAACAGAAGGCCCTTTCCTGTTTAAGGAGATCCCTACCGACCAATCCCTCCACCTAACCCGGACGACGCTAGGCCAATTGTGCGTCGCCCCACGGACCTCGCCCGGCCCGCCACAGGAGTCGCTGGTGCGCGATGAGACAAGGAGATCCCTACCGACCGTCGCCCCACGGACCTCCCGGTTGCGGCCGGTTACGACAGAGCCTGGGCGCGAACCCAGGGACTCTGATGGCACAGCTGGCGCTGCAGTACAGCACCCTTAACCACTGCGCCACCCGGGAGGCCGTGTCCACATGCTTTTGTAATGTACTGTACCTATTACAATATCTCCTATTGCCTGAATCTGTATGATAATGGACATTTCATATGGGTGTTATTGCATTGAGATGACGTTGCACGAACATGCTTCTCGTCAGGAGCGATCTGTTTGTATAGGTCACCAAGGGAGCAGCTGCCCTTTGATGTGTACAGTTGTTGTATTTGATATTTGCCTGATTCACTGCACAACAAAAAAAGGGACAGAGGTGGAAGCGAGGGAGGAATGGAAGGAGGGGAGGGGAGGGAAACATACGTAGTGAAAATGATTGCTTATTCTCTTTAAAAACAGGAGAGTGCTATCGGTGTGAAATCTATATTTTACACTAATGCTTTTCCTATTTATCTGTTGATCTACACTGGGGCACAGCATTAGCTTGAGTACATCAGATGATGGAAGTTTCCACCATTTCATTCATGTTAGTTCTCACTAAAATGTGCTATTTAGCAGACACTTTTATTCAAAGTGCCTACATTTTCACACGGGTGGCCGCAGCAGGAATCAAACCCATGATCTTTGTGGTGCAATAGCAAACGCTCTACAAACCGAGCCACACAACACGACGCAATGACCTTCCGCCTATGAGCTGCAGCGTCACTCGATCATCCTCTTGTTACACTATAGTTGTTTTTCAAAGTGGAGTCACAGTTATTGCATCGTACCAAGTCCTTTCACTGAGGCCCACATAGACTTGATATTTACCAGGACAGACAGACAGACAGATAAGTACACCAAAGGCCACATCATCAGTGAATCCATCTCTCCTCCCTCCATCCCTCCCTCCCTCCCTCCTGCCAGCCTCCCAGGGAATGGACAGAGTGCTTTTTTGATTACAGAGTGCGCGTTTGGCGATCAGTCCAACCCACATCTCAGCGAGGAGAAGAGAGGAGGAGATGAGGAGAGGCAGGTGAATGTTGGCTCGACATACAGGTAATGAACAACCAATAACGTTCCCCGGAAAACCACAAAAGGAAGGACATTAACAAGTCACGTCGAGGCCTCAGATGCTAATCTGTCAGCTGAGCAAACTATTACTCAGGAGAAGAGCTGAGAAGTGAGAATGCAGCTCTGAGGCTGCCATATAGAACACAGCGGGAAGGAAACTCTTAAAACACATGCACTTCCTGGGTTCTATATCACCCCTCCACCCGGCCAGTTAGAAGCCATTTAAGGCATTTATTTCCCGGACGTTTATGAATATATTGGAGATATTGATGGGGTTTTCATTGGCTTTCTGGCCAAGCAGCGCTGCACTCGGAATCCTGTAGTCAGCAATGGAATAAATCACGGCTTCTCATAACAAACCTGGAGTTACTGTAATAGTGCTCGACCGCTTCCTATGAATCATCAGAGGACAGAGTGGGCTAGTACTTCCTAGTACTCACTCTAGCTAGCACATAGGACAGGGAGCAGAGGGCTAGTACTTCCTAGTACTCACTCTAGCTAGCACATAGGACAGGGAGCAGAGGGCTAGTACTTCCTAGTACTCACTCTAGCTAGCACATAGGACAGGGAGCAGAGGGCTAATACTTCCTAGTATACTCACTCTAGCTAGCACATAGGACAGGGAGCAGAGGGCTAGTACTTCCTAGTACTCACTCTAGCTAGCACATAGGACAGGGAGCAGAGGGCTAGTACTTCCTAGTACTCACTCTAGCTAGCACATAGGACAGGGAGCAGAGGGCTAGTACTTCCTAGTACTCACTCTAGCTAGCACATAGGACAGGGAGCAGTGGGCTAGTACTTCCTAGTACTCACTCCAGCACTCAAAGGTGTGGTTTGGACCCGTATTTATGAAGCGACTCAGATTAGGAGTGCTGATTTAGGATCAGGTTTGCCTTTCAGATCATGATGAATCAGATTACTATGGATAGGGAGGACCTGATCCTAAATCAACAATGCTATTTTTAGACGCTTGATAAATATGGATGCTGACTGCTGTAAGTGACCTGGGGAAGGGGAGGGGAATGAATTCTCCCCTTTACCCTACTCCCTCAGACTGAACAGGCCGGTGGGTGATGATGAGACACTCTTTGGCCTCAGACCTAGCCTGACCTCTGACCTATAGCCTAAAGATGACTCGTTTTGATAGTTTGCTGCTGTTGCTGTGTTGCCATTTGGCCGAACAGGCTGGTGATGCATCAGTTTTCTTTGGACTGCCGTTGTGCTGTCAGACAGTTCTGCTGGCGCACTGACATGATGCATTGTCTTATGAGTTGCTCTCCGCTGCCACAAGTAACTGTTTTACCTAGTTTCAGTGCTCAGTTATGCGGGAAATGAACTCCCAAGAGCAAGGGTGAGACCCCTTCCGAAGGGGTATCAACACACACTCATTCATACAATCATTCACATTGCTTCAAATACACACACACTTTTATCCATACGTGCACGCACACCACACAACACACACACCACACACACACCCCGACCCATACACCACATTCACATGACATCCACACCACACAACACACACACACCACACACACACCCCCCGACCCATACACCACATTCACATGACATCCACACCACACAACACACACACCACACACACACCCCAACCCATACACCACATTCACATGACATCCACACCACACAACACACACAACACACACACACCCCGACCCATACACCACATTCACATGACATCCACACCACACAACACACACTACACACACACCCCGACCCATACACAACATTCACATGACATCCACACCACACCACACAACACACACACCACACACACACCCCGACCCATACACAACATTCACATGACATCCACACCACCAAACACACACAATCTGACATACAGCACATCTAAACTCACATCAGCAGTGAACTGGAACTGAGCAACTTTTCATTACATACAAGAACCTGCTTATGTGCCTCCTCATATAGCCACCTAACAGTGTTTCAATTCCAACAATCACCACTTCACTTCGAATTCTTCAGCATTCGGGAAGGGTTGTGTCAGGATCTGATTCCCGGTGCAGACTGTGTCTCTGTCTTAGACAGCTGACAGACACGCCTGCTACTGTCACCAGCCATCCCCACTCCTTCACCTACCAGGGCAGAACCAGGAACAGGGGGACTGATGAAACAGATGGGTCCTGGCTGGCACCCCCCAGACACCCAGTGGGTGACACTAATGCTCACAGAGGGACTGATAGGGACAGGGGAGACATGCCCATCTGGGGCTGCCAGTGCTAGGAGTCCTCTGTCCAGGAGTGAATGAGTAGAGAGGTACAGAAATATCTTACTGCTAATTAGAGAGACAATAGTACAAATATTACACTGAATCAACATTTGTTACGCACTACGGACATCTGGTTCCTATTCATTAGTGTTACAACGGAAAACAACAAAGTGTTTCTTACTGAACAAACTTAGGTAGGTCGCTCCCCATTTCAGCCCGGTTGTTTCAATTTGGTTCCTAGTGAATATGACCCTGTACTTGGTAGACGCTCTAAATAGAACAAAGGAATGCATTGTGGAACATAGTCTCTGGTCTAGTTGGACTAGCACAGCTTTTAGTCTTACATACAGAAATAACTTTGCCACATGCTGTTTTTTTTATTCATATCTCATTTAGAGAACGCTAATGAGCGACGATTTCACTTAAGAGCAGAGCACACTCAGAAAACACATTGAATCTATTAGCAGCCAGCCCGTAGTGACCATGAAGTGTCCAAGTCCTTCATTATTCACAGGAAGCCACTAAGCTAATGGCCTTCATGCCTTCATTAGAGTTAACAGGTCTGTTGAATCAAACCATGTTGTAGAAGTTGAGATTGCCACAAGCTAATTCTTCTAATGCACTAACAACGTAAGTCAACTGTGTGTCCCTGCATGCACACATGTGCATATATAATCTATAATTTATATACAAGTAAGTGTGTATGTGATAGTTATTCATGATAATGTGCTTGCATGACTGAGAATCCCAAATTGTGTGAGTCCAGACTCCTTCATAGACTGAGAAATTGTGTGAGTCCAGACTCCTTCATAGACTGAGAAATTGTGTGAGTCCAGACATCTTCATATACTGAGAAATTTCAGAATGCAGACATCCCCTCAGTCCACACCAACTCATTCCACTAAGAAACAGACGAGTTGTGTCCCAAATGGCACCCTATTCCCTACATAGAGCACTACTTCTGGTCAAAAGTAGTGCTCTATGTAGGGAATAGGGTGCCATTTTGGACGTGGACACTACGCACTTTTATGCAAAGACCATTCATTAAACAGGCCTCCTTGTCACTGGTGGCCTTTCTAAAGAAGGCAGATGAGGCTCGGTGTAGCTAATGGTAGCAGCCTGGTGATAAGACCCTACCGCCAAATCACGCTCAATCAAGTCACAGACACTGCAACATCAGCACAACTCAACTGTACTGCAGGTAATCTGCTAAAGTTAGGTCTGAACACACTCACTACAATCCACTCTCCTCTAAAGCTTAATCAGTGGAATTTTAACACAAGCTAAATTCATTTACACAAAAGGTAATCTCTTTAAGTTGTGTCTAACATTCACACACACACGCTTGTCACATGCACGCCATACGCTCAACTTCACCCAGGCACACGCACAGCCACACACACAGTTTTCCTGCATATCTGGTGCCGATGTTGATTACACAGCATACGCAGATCCACAAGCCCAAAACAGCATCAAACAACCCAACAAAGAAAAGCGCCACACTTCCTACACTGCGAAGACATTCATATCCTAAATTGAATTTCACAGAGCTATATTTGTCGTTGCTTCGTATGGATTGCTGCTGCTATCCCGCAAGCGTGGTATTACAACACTATACAGGAGACAAATCTGAAAGAGGAGATGGTATTCATCCTGCTGTGAGTTCTGTCACCGACCGACAGCAACACAACAGCCGGAACACAAATTAACATGGCAACCCAGATGAAACAGGCTCCTCCGTTTGTTCACAGTCGATCAGCGGAGTTGCTGCAGTATTTCTCCTTGCCTTCTCTCCCCGCAGTGCTAAATCAAAGCAAATCTCCCAAAGCTGTAGGATTCCTCTATCTCTGGTCACAGAGTGCAGTGGTTAAGCTGGTCTGCTCCAAGCTGGTGCACTGGGCTGTGGTAATACTGTAGCAAGGTCAGGCTGCACCTGTACATGTGTCTGCGGTTACTGTGCAGGGCAGGTCATACATAGGTCACCGGCTATGTGGATTGTGGCTGCTAGCTCCCAGACATGGATTGGGAGAGGAAGAGACATGGATAGTTAAAGAGAGAGGGGAGAGTGAACGCAAGAGACAGACAGACGGAGAGACAGACAGATAGATAGAGACAGACGGACAGACAGGTGTGTGATGGAAGGTCTGTGAACGGAGTACCGGCATCAGCAGCACTTGAAAGAGCGTTGATCTATGTTAAACTGACTCTCTAGGGTGATGAGAAAGAAGAGAAAAGACTGCACACACACACACACACACACACACACACACACACACACACACACACACACACACACACACACACACACACACACACACACACACACGACTACTAAATGTTAAACCAGTGGGATTTTAAAAGAAAGGAAAAGCTACACATTGTAGGAGCTCCAATGCAATAACTTATTATAACTTAGGTTTCAGCAGCAAGATGGCTTCACAGTATCACATCAAACACTGCAGGTCACCAGGTAATATAGGATTTTGGTTGGTCACGCACAGGTGTTTGTAATCATGGCCAGCTGTGGCATAATATCATTGGTCAATTTACAAATATCAATAATGCATAGAAAAAAGCATGCCTGGATATCCGACGATCATAGACACAATTTCATCATAATTAAACACAATTTATTTACAAGCGATAGCAAAAAACAAAATAATCACAGGAATGGTTTCAGATCAAAGTCTACCTGGAGACCGAATGGAGCAAGGGTCTTTACGTTTGAACAATAAATTGTTAAGGTCAGCCCCTCTCCTAGGGAGGGTGACGGGTTCGATGCGGATGTATCAGTAGAAGAATACGTTGTTGCCATAACTACAAAGAACAAATACGGAGACCACTGCCTTTTTTAGTAGGTGAATCAATATCAGTTTAAAGGCCATTTCTCTCTCCCTAATTGTATTTATATTGCGCTTTTTACAAGCAACAAAGTGCTTCACATGATAAAATAATGAAATAAAACAAGGAAAGAAAAGAGGAAGGAGAAAAAACGAGATAGCTCATCAAAATCATTTCGTGAAGTCATGCAGTAAAAGGATCTTTTTTTAAAGGTGTCTTCGGGCAGGGATTTAAAACGAGCCACTGAATCTTCAAGCATGGTCTTCAAGCATGGTCTTCAAGCATGGTCTTCAAGCATGGTCTTCAAGCATGGTCTTCAAGCATGGTCTTCAAGCATGGTCTTCAAGCATGGTCTTCAAGCATGGTCTCAACTGGCTGACTATTCCAAAGTCTAGGAACCCTAATGTCAAATGCCCGGTCTCCTTTAGTTTTCAACCTAGACTTTGGAACGGTCAACAGTGCCCTGCCAGAGGATGTCAGGCTGTGTCCTGGCTCGTAGGGAGATAAGATATCTGACATATAGGATGGGGCAAACGCCATCATTGAAGGAAAATACCACTGAAAACTATCTTTTGGTATTTTGTTTCATTAGTCCATTGCTGATAGAGTCCCACAATGATGCAAAATGCCTCATACTGTGACACTTTCTGTATTTTGTAAGTTCTAAATCTTGAAAACATGATTGCCGACATGTAAAACATTTTGGGACTGTATTAACTGTGGACTACAAATACTTAAATGTCGTTTTTGAGTGTAATTTTCCTTTAAGGCTCAGTTTTCCCCCCATCCTAAAAGTGACTGGCAGCCAGTGTAGAGAAGCTAAAATAGGTGTGATGTGGTAACAGTTTCTGGTGCCTGTTAAAAGCCGAGCTGCAGCATTTTGAACTAACTGTAGACGATGGAGTGATTTCCGACTGACACAGGTACACAGTTACAGTAATCTAGACGTTCTCCAGATCAGTGATTGAAATAAAACACGACTTTAACTATATTTCTTAGATGATAAAATCAGGACTGGACAACCTTCTTATTAACATGCACCCCGAGGTTTAGGTCAGGGTAAAAAAAAAGAAAAAAAAGCAACAACATTTCTGGCCGTAGGCTTTACATTGGTGGACAAATGACCAAGGTTATTTACAATATGGGTGCTAGTAAGGTGGGGGACAAGTAAAACAACCTTGAGTTCTCATCATTGAGCTCTCTCTCTCTCTCTCTCTCTCTCTCTCTCTCTCTCTCTCTCTCTCTCTCTCTCTCGTGCGTGTGTTTTTCTGCTGACACATGGAGAGTTGAGGCATTGCCATTACTCCTGACCTCCTAGCTCAGCCCCTCTTCAGCTGAATGGAGACAAATGGAGGCAGGTCATGGAGGCACGCCGCAGAGTGTTTTATAGAGAGCGAATTAGAGAGAAAATAGAACAGATACTACACTGAAACAACAGTTTCACAGAACGGGACCGCCGAGTGCTGAAGGGCATAGAGTGTAAAAATTGTCTGTTCTCAATTGCAACACTCACTACCGAGTTCCAAACTACCTCTGGAAGCAACGTCAGTAAAGGAACTGTTCTTAGGAAGCTTCATGAAATGGGTTTCCAAGCCTAAGATCACAATTCGCAATGCCAAGTGTCAGCAGTGGAAACGGGTTCTCTGGCGTGATGAATAACGCTTCACCATCTGGCAGTCCGATGGACGAATCTGGGTTTGGCGGATGCCAGATGACCCTTACCTGCCCCAATGCATAGTGTCAACTGTAAGGTTGGTGGAGGAGGAATAATGGTCTGGGACAGTTTTTCATGGTTTGGGCTAGGCCCCTTAGTTCCAGTGAAGGAAAATATTAATGCTACAGCATACAATGACATTCTAGATGATTCTGTGCTTCCAACTTTGTGGCAACAGACCCTTGTCATGCAATGCCTCCATGCACAAAGCAAGGTCCATGCAGAGATTTGCGTGGAATAACTTGACTGGCCTGCACAGAGCCCTGACCTCAACCCCATCGAACACCTTGGGGATGAATTGGAACGCCGACTGTGAGTCAGGCCTAATTGCCCAACATCAGTGCTCGACCTCACTAATGCTCTTATGGCTGAATGGAAGCAAGTCCCCGCAGCAATGTTCCAACATCTAGTGGAAAGCCTTCCCAGAAGAGTAGAGGCTCTATATCAATGCCCATGATTTTGGAATGAGATGTTCGATGAGCAGGTGTCCACATACTTTTGGTCATGTAGTGTAGGTCGCTCCACATTTCAGCCCGTATGCATCCAATTGGTTCCTAGTGAATAAAACCCAGTACTTGGCAGACACTGAAAATAACAAAGGAATGCATTGTGGAACATAGTCTCTGGTCTAGTTGGACTAGCACAGCTTCAAGTCTTACATATAGAAATAACGTTGGCCACATGCTGGTTTTTGATTCAAATCTCACATGGAGAACGCTAATTAGTGACGATTTCACTTAAGAGCAGAGCACATTCAGAAAAGTCTTGGTAATTTGAATCTATTAGCAGCCAGCACATAATGACCAGGAAGAGGCCAAGTCCTTCATTATTCACAGAAAGCCACTAAGCTAATAGCCTTCATTCCAGTTAATTGTCATGTATGTTGAATCAAACCATGTTGTAGAGGTTGGGATTGCCACAAGCTATTTCTTCCAATGCACTAACAAAATGCACATTAGTATACAACACATGAGGAACAACTACTCTTTCCATGACAGACTGACCAGGTAAATCCAGGTGAAAAGTTACGATCCCTTATTGATGTCACTTGTTAAACCCACTTCAATCAGCGTAGAGGAGACAGGTTAAATAAGAATTTTTGAGCCTGTAGACAACTGAGACATGGATTGTGTGTGTGCCATTCAGCGGGTGAATGGGCAAGACAAAACATGCAAGTGCATTTGAACAGGGTATGGTAGTAGGCGCACCGGTTAGTCTCAAGAACTGCAACGCTGCTGGCTTTTTCACGCTGAACAATTTTCTGTGTGTATCAAGAATTGTCCACCACCCAAAGGAAATCCAGCCAACTTGACACAACTGTGTGAAGCACTGGAGTCAACATGGGCCCAGGATCCCTGCGGAACGCTTTCAACACCTTGTCGAGTCCATTCCCCGAGGAATTTAGGCTTTTCTGAGGGTAAAAGGGGTGGGGGGGGCAACTCAATATTAGGAAGGTGTTCCTAATGTTTGGTATACTCAGTGTACGTCAACTGTGTGTGTGTGTGTGTGTGTCACAGGTGGTAGGTGCCACCTTAATTGGGGAGGACGGGCTCATAATAATGGCTGGAACGGAATTAATAGAATGGTATCAAACACATGGTTTCCAAGGTTTCCATTGGTTTGATGCCATTCCATTCAATCCATTCCAGGCATTATTATGAGCCCGTCCTCCCATCACCAGCTTACAGTCGTGTGTGCATGCACATGCACATGCACTTGCACTTGCTGTAATAAGCTGTAATTGAAATGCATTAAGTGTGTATAGTCATTCATGACAATGTGCTTGAATGACTGAGTGTCCAACATTATGTATTCATTTATAATACATTACTGTGCACTTTTGAGTCAAGACGGCTAAATATAATGATTACATCCCTTTAAGGCGTCCTCATGCTTCCCATCAGAAACAGTTCCGAACAGTTTGTGTATACTGTATCTTATGACGCCATTTTGTGACGTTTTTTTGTTCGTTTTCGTCTTCTTTTTTCTTGACACCAGCCAAAGAGGGAAGTCGAAGTCGATAACCGAAGTCAGTGCAGACGTCTACGCCCCTTAGTCAGGGATTGGTCAACAGTGATTGGTCAACAGTGATTGGTCAACAGTAGGAATTCTTCCATTAAGTATTTGTTGTCATTCAATGAGAGATGGGAGTATGTGGCAGTATGTGAGCACTCTCGTTCGGGTTGCCTAGCCGAGTTCAGCTAGCCGCCAGCCCAACCAAAGCATGCTGATGCCTTCAGTCCACACCAACTAATTCCACTGAGAAACAGACTAGTCCCAAATAGCACCCTATTCCCTACATAGTGCAATACTTTTGGTTAAAAGTTAAGTGTGAACACACACACACAGAGAGAGAGAGAGAAACAAACCCCAAAGCCAAAACACACACAAAGAACACACTCACTACAATCCTCTTGCCTCTAAAGCTTAATCAGTAGCATTTTAACATAAGCTAAATTAAATTACACAAAAGGTAATCTCTTAAAGTTGTGTCTAACACTCAAACTCACACTCTCACACACACATGCATGCACAAGCACACCCCACAAGCTACTCTCAGCATCACAAAAGCTAGTTGAGGTGAGTCACCTCCAGATCAATTCAGCTTTCAACGTTCCTCACAAATCTCACAGAAGGGGGGGGTTAAAAAAGAGGAAGTGGACTTTTTTGTCAGCCCCACTACTACATCTCCCCTTCCCCTGGCAAGGCAGACAGGCAGACGTGGCTGTGTTCTCTTTTATGCGATCAATCCAGAGAGTTGAAGCCTCTTGCCCCGAGACTAGCATCTGAGACTAGCATCTGAGACTAGCATCTGAGACTAGCATCTGAGACTAGCATTTGAGACTAGCATCTGAGACTAGCATCTGAGACTAGCATCTGAGACTAGCATCTGAGACTAGCATTTGAGACTAGCATCTGAGACTAACATTTGAGACTAGCATCTGAGACTAGCATCTGACCATGATGGCCAAAAGTATGTGGACAGCTGCTCGTCGAACATCTCATTCCAAAATCATGGACATTAATACGGAGTTGGTCCCCCCTTTGCTGCTAAAACAACACTGTCCCGGGAAGGCTTTCCACTAGATGTTGAAACATTGCTGCGGGGACGTAGTGAGGTCAGGCACTGATGTTGTGCGATTAGACCTGGCTCGCAATCAGCGTTCCAATTCATCCCAAAGGTGTTCGATGGGGTTGAGGTCAGGGCTCTGTTCAGGCCAGTCAAGTTCTTCCACACCGATCACGACAAACCATTTCTGTATGAACCTCGCTTTGTGCACGGGAGCATTGCCATGCTGAAATAGGAAAGCGCCTTCCCCAAACTGTTGACACAAAGTTGGAAGCACAGAATCGTCTAGAATGTCATTGTATGCTGTAGCGTTAAGATTTCCATTCACTGGAACTAAGGGGCCTAGCCCGAACCATGAAAAACAGCCCCAGACCACTATTCCTCCTCCACCACACTTTGCATTTGGCACTATGCATTCAGGCAGGTAGCTTTCTCCTGACATCCGCCAAACCCAGATTCGTCCGTCGGACTGCCAGGTGGTGAAGCGTGATTCATCACTCCAGAGAACGCATTTCCACTGCTCCAGTATCCAACAGTGGCAGGTTTTACATCACTCCAGCCGACGCTTGACATTGCCCATGGTGGTCCTAGGCTTGTGTGCAGCTTCTCGGCCATGGAAACCCATTTCATGACGCTCCCAACGAACAGTTCTTGTGCTGATGTTGCTTCCAGATGCAGCTTGGAGTGTTGGAGGGCACACAGACCTCGGCGGTCCCATTCTGTGAGCTTGTGTGGCCTACCACTTCGCCGCTGAGCCGTAGTTGCCCCTAGACGTTTCCACTTCACAATAACAGCACGCACAGTTGACCGGGCAAGCAGTGCAGAAATGTTACAAACTGACTTGTTGGAAAGGTGGCATCCTTTGACGGTGCCACATTGAAAGACACTGAGCTCTTCAGTACGGGCCATTCTACTGCCAATGTTTGTCAAAGAAGATTGCATGGCTGGGTACTCAATTTTATATACCTGTCAGCAATGGGTGTGGCAGAAATAGCCGAATCCACTAATTTGAAGGGATGTCCACATACTTTTGTATATATAGTGTATAATAGCTAAAGAGGCACTGCCCTTCTCTGCAGTTCCTCCAATTAAAACGTGTCTAGAACATTAATATATTATATTCTGAGAACACGGCAACCCTGAAAACTGAGCAGGTCGAGCACAACACGTCAGCTCTGTTACCCATAGATAGACAAGCTAGAAATGTTTTAACAATGACATCTCTTCTTGTGAAGCTTGTATTCAAATGCCACTTCCTGTTGCACACAACAAACTTCCATTCCCCCTGTCACGAGGGGATTCATGGCTGATTTAAGAAGAAATCGGCAACCTTGTTACAGTCAAACCTGTTTGGAATTGAACAGGCACTTGCTATAAACATTATTGTATTTAAACTCTTCAGATGGGAAAACATGTTTTTATTAAGTTGAACAAGTGCTCTTCATGACAGAATGTTAATATGAGGTGAAATCAAATTGAGTTTTTTGGTTCTAAAAAGGCACCCGAATTGGTGGAACCGCTGTGGTGATGAGATAGATGAGGGAAAAACACACACACAGCTGCACATCAGAGGAGTATTAAATGTTAAACTCCTGGGATTGACAAGGATTTTCCATTCATTTCCACATTTGGATGTGAAGCAAAGCGTAAATGTCTCGTTTTTCCATTAGCGCATATCAAAAGATAGATAAACTCAGGTTACCCTCTCTTTTGAAATGATTCTCACATACGTTTGCACTTTTCATTTCCATTTAGCCATTCAACAGATGCTTTTTATCCAAAGTGACCACAGTGGGAATCGAGACTATGACGCCATGTTCCGCCAACTGAGCCACACAGATCACCCGACAGTGGACGGACAGTTAGTCACAGAGGCACTTCACTCAAAGTCCCTCTAGAGAGAATCTCTGCTCACCCCTGCTGAACCTCAACCTCACTAGAAGACGTCATTGATATACACTTACTGAGCAGTATATTAGGTACACCCAACTAGTACCGGGTCGGACCCCCCTTTGCCTCCAGAACAGCCTGAATTCTTTGGGGCGTGGATTCTACAAGGTGTTGGAAATGTTCGCTGCTCAATTGGTATCAAAGGACCTAACGTGTGCCAGGAAAACATTCCCCACACCAGTACACCACCGCCACCAGCCTGTACCAGACATGATGGGTCCATAGACTCATGCTGCTTACGCCAAATCCTGACTCTGCCTTCAGCATGATGCAACAGGAAACAGGATTCATCGGACCAGGCAATGTTTTTCCAATACTCAATTGTCCAATGTTGGTGATCGCATGCCGCTTCTTCTTGTTTTCAGCTGATAGGAGTGGAACCTGGTGTGGTCGTTGAACCTGGCTCCAGTAGCCCATCTGTGACAAGGATCAACGAGTTGTGTGTTCCCAGATGCTGTTTCGCACACCAATGTTGTACTGCCTCGTGATTTGTCTGTTTGTGGCCCGCCTGTTAGCTTGCACAAGCACGATTGCACGATTCTTGCTATTCTCCTTCGACCTCTCTCATCAACCAGCTGTTTTCGCCCACAGAACTGCCGCTGACTGGATGTTTTTTGTTTGTCGCATCATTCTCAGTAAACCCTAAACACCGTCATACGTGTAAAGCCCAGGAGACCGTTTCTGAGACTCGGGATGTGGCGTGCCTTCTTCATATAAAGAAGCCACGGCCACGTGACTCACTTCCTGTAGGAGCGGTCCAGCGGTGAACGTGTTGGGTCTACCCAATAAACTATCTGTTGAGTGTAACTACAGAGTAAAAATATGAAGACCGGTGGCCCCTTCAGTAAGTGAATCAGTTAAGAGGCCATTTCATTGTCCCTCTCTTTCTCTCGCTCTCTCTATCTGTTTTTTGCTGACACATGGAGAGTTGAGGCAGTGCCATTACTCCTGACCTCCTAGCTTAGCCCCTCTTCAGCTGAATGGAGGCAAATGGAGGCAGGTCATGGAGGCACGCATCAGAGTGTTTTATAGAGAGGGAAATTAAATGCTATGGGTGTGTTCCAAATAGAAGCCTAGTCCCTATGCAGTACACTATGTTTGACCCAGGCCTGTAAGGTAATTGATTCCATCCCAGAGCTAAAGCACTATATTACATACAGTACAGTATCTGCCTATGTAAGGGAAACCAGCCAGATTGCATAACATTTGAGAGACTAGTATTGGAAACATATTTACAGAAGACAAATGTCACTTCTAAGACACTCCAGAGCACCTTTGGGAGAACCACAACCATAGCCGCAGGAAGAAAGGGTGCTGAGGGGGCTGCAGCACCCCATGATAAATCTCAATTCAGATAAATCTCGATTAAAAAAATATATTAAAAAGATTGTGAATTCCCCCCAAATGAAATGAGTGTGCTAGGCCTGTATTACTCCTGCATGAGCGGAGTGGATCAGATTGCTCGACACATTTCCATACGTAACGCACTACTTGTGATCAGGGCCCATAGGAAATAGCGTGCCATTTTACAATTCTCCACATGGTGCTTGATTGATGTGACAGTGAGGCTTCTGTTTGTGTACCTGCTACCAGTGATCTTCTATTAATTATGTGTTAACCATGCTCCAGTCACTGGAGCTCCTATTTGAGCCAATAAAAAGCCTGGACTCTGCAGGGTCTTTCCGTAAATTACAAGAGAAGGGATGAGGGGGAGGGAGGCCTCAGGAGGGTGATGATTTTATAGCTCCTAGCTCCCCTCCTAATCCATTACCTAACATGCTGGTGGTGGCTCCTAATAGCCGAACATGATGGAGGGGGGCAGAGCGCAGGGGGATGTTTCCCTTACTGTGATATTGACTGTATTGACTATCAGTAACTTAACCCTGAACCCTGACCCACTTCCAATGGGATTGTTTACAGAGACTGACACCACATCTTGGGTAGATTTGATAGACTGAGGAACAGTGTTCCAAATTGCACCTTGTTCCCTATTTAGTGCACTACTTTTGACCAGGGCTCTTCTACACTATTAGGGAATAGGGTGCCATTTTGGACACAATTACGCATCTCTAAAGAAGGTTACATGAAAATGTAGAGAACATGATATACCGTATGTCCCATTACACAATGTAAACAGGGAGGCTGCCAGTGTTCCACAAAGTGGAGAGGTTTGCTGGAGGCCTTTCTATGTTTCCAACCTTCAGGCCAAACGCTTGATATACATTAGGATCTGTCTGTTCTTATGAGGCCAGGACTCAAATCATGTATTCACTGAGTGTAAGATAAATATAAAACATGTCAGTGAGAATATGGAGACCAGAGAATAAGACAAAACTATTGTATTATACTGAACAAAAACACAGTGCATTCAGAACGTATTCAGGCGCCTTCCCTTTTTTGTCACATTTTGCTTTGCTACGTTACAGCCTTATTCTAAAATGGATTCAATAATAAAAAATCACACAATATCTCATCATGACAAAGTGAAAAAATTCCTTTTGATTTTTTTGCTACTTAAAAAAACAAAACAAAAAAACAGAAATACCTTATTTACAGAACTATTCAGACCCTTTGCTATGATACTCGAAATTGAGCTCAGCTGCATCCTGTTTCCATTGATCATCCTTGAGATGATTTCTACAACTTGATTGTAGTCCACCTGTGGTAAATTCAATTGATCTGACATGATTTGGAAAGGCACTCACCTGTCTATATAAGGTCCCACAGTTGACAGTGCATATTAGAGGAAAAAAACATGCCATGAGATTGAAGGAATTGTCCGTAGAGCTCAGAGACAGTATTGTGTTGAGGCACAGATCTGGGGAAGGATACCAAAAAATGTCTGCAGCATTGAAGGTCCCCCAGGAACACAGTGGCCTCCATCATTCTTAAATGGAAGAAGTTTGGAACCACCAAAACTTTTCCTAGAGCTGTCTGCCTGGCAAAACTGAGCAATCGGAGAAAGGCCTTGGTCAGGGAGATGACCAAGAACCCGATGGGCACTCTGACAGAGCTCCAGAGGTCCTCTGTGTTATTTTATTGTTTTGATGTCTTCACTATTATTCTACAATGTATAAAATAGTAAAAATAAAGAAAAACCCTGGAATGAGTAGATGTGTCCATACTTTTGACTGGTACTGCACATTTGAAATGAGTAAAACATTATGTAAACATTATTCCATGTCTATGTACATAGGGCAGCAGCCTCTAAGGTGGAGGGTTGAGTAACCGGGTGGTAGCTGGCTTTTTGGCCTTCCTGTGACATCAGGTGATGTAGGTGCCCTGGAGGGCAGGCAGTGTGTCCCCGGTGATGCGTTGGGCAGACCAGACCGCACCATGCTCTGAGGATGCGGCTAGGGATGCCGTCTGGGCCGGCAGCCTTGCGAGAGTTAACATGCTTAAATGTCTTACTCACGTCGGACACGGAGAACGAGAGGCCACAGTTCTTGGAAGCGGGCCTCGTCGGTGGCACTGTGTTATCCTCAAAGCAGACGAAGAAGGTGTTTAGCTTGTCCGGAAGTAAGACGTCGGTGTCCGCGACATGGCTAGTTTTCCCTTTGTATTCCGTGATTGTCTGTAGACCCTGCCCCATACGTCTTGTGTCTGAGCCGTTGAATTGTGACTCCACTTTGTCTATGCACTGACATTTTGCCCATTTGATTGCCTTGCGGAGGGAATAACTATAGCAACTGTAAATTTAGCAATATTGCCTGTAAAGTGTATTACAACTGTTCATTATGAAATACCTGTTTAAGATGTTAATGGTTTGTGCCATGTTAGGACAGGCCAAGTGGCACAGTGGTCTAAGGGACTGCATTTCAGCACAGTCCCTGGTTCGATTCCAGGCTGTATTACAGTCGGCCGTGATTTGTTCTCAACTGACTTGCCAGGTAAAATTTGGAGGGCTGTTCAGTTTAGAAAACATGTAGTTATTTCAAGCTCTGATGCTTGAGCCATTGCAGTCTGATATTTTTCTGGCTGTTCTGGTTGTGACTGACGCCCTGCTTATTGTATGTAGACCTAATTTTCATCCTGTTGATGTCATGTGCCTGTCTTTCTGATACTGATGTGTTGATGGGTCTGTCTTGGTCCAGGTCTCCCTTGAAAAAAATAGGATTTTTATCTCAACGAGACTAACCTGTTAAAGAAAGGTTAAATACAAAATAAAAAAAAGTATAGCTCTGACAAATATCCTACCTGCTCAGTTGGTTGAGTTTACTATATTGACACTGTCAGTGGTTATAGGCGTTTTGCCTTTCTCCTCAAGTTGAGGAGACAATGCCTGCGCATCTAGTCAGGCAGGAACTCAACCAATATATAGGCCAACTAACTAAACACCAAATTTGTGCACCTGATCTTCTGACTAACTAGACTGTCTGGTCGTCTATCTTAACAGGCTGCAAAAAGTAAAGAACACACAAACATGCACTCCAACTGCCATGCGTCAAACACTTCCACTTCCTGGTTGTTGTCGCCCCTCTATCCTATGGCTGTTCTATCTCTATAGCTGTCGCCCCCTCTATCCTATGGCTGTTCTATCTCTATAGCTGTCGCCCCCTCTATCCTATGGCTGTTCTATCTCTATAGCTGTCGCCCCCTCTATCCTATGGCTGTTCTATCTCTATAGCTGTCGCCCTCTCTATCCTATGGCTGTTCTATCTCTATAGCTGTCGCCCCCTCTATCCTATGGCTGTTCTATCTCTATAGCTGCCGACCCCTCTATTCTTTGGTTGTCGCCCACCTTTCCTATGGAGCATTAGCCAGCGCAGGTCCACAGTGGAGAGCCAGCGAGAGAAAGAAGACTAACTCTGACAACAGCTAGGCTGAAGCATGGGTTTCAAGGGCCATTGTGCTCCAAAGGCAGCGCCCGGCCCTCATCATGGAGGTGCAATGAAGTGGCGTGGGCGGGGATTTGTGTTGTCTTCCATGATGTGTGTGTGTGTGTGTCATGACGACAGTAGACGACAGAAGTGGATAGGGCGAGGAAGAGGGTGAGAGCAGAGAGAAAACACTACTACTGACGTCAGACCAGATTCTCTTCTCACCCTGTCCCAGAATATAACCTACCTCATATATAAAATATAACCTACCTACCTCATTACCATATTGTTTAAATTATTTTTTTTGCTCTTTTGCACACCAGTACTTCTACTTGCACATCATCATCTGCACATCTATCACTCCAGTGTTAATTTGCTAAATTGTAATTACTTCGCCACTATGGCCTATTTATTGCCTTACCTCCTCAAGCTATTTGCACACACTGTATAGAGACTTTTTTCTATTGTGTTATTGACTGTACGTTTGTTTATTCCATGTGTAACTCTGTGTTGTTGTTTGTGCGGCACTGCTTTGCTTTATCTTGGCCAGGTCGCAGTTGTAAATGAGAACTTGTTCTCAACTGGCCTACCTGGTTAAATAAAGGTGTTCTCAACTGGCCTACCTGGTTAAATAAAGGTGTTCTCAACTAGCCTACCGGGTTAAATAAAGGTGTTCTCAACTGGCCTACCTGGTTAAATAAAGGTGAAATAAAAAAATAGAAATAAGGAAGTGGAGTATTAAAGCAGACCAAAGACTGACGCCCTGTTAGAATACTATGTAAATGCATCCTTCCTCCCTTTTCCTTGAGGTACATTAAGCACATATCTATACGTGAATGGATAGGTGCAAGCAAGGTTACGACCCTGTTACTTTCACCAATCCAACTAATTCAAGGAAGGTAGGAAGGAAGGATGCACTTCTGAAGGCCTCCCCTTACCCCCCTCCCTCTGCTTACATCTTGAGGCAACATATCCCATGGCCCCCTCCCCTTAAATCCTAACAGCATACTATAACTCAATCAGCTCAATCTGATTTTACAACACATCAGTTCAATCAAATGAAAACAAGCTGCATAGCCCTCAAAAGCCATCAGAGTATTGCCTTATATCTGTCAGGTCACTTGAACAACTCATTCTTTAAACCTAATAGCGGACTTATGTCCACCGGACACTATGTGGTTGAGCTGTACATGGTTAAAACACAATGACGTGGCACTGAACAAAGGGTTAAGCTGATTAGCCCGCGGCTCTTATTGTTGAGGCGGTGAAATGTGTGTGTGTGTGTGTGTGTGTGTGTGTGTCTAGTCCACATCACATGACTCTGTAATGCAGCTCTGACCTGACCTGCACAACACTTCTAGGCTTTTATAAGCAGACTTACCTCTGAGCTAGAATCATGAATAAAAGCTAAAAGCTCAGTATTTCATACACTAAAAGAACCTGGCTGTGGAATTGTTGAGCCAGATAAAGAGAAGGAGAGAGATGGAGAGGTAGAGAGGTAGAAGAGAGAGAGGGAGGTGTGGAGCCGGATAAAGAGAAGGAGATAGATAGAGGGTAGAGAGGTAGAAGAGAGAGAGGGAGGTGTGGAGCCGGATAAAGAGAAGGAGATAGATAGAGAGGTAGAAGAGAGAGAGGGAGGTACAAATGAACAGTCTGATCCAAGTAGCTCCTAATCCCCTTTAATTAACTCCAAAATCCTCTGGCGTTTCATCAAAACCAGCCAGTGGGAAGAGAAATGACAGATTGCTTGGGATGTCACTTTAAAAGCCTATCCTCCCTCTCTCCCTCCCTCCTCTTCTCCCTCTCTTCCCCCTCTCAGGGACACAGCTGTGTGGAGCACCTGGTGGCTGCAGCAGGGAAAGCGTGTGTGTGTGTGTGTTTGTGTCTGTGTCTGTGTGTGTGAGGCTGATTGTTCCACAGGTCCTTCAGAGTGTTGCCGCCTCACTGCTCTGAGTGCCTTTTAACCCAGCCCCGCGACATGCCACATGGCCAGCCAGACCCTCCCAGCATGCACTGGGGCACAGCTTTTGTCACAGTGGGGGCTGTTGTCCTAGCAACCAGACAGACACACCTGTCCACTAAAAGAGCCTCTTGTTATAGAAATCAATTGAGTGAAAGACTCAAAGACTCCCAGTAATAACTTACGGTATAGACAGTGAACAAAACATTAAGGACACCTGCTCTTTCCATGACATAGAATGACCAGGTGAATCCAGGTGAAAGCTATGATCCCTTATTGATGCCACTTGTTAAATCCACTTCAATTAGTGGATAAAGGGGAGGAGACAGGTTAAAGAAGGATTTTTAAGCCTAGAGACAATTGAGACAGATTTTGTATGTGTGCCATTCAGAGGATGAACATGGCCAGACAAAACACTTAAGTGCAGGGCATGGTAGTAACTGCCAGGTGCTTAATGTTTTGTACTCTCAGTGTATAATAACATGCACACATAGAATATATTGTCCTCATGAATATGCATTGTATGAGTTGCTTTTCTCATTGCCTACAAATCAACAGTATTGTGATGGCTGGGTTTACAGGGAGATGTGCTGACACACAGGCAAAGACAGTATCAAAAGCAGTTTCCCTCGTCTCTATACGTGGGCTGTGCAGAGATGCTAGGCTATACTAGGTACACACATATAGTCACAAAAATGCCACATTTTGATGGATGCTTTCCAAATGAACATTAGGCAACATTGGAGTGCGGTTAAGCAGGCTGAAGGCCAAACCAGTGCCTGGGAGGCTGCCTGCCTACCTCTGAGGGAGGGAGGTCACTGGTGTATGTGAAATAGACGCAGGAGTGGCACCCTAAATTGGCTGTCACCACTAATCTCCTTGCCAACTCCCCCCCCCCACTCCCTCTCTCTCCCATTACCTTCCCCCTCTCCCTCCCCCTGCTCTCATCCCCCTCTCGCCGGCACTCTGTCACTCCGCCTGCATCCCTACTTCTGAAACGTCCTCCTCTCCTCCCATGTTGACAGGGGTCTGGCACTGACAGTCCTGGTCCCTCTGTCTCTCTCCTTCCCTCTCTTCCCCCCTCTAACCCTCTCTCCAACTCTCTCCCTTTTGTGTCTCATCCATCACTTCCTCCTTAGGTTGTTGTCGGGCCTTGGAAGTTTTATGTGTGAGAGGTGCGTCTGTGAGCTGTGAGTCTATGACCTTTCACATATGACTAGGAGTGTGTATATGCATATGTGAGTGTATTTGTGTGTCTGTGTGTGGGTGCCAGGTTTCCTGAATTCAGTCAATTCAGGAAGTAAACTAGAATCTAAATGTAAATGTTCCCTCATTGCTTCTCTATGAGAAAAAAAGATGGCGTTCAGGGCCATCTAGGCAACAGCTCTGAGATGTAGTGTTAAATGGAGAGATCAAGATCTGTCGAAGTTAAAACGCAAGACGCAGCCTCGCAGACTACTGTATCTGCTATGTGTCGCGGTCCTTCTCTTTCTCACGCTTTCTCTCTGAGGTATCGCCTACAGGAGCTTAGAAGCAGGTGAGACCACGCTCACGCTTACGCTCACGCACCAGCCGCCTCCTCCACCGGACTCCCCTGCTCTCCAGCTGTCCCCGGTCACCCAGGGCCCTTCTCAGTGGAAGTTGGTAGAGAAAAAATACAATATGCTACAAGGAAAATGGACAGATGGCTAGACGAGAGAGCTTCTTTCTAGCCCCACATGGTGTGTGTGATTTGTATGTGAACTCTTCCTCCCAAATACCACCTTATTCCCTTTGTTGACCCTGGTTATTAGTAGAACTGCACTAGGTAGAGAATAGGGTGCCGTCTGAGACATGTAGTGTGTATGTCAGGTCTGGGCTATAGGGTCTAATAACTAAGGGTTGTTGATAGCCTCGGGGTGTGGAGGAGGTAATAAAATGGGAACGTACTTCCCTATCCAGACGCAGGGCCTCTAGGGAGCGTTTTGTCTCCCCACATGCAAGTTAATGGGGGGCCAATCTGAGGGCGAGACATGCATTATCAGCCAGGCTCCGTGCCATGTTTTTCCTAACCTTGACACTAAGGCATTACCTAAGTTAGAATACAGAGGAGCAATAAACAGCACACCTCTATTTCCTCCCGTCACTAAGCCCCTCAGTCCTATAGTCACCACACACACACACACACACACACGCACATGCGCACGCACGCACGCACACACACACACACACACACACACACCCACACACACACCTGCATGTGCACGCACACACACCCACACCAACACACACTAAATGTCCTCATGAAGAGCGACTATATTCTCACCTCACATTCCCTCCCATGGATCATACACAGAACCCATTACAACAGAGGGCACATAGAGGGCGTTATGTCTGCGATTGATCGAGTCTTAATTACAAGGATTAAATAGGAATAGCTGTGGAACAACGCCAGCTCAATAACTCATCTAATGTCCCTCCCAATCTCTGTGTTCACCTGTCTCTGTGGAACCATCTGTTTCATAACCAAGTACACAAAGATTCAGGAAACAATCCTCATCTGGGAAACAATCAAACTGAAAAATAATCTGCCTTCAAACAGATTCAATTATCCTGCTGATGGGGTTGGCTGCAGGTTTAGTCTTTGGACATGGCTTCTCATATCAACTCAAGCTATCATAATCCATCCATCCAACCAACTCACACAACTCATAATGAAACACTATGCTCTGCATCTCTGGTGAATTACTGGCCGCATATTTATCCTAAATTGTGTCCCAAAACGGCACCCTATTCCCTATATAGCGCACAAGCAGAAACCCAACCAGGGCCTAGGACTCCGGTCAGAAGTAGCGCTAAATAGGGAACAGGGTGCTATTTGGGACGTGGCCCTACTCTCGTGTACCAATCTCTTTAGCTCGGTCCTCTAGTGCCTGATAGGCCGATAGTCCCGGATCTACTTCCGAACGTATTAGGAGAAGGAGATTTCCATCCGTGTCTATGGAGACCCGATCGTCCTTCCGTCTCTAATCCCTCTCCAGTGCTTATTTGTAATAAAGGGAAATTGTGTCTTCATTTGACCACAATTGGTAATAGCATAACCGTGAATGTGCCTCCCTGATCTAATATAACAAGGGATACAAAACAAGAGGAGGTAAAATAATGTGGCCAGAATTGGCCCCAATAGGCGATTATCATAGCTTCTGGCTACCAGAATGGCTTAATGGATACAACTGCATTTGGAGGACAATGAAGCATGAGACGCCAACAACGTTTCATTAATATACACTCAGTGTCCACAATGGCAGCCTATTCCCTAATGTGCCCCATAAGCCCCATAGTGCTCTGGTTAAAAGTAGTGCACTATATGGATTAGGGTGCCATTTGGGAAGCAGCCGTAGAATAAGCCTGTCATTTCACCTAGAGACAATATGTCTAGCCTTCATGGCTATGTTGTGGCTGTGACCCTGTATTCTGAAGGACACCTGGGTCAGTTGAGTGACTATCATAATCTAGCACAGATTCCCACACAAATGCAAACATGCACACCCGCATGCATATGCCCACAGGTCTGATCCAATCCGACTTTCCAGAGGCCATGCAGAGGTCATGTCAGAATGGAAGGCAATCAATTCAGGAAGTAAACTAAAATTCCAATTCAACCAGGGCCCGATTCTGACCCAAGTTTAGGCCGTGTAAATGGAACGTAATTCCGTTTTTATGCATTTTTCTCTCTGTGTGTATTCTGACCTTGAATTTAAGCATGAGAATAGCATGCTATTCACCCGCTATTCGTTTTGGGATGGAGATGGTATAAATGAAGGTGTGTCGGAGGTGTGTCTACATAATACGTCGTATTCTGACCTTGACTTAATCCCATAATAATTCCACCACCTTTACGCGTGGTTGAATAACATGTATTCAGAGTGCAAGGTAGCCACACCTGCAGAGCGTGTTACGCAATTGAACAACACACACACCAGGATTCTTCCAACTGGAATATCTGGAGAACATGGGAAATTTGGGGAAAGTTAACAGAACTTAAGAGCTGCCACTGTTCCAAGAGCAATATGAAAAATACAATCAAAGAAGGCAAATTCATCCAATGACCCCCAAAGCTTAATGGTTTGTATTGCAGCGGAATGCATGTACCGAATGCAGCTCAATGTTCGACACCATAGTCCTCTCCAAGCTCGTCACCAAGCTTGGGACCCTGGGACTGAACACCTCCCCCTGCAACTGAATCCTGGACTTCCTGACGGGCCGACCTCAAGTGGTGACGGTCGTGAAGAAGTCGTGAAGAAGGCACGTCAACGCCTCCTCTCCCTCGGGAGGCTGAAACTTTTTGTCATGGCCCCTCAGATCCTCAGGGACTTTTACAGGTGCACCATCGAGAGCATCCTGACCGGTTGTATCACCGTCTGGTATGGCAACTGAACCACCCTTGACTTTAAGATCCTACAGAGGCTGGTGCAGATGGCCCAGCACCTCACGGAGCAGGCTTCCTGTTATCCAGGACATTCATGCCAGGTGGTGTCTGAGAATGGCAATTTAGCCAAAGACTCCAGCCACCCGAGCCTTGGACTGTTCTCTCTGCTCCCATCCAGCAGGCAGAACGAGATAACTTCTAGCCCCTGACCATAAGACCGTTAAATGGCTACCAACTACTGCCCTTCCACGGTTATTCTCGACTCTATCTAACTGACTCTATGTTCATCCACAGGTCTCTATCCACAGAGGTACACATACCTACACTGAGACTCTTACACACACACACGAACACACACAAACTCACATACTCGCTCACGCACACACTCATTACTGACGCAACACACATGCTCCCACCCATACACATCCACTCACCCCTTATGCTGCTGCTATATCAACCGAATCTCCAAATGAAACCTGTGGCGTGACTGCAGTTACAGAATTACACCATGTGGCTTGACATTTGAATTATCACCATGTGGTGCCGTATTTTAGCTGTCACAGAATTACGCCATGGCTTGAAGTTTTAATTACGCCATGTGGTGCCGTATCTTAGCTGCCAGTCAAACCCCGCAAAAGTGAAACTACATTTAAGTTTAGGCATTAGTTACAAATGGTTAAGGTTAGCGTTAAGGATAGGGTTAAACCAATAATGTATACACTAGATGACTAATAGGGGGTGCTGTGTTGAAGCCAACGTGCCCTCCATCTTGGTACTCTTGGTACATGTATTATATTACAGACACTTTAATGCCTACTTTTAAATGATATGTGAGCTAAACATAAAAATGAAAAAATAAAAAATATCTAAAACCATTACTTATGTTACTGTCCCTATTTCAACAACAAAAAATACTTAAATGTAATTTAAATACTGTAGAATAACATTAATTCCTATGAAGGAGTGCTCCTACTGGCTTTATAGCCTCTCAATGGCCAATACATAGCATCAGCAATCCAGAGTTTATATACATTATTTCATTAAACTTAATTTTAGGCTTTAATTCTGAGTGTTTAAGGTGTGGGAAAGGATTAAAAGCAATAACAAATGCCTAGAACTGGGATTGAACACGCGACCCTCTGAGCCAAAATCTGCGGCTTAAACTAGATGCAATGTAACATTTCTGCAAGTCTACTAGAGGCTAACAAGGGCTCACGTTGCCCCTAGTGGACTAGTATAGCCTAGTATAGCTTCCACATTTCGCCAGGTCCAACCGTAATCTGGTACCTGCAGAATCAAATCAAATCAAACTTTATTTGCCTCGTGCCCAGAATACAACAAGCCAGGCCTTCCACTGTTGTGTCGTCATCAAACTTAATGATGGTGTTGGAGTCGTATTTGGCCATGCAGTCGTGGGTGAACAGGAGATACAGGAGGGGACTAAGTACACACCCCTTTGGGGCCCCAGTGTTAAGGATCAGCGTGGCAGACGTGTTGTTGCCTACTCTTACCACCTGGAGGCGGCCCGTCAGGAAGTCCAGGATCCAGTTGCAGAGGGAGGTGTTTAGTCCCAGAGTCCTTAGCTTAGTGATGAGCTTCGTGGGCACTATGGTGTTGAAAGCTGAGCTGTAGTCAATGAACAGCATTCTCAGAATTCTCATCCTCTGTCCGGGAGGATGCTGTTGATGTGAGCCATGACCAGCCTTTCAAAGCACTTCATGGCTACCGACGTGAGTGCACGGGGCGGTAATCATTTAGGCAGGTTACCTTCACTTCCTTGGGCACAGAGACTATGGTGGTCTGCTTGAAACATGTAGGTATTTCAGACTCTGTCAGAGAGAGGTTGAAAATGTCAGTGAAGACACTCGACAGTTGGTCCGCGCATGCTTTGAGTACACGTCCTGGTAATCCATCTGGCCCAGCAGCTTTGTGAATATTGACCTGTTTGAAGATTTTGTTCACATCGGCTACCGAGAGTGTTATCACACTGTTATCCAGAACAGCTGGTGCTCTTGTGCATGCTTCATTGTTGCTTTCCTCGATGCGAGCATAAAATGCATTTATCTCGTCTGGTAGGCTCGCATCACTGGGCAGCTCGCGTCTGGATTTCCCTTTGTAGTCGGTAATAGTTTACAAGCCCTGACACATCCGATGAGCGTCAGAGTCGGTGTAGTAGGATTCAATCTTAATCTTGTTTTGACGCTTTGCTTGTTTGATGGTTCGTCTGAGGGCATAGCGGGATTTCTTATAAGCGTCCGGATTAGTCTCCCGTTCCTTGAAAGCGACAGCTCTAGCCTTTAACTCGATGCGGATGTTATATATATCCTGTGGTGCACTGCACTAGCTTCGAATAGTCCCCGCGATATGCAACTTTTCAGGGAAGTCAGGAACCAATATTCACAGTCAGTTAAGGATGCAAAGGCTAGCTTTTTCAAACAGAAATTTGCATCCTGCAGCAATAATTCCAAAAAGTTTTGGGACACTGTAAAGTCCAAGGAGAATAAGAGCACTTCCTATCAGCTGCCCACTGCACTGTGGCTAGGAAACACTGCCACTACTGATAAATCCACGATAATCGAGAATTTTAATAAGCATTTCTCTACGGCTGGCCACACTTTCCACCTGGCTACCCCAACCCCGGCCAACAGCTCTGCACCCCCTGCAGCAACTGGCCCAAGCCCCCCCCCCGCTTCTCATCACCCAAATCCAGACAGCTGATGTCCTGGAATAGCTGCAGAATCTGGATTCCTACAAATTAGCTGGGCTAGACAATCTGGACCCTTTCTTCCTATAATCTGCTAGTCTAAAGAAAGACCGTTTTGTTGCCTCTTCAATCAGCAAAACAGTTTTCAGCTGTGCTAACATAATTGCAAAAGGGTTTTCTAATGATCAGTAAGCCTTTTAAAATTATAAACTTGGATTAGCTAACACAACGTGCTATTGGAACACAGAAGTGATGGTTGCTGATAATGGGCCTCTGCACGCCTATGTAGATATTCCATTTAAAATGTGTAGTTTCCAGCTACAAAAGTCATTTATAACATTAACAGTGTCTACACTGTATTTCTGATCAATTTGATGTTATTTTCTTTCAAAAACAAGGACATTTCTAAGTGACCACAAACTTTTGAACGGTAGTGTATTTATCCTACCAGTCACTTTTTATGTACAGTACATACCTACCACCACTTCCTGTACCCCTACACATTAAGTATGGGACAGGCACTGACCTGTATATGCTTGCATTCTCCGGTTTCTCTTGTGTGTTTTTATGAGATGTTTTATTATCTATATTATTTGTTTTATTACTGCACTGTTGGGAAAGAACTCAAGTAAGAATGTCACTGTACTGTATTACACCTGTTGTTTCCTGTGCTCTCTGATCAACAGTAGAAATGGCAGACAGACAGACAGACAGACAGAGATTTACAGAAAGAGAAGAGAGGATTGCCAAAGAGCAGCAAAGAAAACTAAACCTCTCTTTCTCTGTCTACCCCTTTCTCTTTCCCTCTTTCATAGACAGACAATACGGTGAAGCTTAGCTCTTGTTCAATAATTCAGACCCAGGAAGCCTTGAGCAGGGGACACAACCTATCAGACGTCTTCAAGGAGAGGGGACTGAACAGGACTGGGCATCCGGGCTCTCCCATGTGCTTAAAATCAATACTTTCCAGGATCACTTATTAGCAAGGCAGATGCCCACCTAGCTAGCAGTGGTACACAGAGATCTTATGCAGAGGGGGAGAAGGGCACTCATTCATTCTGTGTCTCCTTACCTTCTCCTCAGGTATGTGTTTGTTTGTGTGTGGTTGCGTGGGTTTATATGTGTGTGTGTGTGTGTGTGTGTGTGTGTGTGTGTGTGTGTGTGTGTGTGTGTGTGTGTGTGTGTGTGTGTGTGTGTGTGTGTGTGGGTTTATATGTACATGCATATCAGTAGTGATAACAGGTACCAGTGAGAGTTATTATATTGTATGCAACAGATGGTAGACAGTGTCCAGGGTCATATGACGTGGGAGAGAAGAGACTCGATGCTGACGTGCATCAGATGACCCAGAGAGAGACAGAGCTCCAGAGCTCCTCCCAGGTGATCCTGGAGATAAAGACATCTGGATCCCCTAGATAAAGGCTGTGTCCCAAGTGGCACCATATTCCCTACATAGTGCACTAGCCTATAGGTCCTGATCAAAAGTAGTGCACTATATGGGGAATAGGGTGCCAAAGAAAAAGCTCTCATACTGTCATGCTCTGTAGATAGATCCTTGTTGTAGCTATATGACCAATCATTATCTATTTACAACATGAAACAGCTTGATAACTGGACTAGCAGAATCGACTTGTGACCAATTAGCTCACTATGTCGTACCAGACTTGACACTGCATTCAGTTGAAAGAGACTGACTGTGGTAATAACAGAGTGTGAATTACACCGTGACATTCGGGGGCCTAATAATAATGTTGTAATTTAATGGTAAAAATGAATGACCTTTTAATGTGGCATAAACACCCCAACAAAAATGTAAGTAGGATACGTGTGCATGTTCATCTGCTCCAAAATAATCCAAACAGTGCAATGCATGTAGCCTACACTCGCCATTTGATAATTATGTTATAATGCCAGAGAAGTCGGTGTTTGGAGGATATATTGGCACGGGTGGTGTTAGGCCCTAGATGAAGTCGGTGTTTGGAGAATATATTGGCACGGGTGGTGTTAGGCCCGAGATGAAGTCGGTGTTTGGAGGATATATTGGCACGGGTGGTGTTAGGCCCTAGATGAAGTCGGTGTTTGGAGGATATATTGGCACGGGTGGTGTTAGGCCCTAGATGAAGTCGGTGTTTGAAGGATATATTGGCACGGGTGGTGTTAGGCCCTAGATGAAGTCGAGGGCTGGAAAACCATGCCAATATATCCTTCAAACACTGACTTCGAGGGAATTATCACTTTTATACAACGGGTGATCAACATATTTAAATAATGATTTACATATTTTAATTAAAAACGTAATTTTGATTAATTTAATCATACTATTTCATCCTTCCACAAGATATAGTCCCTTCACAAATCTAGAGTTGCTACCGAAACCGGCTGGTCGTTCATTCTATTGGCTCGGTTGCCAGAGACGCAACCCAGTTGTTCAGTCTTTTTGTTCTGTGTCTATGGATACGTTCTAAATGTTCCATTGCCATACTGGCTGGTAACGTACGTATCCCTTATTTGCTAGCTAGCCAACTACGGCTAATTTACAGTCACGTCAAACAGTGCCGCCAGAATAAAAACATTAGCTGCATTTATTTAAGTTGTTTTCTAGTGACATTTATTTGGATACATCCATAACAATGAGCTAATGAGGTGGGATTTCGCCTGGCATAGAAAATGTGCTCATTCGTCAGGACACTGTTGTTCAGAGCTAGCCAACGACACAGCTAACACAATCGCTTCAAACGGAAGCTGGAAAGACTGCAAACTAGCTGCACTTCGTTTTGTTTTACATTTTTTCAATTGACATTTCTTTGTATATATACATAAAAATGATGCCAGGTTATTCATGATTTAGACGGTCTGAGAAACGCTGCCTGTCTGTCTCGTCCCGATACGCTCATTACTATGGAGCGGCAGGTAGCCTAGTGGTTAGAGCGTTGGATTTGTAACCGAAAGAGTGTCAGATCGAATCCCCGAGCTGACAAGGTAAAAATCTGTCGTTCTGCCCCTGAACAAGGCAGTAAACCCACCGTCGTCATTGAAAACAAGAATTTGTTCTTGCCTAGTTCAATAAACTATGTTGCAAATCTCGGACAGACAGCAAGGTCTGCTGGTGAAAACTAAATGTCTAAAATAAGAGTGAGATCATGTCTAGATGCTTTTAAAGAGGAGATCAAGTTTATACATTGCTTGGCTGGGCTGATGAGACAGTCAGATGGAACAGAGTAAATAGGCATTTTAACGTCATAGATTTAGCCGGTGGCAACTTGTGGAATAGACACCGGCTGGAATGCGGTTTTAACCAATCAGCATTGTATAAGTGGAAATAGACATCTGTTTACAAAACACCAACAAGTGTGCATAATGAAATTTGCCAATTGCCATTGATTAAGTCGGGACACCTGAAATGGGGCTGAAAGTTGTCCTGGGAAAAACAGGATGGTCACCCTAACACACACAATCACAGTTGTAAATGAGAACTTGTTCTCAACTAGCTTACCTGGTTAAATAAAGGTTAAATAAAAAATAAACAGTACATTTGCTACACTAAGCTACAATGTGTAGGCCTATTACCATGAACTTCAAATAGGCCTACCGGTAGCCAGTGGTCGAAAAAATTGGTGGGTAAACTCTGATCACCGGTCGCGGTAAAGAAATATTACGCTCCCTAGACTTTCAATACATTTTTTCTGGAAACGGTGAGATCGCGGTAAGTGCACTGTGAGTGTAACTATACCTGCGTCACGTTTCATTATGTTTCACCGTGAAAACAGTTCTCATGGGGACACAAATCCACAATAACGTAGTCCTATGCAGTTACAAAATCAAATGCTTCTAAAGAGTCAAATACAGGCCTACTGTCATTAATGTTGGATGGATTGGATGCGCATTGGTGTCCAGCTGTAGGCTAATTGTCAATTGATATTGGTGACCATCATCCGCTGATCGAAGAAAGAAAAACAAACACCGATATAAAACAACGAAGCTAAATAAACGGTCGACTTCTTTTGGCTGAGCGCTCTAAACAGATGACTGACAGAAGCAAACAATGATAAATCAACAGATAAATCTAATGCATTGGAATAAAGGCATTGTTTTTTTTTTTTTATCAAGGACGCATGGAAAACAGATGGTGAAAATGAGGAGGTACAAAGGAAATCTATGTGTTTACAGGAGCTCATCTGAGGCCGACATTCAGCACTACTGAGTGAACAGCGCCGTGGAAAGGGACGGTTTGTGCAGCCATGTAGAAATATATGGTTTAAACCATCAGAAAGAGGGGCTTTTATTTTCATATTTACCACTGTAAAACATATTTACCACTGAATTTTAAACAAACAGGAGAATGCTTAAATTAGCGTTATTTAGAAATCTCCCCCAAAGATAGATTTTTGTTGCATTTAGGGGAGCTAATATCTCATTCAGGAGAGCTGAGCACCCCCTGATTCCCACATAATTCGTACCCTGGTTAAATATATGAATATTGAACATGATTAAAGATTGATAATGATATTGAAAGTGAATCGGGCCAGTCATTTCTTCCTTACGACTTTGACCTGACACGGAACAACTCTGGGTCTTCATATGCTGTAACTTTTCCTGTTCTGTGGTTAGGATCACTTCTGGTCCTGAACATGAGTATACCACAGTGAAACATCCGAGAACTTCAGAATTTTCCATCAAGTCCTATACCTTGAGATGATTCAAATCCTATCCCATTCTGCAACTCTAACAACCCCCCCCCCCCCCCACCCACCCCCCTCTCTATCTCCATCCTCCTCCTCCTCTGGAAGGGAAATCGTTAGCTGGCGGCACCCATCAGGCAGTAAGCAGCAGCGTGTGTGTGTGTGTGTGTGTGTGTGTGTGTGTGAGTGTGTGTGTGTGTGTGTGTGTGTGTGTGTGTGTGTGTGTGTGTGTGTGTGTGTGTGTGTGTGTGTGTGTGTGTGTGTGTGTGTGTGTGTGTGTGTGTGTGTGTGTGTGTGTGAAAGAGAGAGTGTATGTATTTGTGTTTTTCTCCAAGGAAAAGGATTTCCACTCAACATGTTTCAGTGTGATACTACTAAAAGCCCCTGATGCGCTCCTCATTGTCTCCCTCTCTCATCCTCAGTAAAAGAAACAGGATTATCAACACACCAGCCAGGGTGGTCTTCCTTTCCGTTGCAGGATAACTAAGCCCTAACTAAGGCACAACCGTGTGTGCGTGTGTACATGCGTGTCTGTGTCAGCACAGCTGTGTCAGCGCGCCTGTGTAAATCTCCATCCTACATCAAACACATACCTGTCAAAAGCTACTGAGCAAAAATCCAAATAGCCCAGACAGAGCCATCCCTCCATCCCTCCATCCTGTTATCCTACTTAATATTCACCTCAGACCTCCACCGGAGGCTCACCCTTCCCACTTAACCTTGGGAGGAGAGAGGGGCTGTGTCCCATATGGTGCCCTATTCCCTTTATAGTGCAATACTTTTGATCCGAGCAAAAGTAGTGCACTACATAGGGAATAGGATGCTAGTTGGGACGCAGACAAGGCCTTTGAGAGAATCCCCCATGCCCAGTTCAGCTGTAAATCCATCGGAGCTGAAATCAGACATATGCTAAGGGTGCTGTCTATGACCAGAGTGATCAACACACATTGTAAACAGTGTCAGAGTCCATTGAGGAGGCAAGGTACTCTACAATAAATCATGCAGTTTGTGTCCCAAATGGCACCCTAATCTCTACATAGTACACTACTTTTGACCAGAGTCCAGTTGTGACTAAGTAGGGAACAGGGTTCCATTTGGGACACAGTTAAAGTAATAAAGCTGGAAGTCCCATACAAGCATTTCAATTGTCTGAGTTTAGCCTTACATTTTCATGGTGTCACCTAAACCATGTACCACCCAGACAATTGAACTGTCACTTTAATGGTGCACCCAATGCGGTCTCCAGTGTCTCCATTGAAATCAATGTTAGTATAAGTGAACAGGCCAGACGTTAATAGAATGAGTGATATTTCAGCACATATCTGACCACAGCTCTGGGCAGTGAATAGGTGATATTAATGGCTTGTCCAGCAATACTCTGCCTGTAGAGAACAAGTGAGACCAGGTGATGGATTAGAGACACTTTGGCTGTGAACTGACCCAACCTTGCAGTCCATTGTAAAACAATTAGACAGCCACAATAGAATCAATGTGGTAGGGCAGCTGTGGAAGATCCCAGGAGAGACTGGAGGTGAATACAAACAGTACTTTAAGACAGACAGGGGATGAAGAATGTTGACAAAGAGTGTGTGTGTGTGTGAGTGTGTGTGTGTGTGTGTGTGTGTGTGTGTGTGTGTGTGTGTGTGTGTGTGTGTGTGTGTGTGTGTGTGTGTGTGTGTGTGTGTGTGTGTGTGTGTGTATATATACCGGGCCTGCGTGCATGTGACCAATATAAGCCGGTGGCAGGAAGAGGGGGGATGAATGTGTTTTCTGTTTATGATGAGAAAATGGGGGAAGTAGAAAGATGACAAGAAAGAGTTTGAGTATGAGCGACAGTGAAAACATGAGAAAAAGGGTAAAGATGATGGCTGAAAGATTGTGTGAAGGATAGCTCCATCTTCTCCCGTGGCTGTAAATGCATAAATTGGGATCAGTGAGACGGATGTGACTTCGGCTATGTCCCAAATGCCACCCTATTCCCTATGGGCCCTGGTCAAAAGTAATGCACTACATAGGAAATAGGGTATCATTTGGGATGAAATCTTCATTCTGCTCTCCTTCTTAACCCGTCCTCCAAACGCACCCCGGGAAAACATTTCAATATTAATCAAACCGGTGCACAGCCACACAAAGGCAAGAGGAATTATTCTCCGCCTGTGCAATTAAAGCATTTGATAAATAATTCACTTCGTCATTAAAAAAAGGAATGGACCCAAGTGACCATAGCAGACCCCAGCTGGCCTCAGCACTCTGTTTTGGTCTCTTCTCTCTTCTGAGCTATCTGTGTGGAGAGGATGAAGCATGGCACACCCCCGCATCATTACAAAAGTGGGCCGGTCCTGTACTTAAACAACAAGTGGTGAGCCAGGAAACCCTGGCCAGGATTGGACCACAATTATTTAGGGCAGAAAACATAGGGGTTGTTGAGCTGCAGCCAATGTCCATATCGGTAAATCATGAACAGAGCTCAGTGCTGTTTTTGCAACGTTTACAATTCTACAAAATGTATTCTCGACAAGGGACCGGTGAATTTTGGACAGATCATTTAATTATTTTAAAAGGTGGACCTCTGTTACAAATTGTGGCCTCTTGGATATGAGCTATGACCACTCAGTATGACCTTATAGTGTAGCATGACCTATAAGGAATAGGCAACAGAAGCACGCTAAAAGTCCTCTTACAATAAATACACTGTCATCGCTTTGCCATTTGAACCTCAGGACACAGATGACAGAAGAAGAAGAATTAGAACTACTACTACAGTGATAGAAATCTACTTAAGAATCCAATCTTGCTGTTGACCTTACTCTCAGTCTTGTACCTGCTTACATGCCTGCTCCTTACACATGCAGTCCACACACAGACAGGCCCCTAGGCTCAGCCAGAGGGAATTGTACGTTCATCATGGCCATGACAATTTACCATCAGTTAGAGAAAGTTCAATCTTTGATGATCACTGACAAGACCCCAGAGACCAAGAGAGGCCTGACTTACGGCAAGCCTGGTGGGCCTTTACCAGTTAACAGTATGCCTGGTGGGCCTTTACCAGTTAACAGCATGCCTGGTGGGCCTTTACCAGTTAACAGTATGCCTGGTGGGCCTTTACCAGTTAACAGCATGCCTGGTGGGCCTTTACCAGTTAACAGTATGCCTGGTGGGCCATTACCAGTTATTAACAGCATGCCTGGTGGGCCTTTACCAGTTAACAGCATGCCTGATGGGCCTTTACCAGTTAACAGTATGCCTGGTGGGCCTTTACCAGTTAACAGCATGCCTGGTGGGCCTTTACCAGTTAACAGCATGCCTGGTGGGCCTTTACCAGTTAACAGTATGCCTGGTGGGCCTTTACCAGTTAACAGTATGCCTGGTGGGCCTTTACCAGTTAACAGCATGCCTGGTGGGCCTTTACCAGTTAACACTATGCCTGGTGGGCCTTTACCAGTTAACAGCATGCCTGGTGGGCCTTTACCAGTTAACAGTATGCCTGGTGGGCCTTTACCAGTTAACAGTATGCCTGGTGGGCCTTTACCAGTTAACAGCATGCCTGGTGGGCCCCAAACCAGCAGCTGGGTTAACTACTACCTCCACCTTACCGCTCCACATATCCGTTCCCCCCATCCCCCGGCCATCCACACACAGGCAGGTCAGACAACAGCAGAAGTCCCAGGGGAGTAACTCTGAAGAATTGTAAGAGGGTGTATTTAATTTCACTAGTCAGATAGTTCTGTTAATTCCTAAACAGCAAAAGAGTACGCTGCCCTGGTATAGAGAGCGAGAGAGAGAGAGTCCAGCCAAAGGGAAAGTCATCTCATCTCCAGCCTTCTCTGTTTCATCAGTCAGAGACTCAGATCAATCGGATGAGGCGGTAGGTAGACAGGCGTCTCTCTCTCTCTCTGCATCTCTCTGCTTCGTCCAATTGGACGTGGCCACGGGATGGCGGGATTTACGACCCAGTTCCCGTCACGATGCTGTTCCTCGCCGCCAAGCGTGCCATGAAAAAGATGATCCTAAAAAAGCTCTAAGCGCTGACTGTGTGGCCCACCCTGGCACAGACTCCAGAAGCAGAGCCAAGACAGACTGCTCAGTTAAGAGCTTCAGGGGAACTTTAAAAAAGTGGAGCATAGGAGAGCTAGTAGAGGCAGGCTGTACAGTGGGAGTAAAACATTGTAAACCAGCATCATTTCCTTTCGATCTCTTCTGTGTGTGTGTGTGCGTGTGTGTGTGTGTTATTCTGTGTATTAACTCTGTATTGTGATTACCTGCTATATATTGCTGGGCACACACACACACACACACACACACACACACACTTTACCACACAACCACTTACCTTCACTGCTTCGGCATGGGTGACTTTATCGAACACTGTGTTGTTGACTTTCATAATCTGATCCCCAATCCTTAGTCCCTCCTTTTCGGCAAGGGATCCCGGCTCCACCAGAGACACATAGATCCCGACCCCGTGCTCCGATCCTCCGCGGATACTGAAACCCAAGCCCTCGTTGCTCTTGTGCCGTTTCAGGGTTACTTGTCGAACCTCTCCTGGAGGCTCGTGCAGAAAGCCTCTCCCGAGCAGCGGGACGAGGGGAGCTGTCCCATCACTGCTGGTGCTGAAACTATCCGGAGAGCCGCGCATCGCAACTTGAGATCCGGGAGGGGTTGGCAAGAAATGCCCAGGAGGAGTTGGACTCCCACTGGGAACTTCGCCCAACGCTTCGGCGCTCCCATTTCTGGCAAGTAAATCCGATTTCAAGTAAAGGCCCTCCGAGGTGTGCTGGTCAAACAAAAGCTGGTCTGAGCGGGGAATGACCTGTCGTAGCATGGGCAGAAGTTGGCGTTTGCTGGGCGCATTGAGGATGACTTTAAGTGTTTGAACCAGGTCGTAGACATTACGCTTGGAGTGGTACACGTTGAGGCAGTGGATGAACTGCTCCCGCTCCAATTCGTTGAGCAGCAGGTTGAGCGCGTTGTGCAGCTTCTTGACATTGGCTGACAGCGTGCGGGCACTCGAGGCCACCGAGTTGGCGGAGGAGGAGTTGAGCGACATACGCTCTAGATCCGTGCTCATTCTAGACATGTGACTGGGTCACGCAGCAACACTGGAGCGGAGAGACATTTGGGCATTAGGGGCTGACAATGCTGGGTTATGCTCCTTTAAAACGGAGCGTGGCATAGAGATTCCTGCAGGACGTCCACTCCACTAATAGTCATATTGGCTAGGTCTGAGCCTGGGTCTGGCTTAGCCAACCGGCTGAATTCCAACAGTTTTAGAACGCAGCCTCGAGCAATGAAATAAACAACTTAAGTTCAATGTTATAATTTCAAACACAAACAATAGGACATATTCAACAGATTTGCAGTTTAATAACAGCCTAACATCAGAACTTCAGTAGGCCTAATGCGTAATAAGTTAGGCTAATCATGCGTCAAAAAGGCACCTGAAATAGACTAACGCACATAGAAGAAACGTTTTGGAACCTTGGTCAGAAAACTCACAACTCTGTCAGAAAGCGTAATGGTGAGCACGACAAGCTTCTGTGTCATTAGCTCGTGTCTTGCTTTTGTGCATGAAGAGATCAGGTAGCCCGCGAGCTGCTTCTCCAGTATCCACAGATATCACCTCGTCAACAGGCACCAGAGAAAAGCTTGAGCGCAACAAAATAAAAAATGTCTACTACTTATGAATATCAAGTGGTAAACTTAAGCCTACTATTATGTATGCGGAAGATTCGGAAATAATACGCGCGATGTTCTTGATAGAAGTAGTTATTTTGCTTGGTTCCTTTATCGGCGACCGAAGTTCATATTGTGGAGTTGTCTATCCAAATATATCCAGCCTGAGCTTTAAAAGTGTTACAAATAACGCATAGACAATTCAGCCATTTTCAAGTAATCCAGAGTTTTAAAAATCCTGGTAGTTTTTTGTTTATATCCCTCTTTATTTTTTATCCTGCCTTGCGTTGACCTAGACTGCAGATGCGTCTCCGCGAGCTTCCCGAGCATATAGACGCTGCTAGAGTGTGTCGCTCCCTCTCTCCAGTCTCTTGTCAGGAGGAAATGACGCAGCCAACAGTGTGGAGTGAATAAGTTGCTTGGTAACAAACAACACACAGTCCTCTGGTCGACCGAGTGCAGACAGAACTCTAATTGGCGATACCTTTTTAGCTTAATTGAAAAGTTCAATATTCGAAGCGCACTACAGATTGACGCAGTCATTATGCACGCAGGCACGCACAGATGCATCGATAATAATAAGGATGCGAATACACATGGCATCAATATGCACTGAGCAAAGAAATGACTGATTGTTTAATTGGCTTTACCACAGCAATCTGATGTAATTATGTGGGCTTTAGTGCACAGACAATGTATTCCATTCCCCTGTGAATAGACACATCCAAAAAGTCTAAGAATGACACATCTCCCATAGTAAAAATGTTTGTCCATGGTTAACAATATGATAGTAGAGATATAACAATATAACTCATTCTAGTCACATATTGTTATCAGTGAATGGACATTGTTATTGTTGAGTGGGGAGCATGGCGGGAGGCATAGATCTACAGATAACGTCACATCTAGCTGGTCTAATTATAGGCCATCTGTGATACTGGATTATCACTAGATTATCGTTGGACAGAATCAGCCTGCCAGTCCACTGCGTCGACTGATGGGACAGAAAGCAACGAGTTAAATAGTAAACGAATACACAAGTGAACCACCTGACAGCAGAGCAGGGTCGCGTTCAGCAGGCAAACATTGCAGACAGAAGTGTCACAAATAGAGCTGGCATGATTCTACATGTCAGACTCAGAGAGGTTTGTTCGAAGTCACACGTTTCTGTCCTCCACAACATTGTGCCCTGCTGAATGCATCCAAGTTTGCCAGAGAGGAATCGTCCAATAGCAATGTCAATAGAACAGGACTTTGCACCGTGCATCATATCAACATGGTATTAGCATGTTAATAAGTCATTTTCTCTTTCCAAAGGTGCTCTCTGTGAGATCTGTTTATGAGACATCAGCACAGCCATTTTAAATTATACTCATCTGAGAGACATCCAGTGGCTCTGGGAGATGCGATCCAACCGCCTCAGTAAAGGTTCACCTGTGAAGAATAATGAGGAATGGAGTCCTTGTCTCCACTAAACTGAGCTGTGGGTACGGGTCAGAGAGAGAGAGAGAGAGAGGGAGAAAGAGAGTGGGAGTGATTGATAGCGCTAATTAAAGGAGTTTGGGAGCGATCGCTGAGGGAAAGCAAAGTAAAACACTATTATAAAGCAGAGCATCCCTAATCGGATGGAGAAAGAGTGACAAACAAGAACAATTCCACTACAATAAGCAAAGATGAGAGAGAGAGGCAATTAACAAGTCTCTTCCCTCACAGAACCGGCCAAGCTAATGGCTTTGGCTATCAGCTTGATTTTCAATGTTACTGCAGAAACTCTGCATTGCAAGGACAGACAAATATTAATCCTATAGTTCATAGTGGCAGACAATTAAAGTATAATTGAGGCCACTGTAATCCACCACCAATAGTGTGGTGCAAAATCAAGAACCTTCTGACAGAGCCATCTGAATGGGCTTCAGTGTGTGTGTGCGTGTGTATGTGTGTGTGCAAGAGAGAGCTCTGCAGAAAATGAGATAACATTCAGGACCGTGGACAGTGTGTGTGTGAGTGCGTGCGTGCGTGCGTGTGTGCGTGTCTGTCAAGGGGTTTTAGCTATCAGCAGTTGTGAATGACATAGAGAGAATGAAAAATTATATAAATAGCAGACAGAACTGTTCCTGATTATTTGAATAGTTTTGTACTGAGAAAGAGACTTAAGTGCTTTATGTAATAGGCTTAGTTGAATATGACTATGACTCAGTCCTATCCCCAGTCATCAGTTTTGTGCAAATGGAAACTGTTTATGCCCTCCATACTACTGGAATGGACTCCATTAAGCAACATCAGCCAATCTAAAAACAAAAAAAATCTATATTATCATAACAGTGTGCTATTGCCACTCCTAGTTCAATTACCTTCCAATTTCTATAGTAGACAGGGCAATTTATTGTAGATTTTTCATTATAGAAATTGATGATGAGGACGTGCGTATATATGGGTCAATAACTGTTAATAACAGGTGGCAGGTAGCCTAGCGGTTAAGTAACCGAAAGGTAGCTGGTTCGAATCCCTGAGCCAGCAAGGTGGAAAAGTCTGAGCAAGGCAGTTAACCCCCGACAACAATGGCTCCCTGGGCGCCGATGACGTCGATTAAGACAGCCCCCTGCACCTCAATGACTCAGAAGGGTTGGGTTAAACGCAGAAGACACATTTCAGTTGAATGTACTCAGTTGTGCAACCGACTAGTTACCCCCCTTCCATAACAGTTCATAACAAATCTTCTGATACACAGAGTAGTATGATATCCCAGAGGTAGGCTAGTCAGATGCTAGTGACTTTGGTAAGCCTGAGAGCTTGGTGCATTAAGTTTAAATGGCTAGAAAGGCTCTTGAACTGGAAGAAAGAGTTCCTTGGGGATTAACAACTATTCTTATCCTGTATTTCACACATGCATTCATTTTTGTCCATTTCACAACAGCAGGAAGTGAATTTGCATGGCGTGTTAAGTGATCTCTCCCTAGAGTCATACATATGGCTCCATCCCTCCCCATGTCCATTCGTTGTCTTATTTGATTTGTATCCCTGTTAAAGCTAGCTCTTATCAGGTAATGCTAGCTACACCATTGAATTGTAGGAATCATTTACTTCAGCTCTCCGCTCTCATTCCTCTAAATGCAGCACGAAGATGAAAACCGACGAAGGCTGTTATGGTAGTTTGCTACCCTGCTAGTTTTAGTATAAATTGCACACCCTCGGCTGTGGAACTTTTGAATAAAGACAATTAAGTGCCTATCATACAAATACAGGTCCTGATCATGTTGTATCCCATCATTATATTTTCTAGGTTAGGCCTATGTGAGACGACTGATACAGGAACGAATGACTGCCTTCAACTTGGAAGAGCCCTGGTGAATAAGACTTCCAACACATTTTTGGACTGAACTTGGACTGAACTGAACTGATTGCTTCAGCCTCGGACTACAGGGAGAGACACAATCCTCTCAGACAATCAATTGGTGTTTTCTATCAAGCTCTAGTATATTACTATACATTGTAAAAACAAATCTAGTTGTTTCAATTAATTATTATTACGTAACTGGTTCCACAGCTTAGCTCCAACATGAGAAAGCTTAGGCAAACATTCTGTCAATTTAAAATGATGTGTTTGCTCAACTTGCCTCATATATTAATTTAACTATAAATTATTTGGGAATTTTCAAAGAAAAAGGCTTTGGAATGAGTTAGACACCCACGGTGCTTTTGGCACATGTTGACTAAGATCATTACGTTGTGCATGTTTCATTTATACAGTCATTTTTCTTCAACATGTCATCATCTGGGATCTGAACTCACAACCTCTTGGTTCACAGCCTTCTGAACTTCCTGCTACGACACAATGTCTGTGTCAATTATCTATTAATCAGACTATTCTCTCGTCATTGATTTGTTTGACTTATTTATGCAATTTGAGGGTTTTATAGTTGTGTAATGTAATGTTGTTGGCGCATATTACTCATTATTAATGTTAATTCTTAATCACTATGATAATTCAAATAGTTTTACTTGAGCGCACTTTCAACAAAGCTGAGAAGTACAAAGTGTAGCAATACAGGTGAAACCAGACATGTGCACAGACATGGTTGTCGTGAACCAAGAGATTGTGAGTTCAAATCCCAGATGATGACATGTGGAATATTAATTACTGTCTAAATGAATATGCACAATGTTATCATGTGTGTCAAATATGTAAGTTGAAAACGTATATCAAAAGCAGCGTGTGTGTCTAACTAGTTCCAGAGCCCTTTTCAGGGAAGAAATAACCATTTCTGGTTGAGTGACAACATGAGACAAGTTGAGCAAACACATTATTTTAAATTGACAGAATCTTTCTCAAGTTGGAGCTAAGTTACAGGCCTCGGTGTAACGCTCATTCCTTCGACGATAAACGCGAATCCGACCATCGCCTCTGATAAGACAAAACCGCGATTCATCAGTGAAGTGCACATTTTGCCAGTCCTGTCTGATCCAGCAACGGTGCGTTTGTGCCCATAGGAGACGTTGTTGCCGGTGATGTTTGGTGAGGACTTGCCTCAGTCCAGTCTCTCTCAGCCTATTGCGGACAGTCTGAGCACTGATGGAGGGATTGTGCGTTCTGGTGGAACTCGGGCAGTTGTTGTTGCCATCGTGCACCTGTCCCCCAGGTGTGATGTTCGGATGTACTGATCCTGTGCAGGTGTTGTTACACGTGGTCTGCCACTGCGAGGACGATCAGCTGTCCACCCTGTCTCCCTGTAGCGCTGTCTTAGGCGTCTCACAGTACAGACATTGCAATTTATTGCCCTGGCCACATCTGCAGTCCTCATGCCTCCTTGCAGAGCATGCCTAAGGCATGTTCACACAGATGAGCAGAGACCCTGGGCATCTTTCTTTTGGCGTTTGTCAGAGTCAGTAGAAAGGCCTCTTTAGTGTCCTAAGTTTTCATAACTGTGACCTTAATTGCCTACCATCTGTAAGCTGTTGGTGTCTTAACAACCGTTCCACAGGTGCATGTTCATTAATTGTTTATGGTTCATTGAACAAGCAATGGAAACAGTATTTAAACCCTTTACAATGAAGATCTGTGAAGTTATTTGGATTTTTACGAATGATCTTTGAAAGACAGTCCTGAGTCCTGAAAAAGGGACGTTTTTTTTTTTTTACTGAGTTTAGTACATTCAGGTAACACTTTGATCTACAATATGAGTTTAAAAAAAATACTGTTGAACCATTTATTTAATACATTTATTTTTTATAATTTTTATTAAAAAAAATGTACAGTGGAGGAGTTCAATGAGGCAGCAGGAGCAAAAGCCTTGACACACAGACTCTGTATCCCCCCCAAATTGTCAACATTTTAAGTACACATACAGTACTTAACCATGTACACTTAACACACAACACAATGCAAGTACAGTAGCCAGAAATCAAATGTAACAGCTGGGTTTGCCTAATGTGCTCGATCACGCTCACAGCATAACAATAATGGGAAAATACTAGGTATCTGTGCAGGAGACTGTGTGGTGCATATTTCTGGTTTCTACATTTATCCATTTGATTTCTCTAAACACATCAGTGTGATAAAAAAAAAGCTAATTCCACAGTGTCCACTACACAAAGTGACCCATTTTCCAGCTGATTAGCTCAGTCTATGGCAGCTCCACTGATGAACATTTAATATTGCTCAAGTCCATCTTGGTCTGACACTTTTACCTATTAGAATGGGACCAGAGACAACAGAAATGTAATACATGAAGATGTACTAAGGGAGTTTGTGTGTTCTACCCCTTAATGACGAAGACAATTATAGAACGTGGCATCTCCAATGCATAATTTACATTAATGGATCTGCTTTTTCTGAAGAAACACTAACAGTCCGGTAAAACACATTAGGGAACTGCATTCATCACATTAGTGGAGTGAAATGAGCAATAACAAAAACAAGTCCTTTGGCAAATGTTCCATTGTTTACCCAGTATCAATCTGTCTTGTATACAGTGAGTCACTTCAATGGATTCAGCGTATTTTGCCTTGTTTTTGCCTAATTTGTCTGACAGAGGTTCGGACTTAAATCACCACAAAGCTGTAAATCACTCAGATGAAGGTATACATAGGTGTGTGACGCACCTCGCCAGACTGTGGTGTGTGGAGTGGTGGTGGTGGACTGGTGTGTTGTCATTAGCAGCAGACTGCAGGTCCACAGGGATAGGCTGCCTGTCAAGCCCATTGGCATCGGTGTGACTCATGATTCAATCCTCTGTTTAGATTCCTTGTCAGACAGAAAGCACTGCCAATCTCCAGGGATTAAATCAAATCAAATGTTATTTGTCACATGCTTTGTAGACAACAGGTGTCGACTAACAATGCAGAGTCAAAGATTAGATAAAACATTTCATTGAAATAGTGTCAGTGAATAATGGATAAAAAATAATGAGTAAAAACAACATGACTATATACAGAATAGGGCATAAAAAACAGCATGACTATACAGAATAGGGCATAAAAAACAGCATGACTATACAGAATAGGGCATAAAAAACAGCATGACTATATACAGTATAGGGTCGTAAAAAACAACATGACTATATACAGTATAGGGTCGTAAAAAACAACATGACTATATACAGAATAGGGCATAAAAAACAGCATGACTATATACAGTATAGGGTCGTAAAAAACAGCATGACTATATACAGTATAGGGTCGTAAAAAACAACATGACTATATACAGAATAGGGCATAAAAAACAACATGACTATATACAGAATAGGGCATAAAAAACAACATGACTATATACAGAATAGGGCATAAAAAACAACATGATTATATACAGAATAGGGCGTAAAAAACAACATGACTATATACAGAATAGGGCATAAAAAACAACATGACTATATACAGTATAGGGTCGTAAAACACAACATGACTATATACAGTGCAGATTGTCAATCTGTCTGCTTGACTAGCCAGTAGTCACCAAATGGAAACCAAATGGAAGAAAACGTCAGGGACTACCTGAACCTCCAATAATAAACATAGAAAAATGTTTTCCTTTGCAAAATGGTTGCTACGGTGTGTACTAATGAATACGACCATGACTGCCAGGTTGTCTTTGTTTTTGGTGTCAACTCTGGACAGGACACAGAGTACCCGAAGCAAATCCATCTTTCTCCTTTCTTCCTACCTCCTCTCTGTTAATTTCTCATCTGAGGAAGCCTGGCGCTGCACCTGACATTTCCATGATAGATAACCAAGTCCGGGCAACGGCGCTGGAGCCAAGGTCTCAGCTCAGATGTATTTAACTCAAATTAATTTAACTGATCTCACCAGCCCATTTTCATTTTCTGCCAGTCTGCACCGCCCATGGATCACCCCATACAGGAGGAGGAGGAGGATCATTTCAGGACTTTCACTACCTTTGGGAAGTACAGCACTTACATCACAGAGAAAGCTATTTCTATGACTGATCTTATGGGATATCAATGACTCAGGGCCTCGTCTGTCTCAGCACTTCTCCATCTGCCAGGACAGAAACACTCAGCTTCTCAATGTCCAGGCGCTCTTAAATATCCTTAACAAACAGCACACTTTATGTGGTACCTCTTTACTACAGTTCCCACAATGTCGGGAACTATACTTGCACTTTGAAACTCAGACCATTACTTTTAGTAAGAGTAAGTTTGTGACTTTTTCGGGTTGTTATGTGGAAAAGGAGCTGGATATGCTTGGAGGTTAACTAATTTCTGTGGGTGTCCTCATAGATCTTTCAGATCCTAATTTCTTGGCAAGGGGCTCACAGACAGCTTGTGAAAACTCTCAAATTCCTCTCCAGGCGACAATTAGAAGCTTACAGAAGCCTATGCCTGCTAGAGTATCATCGAGACACACACACAGCAAGACATACAGCAGCAAGCCCCCTGGCGCTTCCCCTGGGCCTGGTACCCATAATCCTCGGCACTCAGATATTATCTTTCCTGCTAATAATAAGACAAATACGAGTCCGAAAACTGAACAGTATGAGGGAAATGAGGGCCATTAAAGTTACACAGTATGGTGCTGTATGTTCTCCAAAAGTCTCTTTCACAGTCTGCCCTGCACTGCTGATGTGACAGCAAAGCCTATCCCATCAGGAACTGATAAGATTTGTAATTAGATCCAACCAGGGTTATTCTCCAGGCAGACTGTTTCTGTCCTGGCAGATGGAGAAGTGCTGAGACAGACGAGGACCCTGGACGGGGGGGCAGAGCAGCAGCAACAGCAGTGACACCGGAGAAGCGGCAAAGCCTCAACGCTTCATGACAATCGCTGCTTCTTTGCTCTGATGCAATCGAAATACAACACAAGATAAAAACTTCTCACATGGATTATATCAAACGTGCACAGATTGAAAATGGCACATTATACAGGCCAAAGTGATAGCTTTGAATTGGAAAGGTTTAAAGAGGTAAACAAAGGGCTAACATGTTCAACAGCTACTGTAGGCCATCATAGGAGAACAGTACATGTCAGCAGACTGGTGTAGAGGGGGAAGGCAGGGCTGGGGACCTGTCACGCTTGACTGTCAAGAGCAAAGTCGGGTTAGCCTCTGTTGTAGACAGAGAGATGGGGACAGAGATGTGCCATGTGGCGTCATATCTACAGACAGCCTGCTCAGAACACAACATAACTCTGCACTTACAGGCACAGCTGAGTGCCCAGACACCTCTCAAAAGACACACACACACACACACACACACACTCAAAGCTCTTCATTTCACACAACATGTCCTTCTGCTCTCCTTCCACTCAGGCCACTATCAGATGTGTGTACAACACCGTACAAAGGCTGTGTATGCTGTCATTGTAAAATGATTCCGAAGATGATCTCACCCCCGGGGAATAACAGAGGGGATAACGGAGTTCTGATTCACATTACAAGCAAAGGGCTCTATGAGACACAGTCACAAACTACCCAGCTTGGAATATATCCATAAATGTTTGGCGTGGAATGTGCAGTAGTGGTCTGGTAGAGTATAGAGGACTCCTACCCATGTTCTTCTCCAACGAGAAACAAAGTAGTCAGGGTCTTTGTCCCAAATGGCACCCTATTCCATAGTGCGCTATGGGCCCTGGTCAAAAGTAGTGCACTATATAGGGAGTAAGGTGGCATTTGTCTTACCTTGTCCGATACAAATGAGCCCCACGCCAATTTGTTGACTGACACTTGGACTGAAGGAAAAAGCACAAACGACAGATGACAGCAGTGTCCCAAACCCAAATACTCAAAATCGTTATTTGTCACACGACAATCACACAGTGACCTGAGGAGACCAGCTTTTTGATCAGATCTAATTAAGTGTCCATCAAAATGAGAACACATGTGCACACCCACACACAGGATCAACCAGTCTTTGAGCCTGACAAGCGGCAAGCCTTATACATAAAGCTAGTTAAAAGTTCTCTTGTGGTTAAGGAAGAGTTGGCTTAATTACTATGCTGTATGCATCACTATGACGCTTTGGTTATACAAACTAAGATTCATGCTTCAAAATGATGTGCCACAGGTACACATACGTCCTGTTTTTGCTGCCTCCTGGTGTTACAACTTAGTACATAACTATTATTGGATTTAACAGGAACAGTGGGTGAAGAAAATACAAGGAAAAGTTTACTTGAAAAAAAAAAATGAAAAAAAACTATGAATCATAAATGGCACACTTATAGAGACACTTATAAATAGAGACACATAGAGACACTTATAAATAGAGACACTTATAGAGACACTTATAAATAGAGACACTTATAAATAGAGACACTTATAAATAGAGACACTTATAAATAGAGACACTTATAAATAGAGACACTTATAAAGAGACACTTATAAAGAGACACTTATAAATAGAGACACTTATAAATAGAGACACTTATAAATAGAGACACTTATAAATAGAGACACTTATAAATAGAGACACTTATAAATAGAGACACTTATAAATAGAGACACTTATAGAGACACTTATAGAGACACTTATAGAGACACTTATAGAGACACTTATAAATAGAGACACTTATAAAGAGACACTTATAAAGAGACACTTATAAATAGAGACACTTAGAGACACTTATAAATAGAGACACTTATAGAGACACTTATAAAGAGACACTTATAAAGAGACACTTATAAATAGAGACACTTATAGAGACACTTATAAAGAGACACTTATAAAGAGACACTTATAAATAGAGACACTTATAAAGAGACACTTATAAAGAGACACTTATAAATAGACACTTATAAATAGAGACACTTATAAAGAGACACTTATAAAGAGACACTTATAAAGAGACACTTATAAATAGACACTTATAAAGAGACACTTATAAAGAGACACTTATAAATAGACACTTATAAATAGACACTTATAAATAGAGACACTTATAGAGACACTTATAGAGACACTTATAAATAGAGACACTTATAGAGACACTTATAAATAGAGACACTTATAGAGACACTTATAGAGACACTTATAGAGACACTTATAAATAGAGACACTTATAGAGACACTTATAAATAGAGACACTTATAAATAGAGACACTTATAGAGACACTTATAAATAGAGACACTTATAGAGACACTTATAAATAGAGACACTTATAGAGACACTTATAAATAGAGACACTTATAGAGACACTTATAGAGACACTTATAGAGACACTTATAAATAGAGACACTTATAGAGACACTTATAAATAGAGACACTTATAGACACTTAGAGACACTTATAGAGACACTTATAGAGACACTTATAAATAGAGACACTTATAGAGACACTTATAGAGACACTTATAGAGACACTTAGAGACACGTATAAATAGAGACACTTATAGAGACACTTATAAATAGAGACACTTATAAATAGAGACACTTATAGAGACACTTATAAATAGAGACACTTATAGAGACACTTATAAATAGAGACACTTATAGAGACACTTATAGAGACACTTATAAATAGAGACACTTATAAATAGAGACACTTATAAATAGAGACACTTATAAATAGAGACACTTATAGAGACACTTATAAATAGAGACACTTATAGAGACACTTATAAATAGAGACACTTATAGAGACACTTATAAATAGAGACACTTATAGAGACACTTATAAATAGAGACACTTATAGAGACACTTATAAATAGAGACACTTATAGAGACACTTATAAATAGAGACACTTATAGAGACACTTATAAATAGAGACACTTATAGAGACACTTATAAATAGAGACACTTATAGAGACACTTATAAATAGAGACACTTATAGAGACACTTATAAATAGAGACACTTATAGAGACACTTATAAATAGAGACACTTATAGAGACACTTATAAATAGAGACACTTATAGAGACACTTATAAATAGAGACACTTATAGAGACACTTATAAATAGAGACACTTATAGAGACACTTATAAATAGAGACACTTATAGAGACACTTATAGAGACACTTATAAATAGAGACACTTATAGAGACACTTATAGAGACACTTATAGAGACACTTATAGAGACACTTATAAATAGAGACACTTATAAATAGAGACACTTATAGAGACACTTATAGAGACGTATAAATAGAGACACTTATAGAGACACTTATAAATAGAGACACTTATAGAGACACTTATAAATAGAGACACTTATAGAGACACTTATAAATAGAGACACTTATAAATAGAGACACTTATAGAGACACTTATAAATAGACACTTATAGAGACACTTATAGAGACACTTATAAATAGAGACACTTATAGAGACACTTATAAATAGAGACACTTATAGAGACACTTATAAATAGAGACACTTATAGAGACACTTATAAATAGAGACACTTATAGAGACACTTATAAATAGAGACACTTATAGAGACACTTATAAATAGAGACACTTATAGAGACACTTATAAATAGAGACACTTATAGAGACACTTATAAATAGAGACACTTATAAATAGAGACACTTATAAATAGAGACACTTATAAATAGAGACACTTATAAATAGAGACACTTATAAATAGAGACACTTATAGAGACACTTATAAATAGAGACACTTATAAATAAACCCCCAGATCAAAGTTTCACTACATCACTAATAATGTACTCTGCATGATACTGTAGTAGCTCTGTGAAATACATCATAAGTGCCCTGTGACAAGCCAGAAGAGAAAAGGTATGAACTATGGAGTCATTAACTAGAATCAAATGATCTAAATTCTACATAATTAAGTATTTTACCTTTGGCTCGGTCCAGGAAGTCACAGTTAAAAGTACCAACAGGCAGGAATTTACATAGATTTACATTAGCAAGGACAGAAATTCTCAACTTGTTAATGCCATACAATCATCAATCAGTGAGACTTTATGTACTGGAGGGTACAAATATATTCACGAAAAGGAAAACGGCTTAGTTTAAAATCTTTATTGTCGATCCAAATGACAGAAAAACAGGTTATTGTTGTATGGACAGGGTTTGAGAGAAGCTGCGGCTGGACTTACAACAGCAGTGTGAAAAATATTACAGTCTGTGGCGTGACAATCTTAGAGAGATGAAAGGATTCTTCAAAGTCAAGCTTAATAGGTAGCAGTTTAACGGCAAGGCAATCCCTGTGACCACTATCTTCATGAAGAAATTGCCAGGCTTAGTAGTCTTTGGGGGAAGATTTGACCCTTCTCTAATGGACGCTACTTCTTAAACAGTTCAATGAATTGATTGTGAGAACACAAAACACTATTAATCATGTCTTTGGTCTAGGACGCAAGGGTCATATTTGCAATCTCCACCAACAGATTGCTACATGGGAGAGCAACGTTTTCAATCTATAAAGAAGTATTGAGTGGACAACATTTTATATTTTGTAGGGCCTTTTAAAACAAGTAATTTCAGTGAGTTTCTAAATTTCTTAATGGGCAGCAGGTAGCCTACCAGTTAGAGCGTTGAGTCAGTAACCGAAAAGGTTGCTAGTTCAAATCCCCAAGATGACTATGGAAAACAAAATCTGTCGCTGCCCTTGAGGAGGCACTAAACCCTAATAACAGATATGCAAAAAAAACACATTTCCATTTTACCACACACTGTAAAGGTCACGTTGGAGAAACAACAAAAAAGCACCCCTATTTTGACTTTTTATCCTCCCTCTCATTTCTCTCCATGTAGATATTTCATTTCCAACCCGATAAAAGTACCGGGAGATTTTAATTCAATCTCCGGACATTTTTTCATTATGGCCACGTAATAGTTTCAAATATGAAAAATCATGATGTGCTAAATATAAAATGACCTCTCTGAAACTCTGAATTGTGTATCGAAGTGTTCGCCATGGTGACAAATGACTACATTCCTTTTCTCATGTCTTTAGTCTCCTCCAATCTTTAAAAAACTCACACCAACTAAGCACCAATGGCGATCATGGATATTTGATTGAGTTTAAAGTCTGACTGGGGCCAAAGCTAAGAAGCAATTACAGGAACAGCACACAATCTCTGGGAGTGAGGAAGCTGCCAATCGCTAGTTGCTATAGCTTGGAAGGCACAACGTTAAAATGACTTCCAACACACCACAAAAGGTGGTAGGGAAGGTAAGCTGTGCTGTGGATGACAGACCGTGTGGAGGAGGGTTCTGCCAAGCACTGGTGCAGGGCCAATTCTGCTTACACAAATCCTGATGGTATAGGTCAGGATTTGGGTTAAAAAATCTAGCTATGAAATATAGCCTACTGTAATGAGTTATGATAATTTTGCAAAGCACAACCTGTATTTTTTTTAAAGCAGTTAATCAACTAGAAGAATTATAGTTAAAAATGCTTAAAGAAGCACAATGTAAGGGCTATGAAATGAAACAATTGATGTCAGCCAAAGTGTGACTTCAGGACAAACTGTCTCAAATGGTACCCAATTCCCTATATAATGAACTACTTTTGACCAGGGCTCTGGTATATAGGGAATAGGGTGCTATTTGGGATGAACGCCTCATCTCCACCTCTCTGGAGGTCTATTTTTCATACTGGGAGAAGCACAATTAAATATAAGCAACACCATTGCTTAAAAAGGTTCAATGCAGCAGTTTTTATCTCAATATCCAATAATTTCTGGGTAACAATTAAGTACCTTACTGTGATTGTTTCAATTAAAATAGTAAATGAAAATAAAACTATATATATATATTTTAGCAAATAGCAAAATAGAATTTCACTAGGACTGTCTGGGAGGGGTCTGATATTGGCAAAGACTTGAAACTCTATCTTATTAGTCTAATTTACCCCATGGTGAAGTCACCATGGAAAGGCCAGTGGTCCAACCCATCAAAACAGGCTGAAATTTCAGGCTAACTTCAAGCAGCTCTTACACTAAAAGGGCATTCTCATTTTCACAATATTATTCAAACCTCATAAATGTGGAAATATATATAAAAACACTGAAATCACATTTTTGACTGCACTGGGCCTTTAACACGCCAGAAGGGGAACACAATCACAACATTCAGGAGACCATTTAAAAATAATGCCCATAAAATATTTACACTTGTTACGCAATAATTTTACTTGAAACCTCCCAAATAGTGAGCTATAAAAGACACCTCCATTGCCAAAATGCTCTACAAGACATAACCATTAACTATATACACTTTGTACAAAACATTAGGGACACCTGCTCTTTCCAAAACAGACTGACCAGGTGAATCCATGTGAAAGCTATGATCCCTTATTGATGTCACTTGTTAAATCCAATTCAATGTGAGTGTAGATGAAGGAGAGGAGACGGGTTTTAAAAAATGATTACAAGAGACAATTGAGACGTGTGGCATTCAACGGGTGAATGGGCAAGACAAAATATTTAAGTGCCTCTGAACAGAGTATGGTAGTAGGTGCCAGGCGCACCAGTTTGAGTCTGTAAATGAAACGCTGCTGTTTTTTTCACCCTCAGTTTCCAATGTGCATCAAGAATGGTCCACCACCCAACTGTGGGAAGCATTGGAGTCAACATTGGCCAGCATCCCTGTGGAACGCTTTAGACACCTTGTAGAGTCCATGCCCCAACAAACTGAGGCTGTTCGGAAGGCAAAAGGGGGCACGACTTTATTAGGAAGGCGTTCCTAATGTTTTGTACACTCAGTGTCTACCCTGGACATCTTCAGCAGGCACGGCATAAAATTGGGAGAAACAACCATTCATGATTGAGAGCTCTGTAGGTATGCTTAACTAGCCATCAGCCTAATATCGCCAACACCTCAAGAAAACAAGAACCCTTCTCATAGACTCTTACTAGTCTATATTAATTCATTCTGGTATTAATTCTGACTGATAATGAGTCTGGCTTTGTAACAGATTTAATTCAAGCAACAAGAATATATTCTACCCAGAACCCAAACATGAGAATTCTCAGTGGCAGCACACTAATTAGGCTGTGGCAAGTCGATTAATCTAGAACCCAAAATGTCGCAGTTCAGTCATGAGAGACTTGCCTACAAGTCGATTGCATAAACCTTAACTCCCTCACGTTGAGACGAATACACAGACACATGGTCCCAAATGAAATATGCATGAAATTCTCATAACACAGCAATATTGAGTTATTTACACAACTTATGTCTGCATTGGAGAAATCACATTTAAAAGTATACAAACGTGCCATTACTTCATTACCTCGATTACATTCCCAATTACCCTTCATACAATCCCATGAAACAGGAGGGTTAGACTTGTTATAAGTCATCATGAAAAACACAAAAACAAATCAATAAATACATAAAAAATAAAATAAAATAAAACTGTCATTGTAGGCTGTGGTCCCATGTGCAACAATGATTAATGGCATTTCATTCATAGGCCATCAGTGTTGGTTTTTATCTATTCAGCTAAAGCACGCAGAATCACCTGCATGCATCACTACTCAAATCTACTCCCACATCACTTAAATATACAAAAAGACAAATCCTTACATTTTAGAGATGAAAGTGCAAAGCATTTTTTCACCACAGGAGCTTCAACAGTCACGGTACTATAGGCTACTTCAATTGGTCCTCCACATCGACAGTAGTAACTAGTGGTGTAAGGCTCATAGAAATAGAATGAACACACAAAATGGCCGCCAGTCCACCCATTATGGATTAACTGACGTAAATGGCGACGCCCATTCTACTCATTCTATTTCTGTGGTAATGGCTCTCAAGGAGAGGAACTCCTGAAAGACCTATGGGTTAGGAGTGTTTCACCTCCCATTAAAGGCTCTCAACAATGCAACCCATGTATCCAGTACTCCCTTCAGGGTAAACAATGCTCTAACATAAATGTATGGGACAAATCAATGGGAAAGCATAATCATCTGGTACTTCCACCTTATTACATATCCATCGTCAGCCGGTCGGGGAGGGGAGAGGATTATACTACTTTTAGTGTCAGAAAATAATCAAACTGGCACCTGGGGGAGTCTCAGTCTAGTTTCCGTTGAGCTGATTCTGTAGACCATCGCTCTTCTTGTTTCTTTTAAACTGAACAGCAAGCCATCAAGATTTTCAAGTGTGTCTACTCCAAACTACAAAAGCTTTGTACAAGAGGCCAGCTCTATGCCCCCCCCACCGCCCCCCCACCCACCCACCCACCCAAGGAAAACCTCTCCATTTGAAAACCCATTGACCAGTTTGTCTTCTACTGTGCACAGTGAGTCAAGCTGGATCCCTTGAGAAGGCAACAGCTAGGAAGTTCAAATCCTGGGATCTCATGGTAGGCTACTTCTCTATGACATCACCTCCTGTCTCAGACAGGGGGCAATTGCCAGATGGGTAGTGGGTGGGCCTCTGTGTTGAACACGTACTTGTCCAGGCTGAGCAGCTCCAGGTCGTCTGAAAACAGCAGGTAGAAGTACTTGAGCGTCTCCCCCAGGAAGAAGCTCTCCATCTTGTCCCTCGGACCCGGGTTCACGGGGTCGCGCACATTACTGATGGAAGTGTAGCCTCCACTTGGCACCTGGATAGGAAGACGAGCATGAGGGGAAGCAGCGAGTAACACAGGAAACCCAAATGAAACCCCATTTACAAAACGGTCTTTGACTGTGCACCACCACCACAGCGAGTGTCAAGCTGGATCCCTTGAGAAGGCAGCTTGGTATAACAGCTCAAGATGATTATGTTAATTAAGAAATTCAAGTACTCACACAATTGTCTTCCTACAGATGGCTTCTTTCTAATGCAACCGTGTTGCCATGAGTTGTCTGTCATCCAAATTGTGGAACATTTTATTTTTTATAATAATAAAGATTCCTCTGCAGCTGCATGAAAGTAGAACCTGTTTTTTTAATATATATATATATATATATATATATATATATATATATTTTAAAATGATGGCGTTCTGGCATTGACGCGCTATGAAACAGCTGGCAGATGCACCGGCTGGCAGAACCCATATACACCACCAGTCAATCAGGTGATCAAACGTGTTGTCGTTAGCGCACACACACATACAGACATCAATGATTTAACTTGGAGCAAGGCATCCAGCTGGCTGATGGAAGTCATACTCCACGGAATGACGGGACTGTTCTCAGAATTTAGCTCGTTTCATCATGCAGCCAGTGGGATTGGCTCAGCTAACAACCAAGGAAGAATAAGTCAACATGTACCACAGGGTTATAGTTTTTGTTAAGATAAATGCTGACTGTTAGTGGGTTAATTAGACAAAGTCAGCGCAGTACCATTGTTGCCAAACAACTGTTGATCTATCCAATGAATGTTTGGCAAGTTATCAAACCTAACAGATCAGTGAAAGTGGAGTCGCTGTGCTGTCTGGCGTACAGTAAGACGTTGGGACTCACCCTGGTATATTTGTTGAAGCTCTCTAGAATGTCCCAGCCCCAGTCTCTGTATTTGGCGTCCTTAGTGAACCTGTACAGGTAGAACAGACTCTCCACGGTCTCTGGTCTCAGGAGGTTGTGTCTGTCTGCAGGCTGGGGGAGAAAAGACTTGCAAACTCACATTGGGGTGCATCCCAAATTGCGCACTACTTTTAGGGAATACGGTGCCATTTGAGGCGCACCCATAAACATTGATGGTAAAGTGAAGGCGAACACATCTTTGTACGCTTTGATTGGAGATGTTTGTATGCTGTAGCAGTTACAACCTAAATCAAATTAACATTTACAAACGACCTTAAGAACTGACGAGACGCATTTGGAAAGCAGGGTTAGAGGGTTAGTTCCAGCAGTGAGGGGAAAACAAAGATCAGAGCCGGTTTCAGCTTTATTACGCCACAGAGCCACTCCTGTTACTCCGCCATTAAACATCTCTAGAGAAGGATTAGTGCAAGACAGAGAAATAAGACGCGCTTCAAAGTACACTAGGATTGGAAGACATACAGTAGGAGCCAAATACATCTATATCTCACACACACAGTGTCCTAAGTTGCACCCTATTCCCTATGTTGTGCACTAAATAGAGAGCAGCGTGCCATCTGGGATGCTCTCAATATTCTTCCTGTAGAACCCACCTTGACGTCAACGTCTCGCCCGTCGTAGGGCTGCAGGTTGAAGTGGGCGATCTCGGGGCTCAGGCCCGTCTCCATCTGGATGTACATCTGGTGGCACGTCTCCATCAGCTGCAGGGCCAGCTCCATGTGATCCTCCGGCAGCCCATTGTGGGCACCCAGCGCAAGCGTGCCAGGCAGGAAACACACCAGGTGGTCCTGAGAGAGAGAGCGAGAGGCAGATTGAGAGAGAGGGGGACGGGGGCAGAGAGAGACAGGGAGAGGGTGCGAGAGGGGGGAGAGAGAGCGAGAGGCAGATTGAGAGAGAGGGGGACGGGGGCAGAGAGAGACGGGGAGAGGGTGCGAGAGGGGGGAGAGAGAGCGAGAGGCAGATTGAGAGAGAGGGGGACGGGGGCAGAGAGAGACGGGGAGAGGGTGCGAGAGGGGGGAGAGAGAGCGAGAGGCAGATTGAGAGAGAGGGGGACGGGGGCAGAGAGAGACGGGGAGAGGGTGCGAGAGGGGGGAGAGAGAGCGAGAGGCAGATTGAGAGAGAGAGGGGGACGGGGGCAGAGAGAGACGGGGAGAGGGTGCGAGAGGGGGGAGAGAGAGCGAGAGGCAGATTGAGAGAGAGAGGGGGACGGGGGCAGAGAGACGGGGAGAGGGTGCGAGAGGGGGCAGAGAGAGACGGGGAGAGGGTGCGAGAGGGGACAGAGAGAGACGGGGAGAGGGTGCGAGAGGGGGCAGAGAGAGACGGGGAGAGGGTGCGAGAGGGGGCAGAGAGAGACGGGGAGAGGGTGCGAGAGGGGGCAGAGAGAGTGTTTATTGTAAACATGTAAAGTAGTACATACAGTGTGTATTGGTATGGATGTTCTGTGTAGTCTCTCACCATCTTGGGGTTGAAGCGATTGTGGTTGAGCTCCCCTACGAAGGTCAGCTTTCTGGGGCCACTGGTTCTCAGCAGGTGCTTCTTGACCCCCTCTATCGCCTCTAGGTAGTCCTCCAACAGACTGAACAACACACCCATCAATATCTATTAGTTTATCTGTAATCCGGCAGTCTCCTCAAAGCACTCTAATCATATGTGATCTGGGCCTGTATTCATAAAGCCTCTCGAGTAGGTGAGCTGATCTAGGATCAGGTCCTCCGTGTCCATGCCATCTTAGTCATTATTATCTTGAAGGCAAAATTGATAGGAAGGTGCTTACTCTGGTTCTGTCTTGCCTCCCTGGATCCACTGTTTGAGCAGGTACTCATAGTAGCTGTCAGCCCGGGCCCCCAGGGTGAAGACTCCTTTGTGGGTGAACTGGCCGCTGTTGGTGTTGATGAACATGGGCACCAGGCCGTCATGCTTCCCTGGCAGCTTATGGACCAGCCTCATCACCTCATTCACCACCTCCTAGGGATGCACAGGCAGGTTGATAAAGACTTGGGTCATATTCATTAGAGCGGACTGTAGAAAAAAAGTTTTGCAACGGAACACCTTCTCAAATTCAAACCTATGCAATAACAAGTTAAACTCCTCAAATTTCAACCTATACGTCCGGACAGAGATTTTGTGTCCGAAAATTACGTATTGAGACAATGGTTTTTCAATGGGAGTCATCTGTTGACAGATAACAGAGATCACTGTCTGAAAAAAAAAAATTATACAAAAAATAAAAAACGTAGTCGACACATGACACGATACATAGAGCCCCCCTCTCTGGCATCACCTGGTACTGCGGGTCCTGGGTGAGGCGGCTGAGCTCTCTGAACTCCAGCTGGACACTGGTGACCTCGGCCAGGGTGCTGTCGGACGTCCAGCGAGGGGGGTGGGCCGTGCCCTTCCCAATGTTCACATCAGAGAAGGGGATCTTGGAGGGGGTTTTGAAAGCAGGCATCAACCTCAAGCCAATATCTTTCTACAAGAGCACAAGGGAAGGAAAGATGAGAACATAGCTATCAATCCTCATTAGTAAATTAGCTAATTGAATTAAGTGCTTGTCTGACTCATTAATTCTTCAGATTTTTTACTTTCCATTAATTTATCATAACCTCAGGCAATGAAACGTACTAAGTTTGTAGATACAATTTGAGGTTTTCAGTGATTTATTTAGAAAGAAGAATTTGAACATTGGTTGATGTTTGAATTTAGGTGGGTGATAAAAAAAAAAGGTTGATCTCATATTTATCTAACTTGCGCATCACCAGTTAGTAAACAACTTTGCATAGAGCTTTTATGACCGGTTTGAATTTAAAAAAAAATTGCTCGTGGTATTCCCATGTGGGAAGAGAAGAGCATTTTTCTTGCTCTGATGTACACGGAGTATACAAAACATCTTCTTAATATTGAGTTGTACCCCCTTTTGCCCTCAGAACAGTCTCAATTCGTCGGGGAATGGACTCTACAAGGTGTTGAAAGCGTTCCACAGAGATCCTGGCCCCATGTTGACTCCAGTGCTTCCCACAGTTGTGTCAAGTTGGCTGGATGTCATTTGGGTGGTGGGCCATTCTTGATACACACGGGAGACAGTTGAGCCAGTTGCAGTTCTTGACACACTGAAACCGGTACGCCTGGCACCTACCACCATACCCCGTATAAAGTCAATTAAATCTTTTGTCTTGCCCATTCACCCTCTGAATGGCACACATACACACTCCATGTCTCAAGGCTTAAAAATCTTATTTTTTTAACCTGTCCTCCCCCTTCATCTACACTGACTGAAGTGGATTTAACAAGTGTCATCAACAAGAGATCATAGCTTTCACCTGGTCAGTGTTCCTAATGTTTTGTACACTCAGGGTGTGTGTCAGCCAGAAGCCCTAAGGATCAGTGAATAGTGGGATTGAAAGGGTGAAAGGAGAGATGGAGGTAGAGAAGAAAAAGTAGAGACCATATTCTAGTCGCCCAATCTGTCCTAGCCTTCCTTCCCATGTCACTCACAGCCTTCTCCAGGAACATCTCATCGCCAGTCAGGTGGTAGGTGCTTAGCAGGCCTCCCAGGATCCGGATGGTGCTCTCAAACAGGTTCACGTCCACATTCTTAGAGAATGACAACTCAGTCTCCACCCACTTCCTCGCCTCCTCAAACTCTGTGAGCGAGCGGGCGGGCGAGAGAGAGGGAGACAGAGAGAAATTCAGCCTTGGGTTCTGTTTGACAGCAGCAAATACAGAGAAGCAATTAGTAAAGAGAGAGCGGGGTGTGTCTGTTTTTGTGTTAGGAGGCCAAGTTACCTTCTTTCAGTCCCAGGATCCACATTGTGTCCAGAGCATCAATGATAGTCAGGCCCAGGCCAAACCACTCCCCGTAGGACTTAGACACAGGCTTGAGCTCATCATGACCCCAGGCAAACTCCTTATAGCCCTTCCAGGCATGCCTAAAGGCCTCTCGCACCATCTCCAGCCTGTCCACAGGCTTCACTGAAACTACACACAGTAAGCACATTCTCTCAAGCACACACACAAACATTTATATTTCAGAAGCCAAAGACACCACAGCTGGTCAAGCTTTGGAGTGGGTGACGGTGTGCGGTATGGTTGAGGGTGTGAGATGGTGCGTGTGGCAGAGACTTACCTGGTGGCAGTGGGGCTGTGTCCTCAGGGTTGACTGGCACAGGAGACACAGCGGCATCCTTCTCATGGGCAGAGGGTGGGGGTTCTGTTGCCTCGTCAGCCTCGATCATGGCTCCTCGCCAGCTACGTGTATGAAACACAGATACACATAACACATAAAGGACATGGAGCTGTAAATGAATAGTAATAACAGTATTACCGCAGAATGATCCCGATTGGGCAAAAAGAGTTGAATTCGATATCAAGTGTCGTTATGGTTGACAATAGGTTTTTACCTGACAAGAGGCTTCTCTCCCTCCTTCTCTTCAGCTTTCTCCACTGGCACTTTCTCAGCTGGTTTTATCAGTGAATCTGATACATTCCGCTCCTTCTGCAGGCTTGGAGGGCCTCTCTTGTTGGGGAATGGTCTCTTCTACATAGGTAAACAGAGTTAATTAGAATACATTACAGCAAGTTCTGACAAAGGCGCTGAAGGACAGCCAAAACAGTTGCTTCACTGTCTGTTCTTGGACCCAGAATCACTTGAATGGTTGTTTGGTTTTATGTTTAATAAAACCTATCAAAGTAGTTAAGACTAGTGCAATAGCCAGACTGGTCCTGACCTTGGCTGGAGGTTTGGGTATAGAGGGGACCTTTGGCCTCCGGGGTTCTGGAATGACCTCTGGTATGAGTCCTGGAGCCACAGCTAGACCCAACCCTGGGTTCAACTCTGGGCCGACTGCTACACCAGCCAGGCCCACAGCCGGACCTCCAGCTGGGCCAGCCACAGGGTTTACCCCTGGAGGGACGGGTTTCAGGCCTCTTTCCCAGTCTTCATCCCAGTCCTCCCTTACCGCCTTGTCCGACATGCCTGAGTGCACACACACACGCTGTGAAACATCAATAGCAGCATGCAAATACAAAAGACTAACAGCGAGTGAGAGTGGGGAAAGAGGCCTACCTCCCCATTGCTCTGAGAAGCTTGGGTAGAAGAGAAGTCCACATATCAGCAGCAGAGCTAGCAGGAAGAGGATGAGACTGCGCTGCAGCCGAGACAGCTGCTTCCACTTCTACAGAGGAGAGAGGAAAATAAGCACTCAAAAGCAATTTAACATCTATCAATTGATCCTTCGCTAAGCCTGGCCACGGAATTTTGGGCAACCAATTGCAGCGCTCCAATGTGGATAGCAACTGTCGACGAGTCTGACACCTCGGACAAGCTCATGTTAGAGACGCATGATGCAAGCCAGTAAATGGCTAAAATGGCTAAATAATTTAAAAGTATACCAGGGGTACTTGCCACTGTGATTCCTGAACTGCAGAGCCTGTTGGCGTATTTTTAAAAATCCAAAATTATACTTCAGTTACATCGTTTGTTAGCTAGCTTTCAGTCTTGTTGACCACCAAATGTTGCTAATGCTAGCTAGCCACTTAATATAACCTGGCTATATCATGAATATAAATAATCTGCTGTCGAGATCAGCAAACGATTTGAGAGCACTGTTTAGCTCCAAAAGTGCTTAGTAGTTTAGACTGCATGTACAGTGCATTCAAAGCCCTCCAGTGGCTAGCTACACTACAAACATAATTTTACCAGGTTCCCTTGAAGCAATTGTAATGACAGTTCACCACAACATACCCAAGAGATTCCTGATTAGCAAAGGGTAGTCTGTGCTTAATTTCATTGTGTATTAAAAAGGGGATTTCGCCAGTGTTAACTGAGAAAATGTTGCCTGAGCTTGCAACAGTAGCCAAGGGGGCAGGGCTTAGCGAAGGGTCAATTCAAATGACAGTAAGACCGTAGCTCATTTCCCCATACCAGATCACCATTTATGAGGGATCAAAGCTTTTGACAAACACTGTGTAAGCTATTGTGTTACTTACTCCAACATCTCTAGATGGTTGTTTTTCCACAAACTGATATTTGCGAGCAAGCAGTGAGGATAGAGGGATGCTCTCTCATGGGAGACAACAAAAAATAGCTAGAGGCCCAACAGGCTACACGCAATTACTGTTGGCTACTTAGCCTAATTAACACTTGTGTTGAGCCACAAATACCTATCTGAGCAATTATCAGTGAGCCATGATGGAAAACAATGCATCACTGTCTCAGAAGAGACGGTCACTGGAATCCATCTAAATAAGACAATACACAAGAAGACATAGCCTAGTCTACCCTATACCAATGAAAACTACTATAAGCCATACTCCTTACATTCATCATTGCTATTATTTTTGCATATTGCACCAGCATATACGACACAAACTAATGGCAGGTTTAAAAAGCAGATCTCTGTTGGTTCTGTCAAGCACCTGAAAACCAGGGGCGTATTCATTACAGAAACAGTTTACCGTTTAAGAACCAAATGTAAGCAAACTTAGCTAAACAAAAGTTCCTATTGGATAAATTCAGGTAGGTCCCTCCCCGTTTCATTCCGTTTGCTTCTGTTTAATAAACATTTTACAACCGCTCTAGTCCATGTTGATCTCTCAATCAGTTATCTTTCAATCAAAAAGAAAGTACCAACAAGCTATCTGGAAGCATCTCATTGCTTGACTGGAGGAGGTAGGCTACACTACCTTTTGTCAGGGGGGGTTTCCTTTGAGAGTGAAACATGAAACCAGTTTGAAAGAAGGACAGCAAACACAAGGACATGCTGATTTAGGTACAGTTTAGCCTTTTAGATCACACTGAATAAGATTAAATGGACAGGGGGAACTGATCGTAGATAAGCCCTCCCACTCAGAGTTGCTTGATACATATGGCCCCAGTTCACAGTACTGTTGTGAGAAAGTGGCTGCAGGATAAGGGCTTGAAATAAATAATACTCACCCTCCAGCAGGACTGGCGGCGGTGTTTTCCGTTGTTGTAGCTGCGGCTGTGTTGGTCACTGAGGGTCAACGCGATGAAGTCCTTTCTAGATGGTGAGTACATCTCTCCAGCTGAGTGGTACCGTCATATGTCAAAGACGCTGGACTGAGGGATGGGGAAGAAAAGGGAATCGTTTAGGATTAATTGACCTAAAAAGGTAGAGGAAAAATAACAGGAGTGTCTCAACTCTTCCTTTAGGTTAAGGGTCTATTTGACTCATTATTTCATTTAGTTTGTTTCAATGTCCACAAGATGGCTTTTTATTGTCAGCTAGCTAGCTCTTCATTACTTAAACTAAGAGTAATAATTAAGGCATCAAGGCCAGTTAGATAGCAACTGAACTAGTTGTCTATGGAATAGCCCCCGCCTGGAGATCAAAAAATTAAAAAGTAGAAATAGCTTTAAAAAAGGCAGGCAAAGGTTTTAATTTGGACACGGTTGTCTAAGTAAGAGAAACCACTCCACTACCACTCCACTGCCCTCCCCCCACTGCTGGCCAGGTGCATTTATTTTAATGATAGGTATGCAATGAAGCGATTGTTTTCATGTTAAATGAATATGGTTGATTTTTAAGGTTAGGGATAAGTGCAGTGAAGTGCCACTTTTAAGGATGTCAACATAAATGAATGTATTGGTTGTTTGTAATTTTGTCTTGCCTTTTAACCATGATATGTATTATTGTTTTTACCATCGAGGACCACTTTGGAAACAAGCGTTTTAATTCATACTTTCAAGTGATATCCTCTGGGTCCACATTGTACATTTTGTTGTATATGTCTGTTCACCAAAATAAATTAAATTATAGCTAGTTGGCTAGCTAGCTAGCTAGCTAGCCAGGATTTATAACTCCAAAAGGCTTTTTACAATCTGTCTTGTCTTGGAGTTAAAAATGACCAATATAGTTAGCTAGGAGTTATGAATCATACCTAGCTAGTTGGCTGACAATTTGTCGCTAACCAGCTACAGCTATATCACAGACAAAAGTAGGAACCTTTTAGTTATTTGGCTAGCTAGCTATGTCACTCAAAAGTGCACCGTAAGCTTACCTTTTCCCGTTGTACCCAGGTAGCGAACGTTAGCCTCCGTTGTTGTCACACTGACTGTATTCTCTCCGGGCGCGTTAAGAAGAGCGAGTCATGGTGAGCTAGCTCTAGCTAGCAACCTATCCTATAACCTACAACATTAGAAAGCTAGCTATCAAAGTGTTGACTTGTACTGTTGACAATTGATCCACATTTCTAGCAAGTGAAGAGAGAGAGAATCCCTTTCATTTCCCCAGTAACAACAACATGGCAAGCTAGCTACTATATATTGTTAGCTTACGATAGCTAGCCTTTCGACAGCTGCCTCTGGTGCCTCTATCTTACTTTTTTTCGCCTCCAAAAAGTGTGCGGTTTTGTAAAGACCAACGTTTATCTAGGTTCGGGTGCCCAGTCTGGTAAATTTTACTACCCGCCACTGGTGAAAATTGTGGTAAGCTGATAGCAGCTTGCATCCTCAAAAAGTGACAGCTCACCAATAGGTGTATTCGTTTTGCAAGGTCCGGTACCCCGGTTGACGGAGATTGATATTTTGGAAATTCCACCAACCCCGGACAGGTCAGTGTGGGTCACATGACGCGAGGCCGCGTCATCATTGGCTGCGAGATGTCGTGGGCCTGCCCGCCCGTAGGGAAAATAACCCTGTGGTTATTGCCCGCCTGTGGGGAATATAACCCTGTGCTTATTACCCCATTGGCTCACAGTAAAAACATGACCTTTTCAAACTCAATTTTGTTGTTGTCCTCTTGTTTTAGTCAATTACAAACCTACATTTAAGAAAAGTACAATATGTCTAAAGATGACTTTTCAACAATGCCCGCTCACTAAACGTAATATTTTAGGGCTTCCATTATGCTTGTTTTCATGAAGGTATTAGCAGACACTTGAGTGAGTTAGTGAGTGATAAACTCCCATATCTATTGGGTGAAATACCACAGTGTGCCATCACAGCAGCAAGATTTGTGACCCGTTGTCACAAGAAAAGGTCTACCAGTGAAGAACAAACACCACTGAAAATAGAATCTATATTTATGTTTATTTATTTTCCCTTTTGTACTTGAACTATTTGCACATTATTACAACACTGTATATAGACATAATATGACACTTGAAATGTCTTTATTATTTTGGAACTTTTGCAATATTTTTTAAAATTGTTTATTTAACTTTTGTTTATTATCTATTTCACTTGCTTTGGCAATGTAAACATATGTTTCCCATGCCATGTTCCAACCGGAACATTAAGCTAGCCAAGACCAACAACACAAGCAAACAGACTATACAGCTACAAATAGTGAATGGAGTTACAATGTCTTACTTCTGATTAAATGTTTTCCACACACGTAGCTAGCACAATGTTTCACTATAAAAATACAAAGAAATTTACTGAGGAGGATGGTCCTCCCCGTCCTCTGAGAAGCCTCCACTGGTGAAAACAATATGTTTTGTAATTTCTCGTTATAACAAGGTTGGTAGCAACATGTGAAAAGTGTTGTGGAAATCTGTTGCAGCTCAAGTCGACTACAAAATCCACAATGCAATGTTCTCTCTCTAGGCTTGCTAGTTAGCAAGCAAACTACACACAATAATAGCAAAGTCAGTATCTGCATGTGAAGTAGATAGCTGTAAAATCGCCTAAAAAACGGGACTATTAATTTAGGAGTCTATCTCACCGATTTCAACTTGCAGTTGGCCTCTGCACAGAGCAAGTGCAGAGTAGGTTGCTATGGCAACAACAGCCCTTTCCCACGTTTCCCAGACACACAGGGCGGATTGCCAGGTGGTACTTGAAGGAGAAACTGAGTTGAATCATTTGGTACACTATTTAGATTGAGCATATCTAAGCAAAATATATATGTCCCAGACCAGCTCAGTTAATTCATACCATTGTGTCGCTGAGTTGTGATAATGCTGCAGCAAATGTACATTATCCCAGGGGCATTGACAGACACAATGTAAGTAACCTAATTTATGTTGCTCTAACTGCCCTGAATGCCTCTGTTGATCCTACAGCTATTGTATGCAGTAATCATGTGCCTATGAACCAGAGTTATATTGTTAGAACTGAGGCAGTGTGCCCTAGTAGGAAGTCCACTGTGTCACCTCACCCTGCACTATTAGCTCAACCATAAATAACATGAGCATGTCTACTTCTGATACTCTTCCCAGAATAGTGCTAAAAAATAGCCCACATTAACATACAGTAAGTAGCCTAAGAAACAAGGTTCATGAAATCAATAACTTATAATAACAGATGACATTCATATTCTGACTATCTCAGGAACTCACTTAGATAATACCTTGATGATACAGTGGTAACAATACATGGTTAAAAAATATACAAAAAAGGCACAGTGTTGAAGCATCCGACAGTAAGGCGCTACAGAGGATAGTGTGTACGGCTCAGTACATCACTGGGGCAAAGCTTCCTGCCATCCAGGCCCTCTATACTAGGTGGTGTCAGAGGAAGGCCCCAAAAAGAATCCAGTCACCTAAGTCATAGACAGTTCTTTCTGCTAGCGCACGGCAAGCGGTACAGGAGCGCCAAGTTTAGGTCGAAAAAAAGGCTCCTTAAAACAGCTTCTAACCCCAAGCCATAAAACTGCTGAACAATTCATGAAATGGCTACCCGGACAATTTGCGTTGACCCCCCCCCTTTTTTATACACTGCTGCTACTCGCTGCATAATCAATGTATCCGTGCTTACATGTATATACTTATTACGTCAATTTCCTGGACTAACCTGTACCCCCGCACATTGACTCAGTGCTGGTACCCCCTGTATATTGTTATTTTATTGTGTAACCTTTTTACTTTAGTTTATTTACTAAGGCAAGGGAGCTGAATTTCCGGATTTCCGGATGACTGAAGTAAACTGCCTGTTACTCAGGCCCAGAAGCTAGGATACTGTATGCATATATTGGTATAATTGGATAGAAAACACTCTGAAGTTTCTAAAACTGTTAAAATAATGTACGTGAGTACATTATTTGAGGTCACGGGCCTTTTCAATACTAGCCTATGGGATATACAAATAAATAGGACCCAGATTGCAGTTTCCATGGCTTATGCAAGATGTCAACAGTCTTTAGAAAGGGTTTCAGGCTTGTTTCTTGAAAAATGAACAAGTAGTTGTAGGTTATCCAAGGTGTTCTCATCAGGACAGGTAGACTTTTGGCACGCGTGAATGAGGGCACGCTCTTCGTTATTTTCCATCTTTTTAAAATGTATTTGACCTTTATTTACCTAGGCAAGTCAGTTAAAAACAAATTCTTGTTTTCAATGACGGCCTAGGAACAGTGGGTTAACTGCCTGTTCAGGGGCAGAACGACAGATTTGTACCTTGTCAGCTCGGGGGTTTGAACTTGCAACCTTCTGGTTACTAGTCCAACGCTCTAACCACTAGGCTACCCTGCCGCCCCAGGGGTGGCAAGTACACCGTTCTTTCCATCTGAAATATTATAGTTTATTTACATATTAGGGTACCTGAGGATTGATTAGAAACATTGTTTGACTTGTTTGGATGAAGTTTACCGGTCGCTTTTTGAATTCCTTTGTACGCATGTTGAAGGAGTGGATTACTGAAATCAATGGCGCCAACTAAACAGACCTATTTGGATATAAAGAAGTACTTTATCGAACAAAACAAACATTCATTGTGTAGCTGGGACCCTTGGGATTGCAAATTGAGGAAGATATTCAAAGGTAAGTGATTTATTTTAGCGCTATTTGTGATTTTTGTGAAGCCGGTGCTGGTTGAAAAAGTATTTTGATGTGGGGCGCTGTCCTCAGATAATCACATGGTATGCTTTCGCCGTAAAGCCTTTCTGAAATCTGACAACGTGGTTGGATTAACAAGAAGTTACGCTTTTAAATGATGTCAGACAGTTGTATGTTCATGAGTGTTTAATATTTAGATTTTATTATTTTGAAATTGGCGTTCTGCAATTTCACCGAATGTTGTCACAGGTGAATTTTCTTAACTCTTATTTTCTTAAAACTGCATTGTTGGTTAAGGGCTTGTAAGTAAGCATTTACACCTGTTGAATTTGGTGCATGTGACAAATGCAATTTTATTTTATTTTGATTTTATTCAACCAGCACGGCACTTACACAAAGGACTAATGATTGTCTGAGAGAAATTGATAATAAAAAGGTTGTGGGAGCTATTTTGTTAGACAAGTGCAGCTTTTGACATTATTGATCATAGTCTGCTACTGGGAAAGCGTATGTGTTATGGCTTTATGTCCCCTGCTATAGTGTGGATAAAGAGTTACCTGTCTAACAGAACACAGAGGGTGTTCTTTAATGAAAGCCTCTCCAACATAATCAAGCTAGAAAAAGGAATTCCCCAGGGCAGCTGTCTAGGCCCCTTACATTTTTAAATCTTTACTGATGACATGCCACTGGCTTTGAGTAAAGCCAGAGTGTCTATGTATGCGGATGACTCAACACTATACACGTCAGCTACCACAGCAACTGAAATCACTGCAACACTTAACAAAAAGCTGCAGTCAGCTTCCGAATGGGTGGCAAGGAATAAGTTAGTCCTAAATATTTAAAAAACTAAAAGCATTGTATTTGTGACAAATCATTCACTAAACCCTAAACCTTAACTAAATTGTGTCATGAATAATTTGGAAATTGAGCAAGTTGAGGTGACTAAACTGCTTAGAGTGACACTGGATTGTAAACTGTCATTGTCACGTTCTGACCTTGATTTCCTTTGTTTTGTATTTATTTAGTATGGTCAGGGCGTGAGTTGGGTGGGCAGTCTATGTTTGTTTTTCTATGATTTGGGGAGTTGTATGTTTCGGCCTAGTATGGTTCTCAATCAGAGGCAGGTGTCATTAGTTGTCTCTGATTGAGAATCATACTTAGGTAGCCTGGGTTGCACTGTTTGTTTGTGGGTGATTGTCTATGTTAGTGGCTTGTGTCAGCACAGGTCTCATTTGTAGCTTCACGGTCGTTATTTGTTTATTGGTTTTGTATGCAGTGTTCAGTGCTTTCTTTATTAAATATTCACTATGAACACATACCACGCCGCGTTTTGGTCCTCTGATCCTTCTCGCCTCTCCTCTTCAGATGAAGAGGAGGACGACCGTGACAGTCATGGTCAAAACATGTTGATACAACAATAGCTAAGATGTGGAAAAGTCATAATATAGAGCTGCGTGTTCATAATATAGAGTTGCTCTGACTTCTTAAGAACACTATCAACAAGGCAGGTCCTACAGGCCCTAGTGTTGTCGCAGCTGGTCTACTGTTCAGTTGTTTGGTCAGGTGCCACAAAGAGGGACTTAGGAAAATTATAATTGGCTCAGAACAGGGCAGCAGGGCTGGCCGTTAAATGTACACAGAGAGTGGAGGAGAGATTGACTTTGTCGTCTCTTCACAATCCCTTAGTCCAGAACAGACTAGGCACAAAGTATTACATAGAGCCATGACTACATGGAACTCTTTTCCACATCAGCTAACTGATGCAAGCAGCAGAATCAGATTCTAAAAACAGATACAAATACACTTTATGGAGCAGCGGGGACTGTGAAGAGACACACAGAGACACACAGAGACACACAGGCTCACACACATATACATTGTAATATTGTTGTATGGTGGTATTATACATTTTGTATTGAAGATATGTAGAGGTGTGATAATGTTATATGATGTACTGTTTTATCTTTTGTTTTATGTGTGATATACAGTAAGTGCCATAATGTGTTTGGAACCCAGGAAGAGTAGCTGCTGCCTTGGCAGAGACAAAGACAAATATACTTTGTCATGACAATATAAACAGATGGATTTGTTCTAGACAAGTATGCCCATACCATCTATTGTCTAATTTGCCGATCTTGTGTGCAGGTCATTGTTTTAAAAGCGTTGTAATACTCTGGACCCTGATCTCTATTTTGACGAACATACACTATACTGTACATACAGAAGTATGTGGACACCCCTTCAAATTAGTCTGCAATTTCAGCCACCACAGGTGTATAAAATCGAGCAGACAGCCATGTAATCTCCATAGACAAACATTGGCAGTAGAAAGGCCTTACTGTAGAGTTCAGTGACTTTCAACGTGGCACATTCATAGGATGCCACCTTTCCAAAAAGTAAGTTTGTCAAATACAGCTGCCACGGGTCAACTGTAGGTGCTGTTATTGTGACGTGGAAACAAGCTCACAGAACCAACAGGGACCGTCAAGTGCTGAAGCGCTTAGAGTGTAAAAATCGTCTGTTCTCGGTTGTAACACTCACTTCCAAACTGCCTTTCAAAGCAACATCAGCACAAGAACTGTTTGTCGGGAGCTTAATGATATGGGAATCCATGGCCGAGCCGCCGAACATAATCCAAGATCACCTTTCACAATGCCAAGCATCGGCTGGAGTGGTGTAAAGCTTGCCGCCATTGGACTCTGGAGCAGTGGAAACGCGTTCTCTGGAGTGACCATATCCCCCTCGCATCCCGCAAAGGCGGAAGGGTTGCTAATATTTAGTCAGCAAATTTCAATTTACCTCCCCAAAAATGACTGCGTTTTCATCTTTTGAGCTTCTGGTCATGAAATCTATGCAGACTGACTACTCAATGACTTTTTATAGCTACTGTTTTACAGTTCCCTGAATTCGTATCGGATCTTGTAGTCATGGCAGATAATATTCACATTTTTGGTGACTTCATTATTCACATCGAAAAGGCTTTCGAAGCGATCATCAACTCAGTAGGTTTTGTCCAACATGTCACGCACGTCCTGACCTTAGTTCCTTTTTTATGTCTCTATTTTAGTTTGGTCAGGGCGTGAGTTGGGGTGGGCATTCAATGTTTGTTCTGTGTGTTTTAGTTCTATGTGTTTGGCCTGGTATGGTTCCCAATCAGAGGCAGCTGTCAATCGTTGTCTCTGATTGAGAACCATACTTAGGTAGCCTGTTCCCACCTGGTGTTTGTGGGTAGTTGTTTTCTGTGTCTGTGTTTTCACCATACGGAACTGTTTCGATTTTCGTTGTTTCACGTTTGTTATTTTGTGCTCAGTTGTAATAAATTTAACATGGACATGTATTACGCTGCATTTTGGTCCGATCTTGACTACTCTTCCTCAGACGAAGAGGAGAATTGTTAAACCGTACCTACGCTTTGCCGCTGGCATTGCCACTGACATTGCCACTGTCATGAAAAACAGCTTCTATCTCAAGGCCATCAGACTGTTAAACAGCCATCACTAACATTGAGTGGCTGCTGTCAACATACTGACTCAACTCTAGCCACTTTAATAATGGAAAAATTGATGTAATCAATTTATCACTAGCCACTTTATATAATGTTTACACACCCTACATACAGTATATACTGTACTCTATACCATCTACTGCATCTTGCCTATGCCGTTCTGTACCATCACTCATTCATATATTTTTATGTACATATTCATATTCATTCCTTTACACTTGTGTGTATAAGATAGTTGTTATGGAATTGTTAGGTTAGATTACTTGTTAGATATTACTGCATGGTCGGAACTAGAAGCACAAGCATTTCGCTACACTCCCATTAACATCTGCTATGTGACAAATAGATGTGATTTGATTTTGATTTGATACCCTGGATCTAGTTTTGTCCCATGGAATAAATATTGTGGATCTAAATGTTATTCCTTGTCACGTATACTCCCTCTCTGGCCTCTAGGTCATCAGGCTGCTGATTATTCCACACACCTGTCACCATCGTGACTCCCTAACCTCCTTGATTATCTTCCCTATATCTGTCACTCCCCTTGGCTCTTTCCTCAGGTGTTATTGACTCTGTTTCATGTCAGTGCATTGTTTGTGTTTCGTGTTCATTGTTTATTAAAACACTCACTCCTTAAACTTGCTTCCCAACTCGTTACATTCCTCATAATCCTGGACTATCGGACCACCATTTTAATACGTTTGCAATTGCAAAAAAATATCTGCTCAGACCCAAACTAAGGGTCAAATGCATGCTAGAAATTCTCAGAAAACCCAAAGATCCCTAGATGCCCTTCCAGACTCCCTCCACCTACCCAATAATGTCAGAGTACAACAATTAGTTAACCACCTAACCGAGGATCTAAATGTAACCTTGCGTAATATCCTAAATGCAGTCACACCCCTAAAAACAAAACACATTTGCACAATAAATTAGCTGCCTGGTATACAGAAAATACCAGAGCCCTGAAGCAAGCTTCCAGAAAATTGGAACGGAAACCACTGCACAGAACTGGAAGTCTTCCAACTAGCTTTGAAAGAAAGTACCGTGCAATATCGAAGAGCCTTCACTGCTGCACGATCAGCCTACTTTTCCAACCTAATAATAAAATGAATCTTACATTTATTTTTGATACTGTCGCAAAGCTAACTACAAAGCAGCATTCCCCAAGAGAGGATGGGCTTCACTTCAGCAGTGATGAATTCATGAACTTCTTCAACAAAAAGATAATAATCATTAGAAAGCAAATCACGGACTCCTCTTTGAATCTGTGTATTTCTCCAAAACTCAGATGTCCTGTGCACAGAACTGTCAGGACGTAGGATCAATGGAGACACTTGCTTTTCAATCCCGTATCTCTTGACACATTCACGAAAATAGTCATGGCCTCCAAACCTTCCAGCTGCCTACTGGACCCTAAACTACTGAAATAGCTACTTCCTGTGCTTGGCCCTCCGATGTTGAACATAATAAATGGCTCCCTATCCTCCGGATGTGTACCAAACTCACTAAAAGTGGCAGTAATAAAGCCTCTCCTGAAAAAGCCAAACCGTGACCCGGAAAATGTAAAAATCTATTGGCCTATATTGATTCTCCCATTCCTCTCAAAAACATTAGAAAAAGCTGCCTTCCTGAAGACAAATAATGTATACAAAAAACTCCCGTCTGATTTTAGACCCCATCATAGCACTGAGACTGCACTCGTGAAGGTGGTAAATGGCCTTTTAAATATATAGAATATATTTTTGCCAATGTGATTCTTCATATTACAGGATTATAAATCATGTGTATGACTGTTCTGACAGATATATCTACTATAAATCACATCCAGATATGCTACTTATTTTACTTTTTTAAGATGCACAGAAATAAACCACATCCATGTTCTCCTTTTGGTAGGTATTTTCATTATTCAACATGCAATGAACTACACGGAGGGAAAAGTACACTGTGCATTCAGCACCACGGACAGAACTCTTGTTAACGGGTATGCATAAAATCACAAGAAGAGAGAGAGAGCTCAACATTACATTTAAACAACTCAATCAGTGTGAGGAGTGAAGTCTCTGATAGGTATTGACTGGAGCAGTGAAGTCAGGTATAGTTTCTGACGTCGCTATGCACAGGCTTGCTGAGAGGTGAGAGTCAGTAAGAGATGATCTGTGTCTTGACTTGTTGACCCAAACAGTACAAACATCTGAGTACGACTCCTAATCTTTGGAAAGTTTTGTTTATCGAGAGATGCATAGAACCTCATCAGTGACATTGTTTTGAATAGTTCTCCAATCACTGCATCAGACTGAAGATCGATAAGCTCAAATTGCAGGTCAGTGTGAGCTTTATCCACATTGAAGGTGAAAGGAGAGGAAACCAACCGCATGTCATTTTCCAACACTTTGAAATCCTCAAAACGACGGGAAAACTCACCGTTCAAAGCATGCAGCAGCGATGTATACTTCTCCCACTGCTCATCTGATAGGGAGCAGACTAGTAGTGTCGGAAGGTGGGTGAGATTGTTGGCTTCTACTTGGCGGGTCAGGCAGAGTAATTTTCCCTTGAAAGCCTTGACAAGGCTGTACATCTGATGTGCAAAAAGACACACAGATTTCCCTGATACCTCTCGCTGGAACACCCTGCATTCACTGTCTACTTTCTTTTTCTTTGAAAATCTTTGAAAAAGTCATTTTAATTAATAAATGTCCACAAGCGGTGGGAGTTAAATCATTACACAAAGGAGACAAATACGTTTTTCAAAACTTTACTATCGCAAATTCTTTATGTGATCTGAGCATGATTCCTTGAGCCGTATTGAATCAGGTTACGGGCCGATCTTTGCCCAGGCCTGGTCTACATGTACAAGTTCTGGCCTGGTTTAGATCTTATCTGTAGGAAAGATTTCAGTTCGTCTCTGTGGAGGGTTTGTCCTCTGACAAATCGATTGTGCGTTTCGGTGTTCGTCGAGGTTTCCTTTTTGTTTTCACTATATATTCTACCTCTTCGTGATGTCATTCGGAAACACAATGTCAACTTTTACTGCTATGCGGACGACACACAGCTCTACATTTCGATGAAACATGGTGAAGCCTGTGATTCAGACATAAGGAAGTGAATGGCGGCAAATGTTTTACTTTTAAACTCGGACAAAACAGAAATGCTTGTTCTAGGTCCCAAGAAACAAAAAGATCTGATGTTTGATCTGACAATTAATCTTGATGGTTGTACAGTCATCTCAAATAAAACTATGAAGGACCTCGGTGTTACCTTGGATACTGATCTCTCTTTTGATGAACATATCAAGGGCAGCTTTTTTCCATCTTCATAACATTGCAAAAATCTGTAACTTTTTTTCTAAAAATGATACAGAAAAACAAATCTTTGCTTTTGTCACTTACAGATTAGACTACTGCCATGCTCTACTCATACTCATACCTGTATAAATAACTAAATAAACTTCAGTTAGTGTTATAAACGGCTGCTAGAAACTTGACTTGAACCCCAAAATTGTATCATATTACTCCAGTGCTAGCCTCTCTACACTGGCTTCCAGTTAAGGCTAGGGCTGATTTCAAGGTTTTACTGCTAACCTACAAAGCATTACATGGACTTGCTCCTACCTGCATCTCTGATTTGGTCCTGCCGTACATACCTACACGTACGTTATGGTCACAAGCAGTGGCAACCCGTCATTCCATTCGGGGCAGAGCCCTACCTGTTTTGAGCCCTACATTTCTAGCAAATAATTAACATTATTTGCTGGGGGGGGGGCTGCCTGTTTTGCATGCTATTTTGGCATTAATAGATGTCACATATCAGTTCGCAAACAATGTAAAAAATATATTTTTAATTTAGTTAATAAAGCCTCATACAAACATGGTCCCTTTTTTGTTTTCTTGAGTAAGGCAGCTCCACGCTCAGGGATTTCTGTGGTGGTGGGGCAAGCCAGCAGAATTTTTAAAACATTTTACCACATAAGTTGACTGAGAACACGTTCTCATTTACAGCAACGACCTTGGGAATAGTTACAGGGGAGAGGAGGGGGACAAATGAGCCAATTCTAAGCTGAGGATGATTAGGTGACCATGACGGCATGAAGGACAGCTTGGGAATTTAGCCAGGACACCAGGATTAACACCCTTACTCTTACAATAAGTGCCATGGGATCTTTAATGACCAGAGACAGTCAGGACACCCGTTTAACGTCCCATTTGAAAGACGGCACCCTACACAGGGCAGTGTCCCCAATCACTTCCCTGGGGCATTGAGATATTTTTTAGACCAGAGGAAAGAGTGCCTCCTTCTGGCCCTCCAACACCACTTCCAGCAGCATCTGGTCTCCCATCCAGGGACCAACCAGGACCAACCCTGCTTAGCTTCAGAAGCAAGCCAGCATTGGGATGCAGGGCGATATGCTGCTGGCTAGCAAAAATACAGAGCTTTGTGCCGTGATTGGCTCAGTGTTTTGTCACTCATGGGGACACTTCGTCACAACCAAGTCTAAGGGTAGAGCTTGGAAATTCAAGCCCCTTTGGTGCTGCCATAGAGTGACATTAGAAGTGCCCATCCAAGAAGGCTCAATGTCATTGGCCACAGATAAAATTATGTAAAATCACGTGATATCTACAGTAGCTTTGACAACATCATACTTTCAAAATCTTAGCTAGTGGTCATCATCATAAATCAAGTCGAACAATCTACTGGCAAATCCGTTTTAATGCTTGTCATATGAAGAGAAATTATAGATAAAACGTATCGGTGCTCATCGGCCATTGAATATTACATAAGTTGCAAACTCAACAATGAGTGGTTTGGAAGGAATCCGTGGCTGCAAGCATTGTAAAGCAATCATTAGACTGCTATTCAGTGGAGTGGCTGAGTGGTCCCAAGTCTTAGATTAAGGGTCTCTTTTCCTAGTTTAAAATGATAAACATTCAACATTGGCCATGCTGTCAATGAAGCATGATTTGTGCCGCGCTCAAAACAACTGTTTTGTGAGTTCAAGACAACTGGGAAAATAAGCTTTGAACGTTCATCCAACTTGGAATTGTAAATCCGGAACTCTGGCTTCTTTCTAAGGCTATGACCTGAAGCCACCTTCCTGTTCAAGTGAGCACAGCACAACAAGTTGAGTCCAAAAATGTCTTGTATGCTGCTGTTTAAATTCTGTAATATGCCTGGGAGATGTGTATACTGTAGCTAAGAAAGTAATACTAAGTGTATGTTGTGTAGTAAGCTGTTAGTAGCCCATGTGCCTCACTCTAATAATTTGGTCTATTTTCACCTCTTAATTTCGCCTACAGTTCTGACTTGGTGGTGCACATGTAGCCAATAACCTGTTTTTGAGAAATGTAATCATCAAATATGCCCCTTTTATTTGTCATATGGTTCTGACTTTGTGTACAGGGAGAACACTGTAAGAACAGCCCATGTTCTGAATTATGTTGCTGTACATTTCAAAAGTGCTGAACAAATAGTTATATTGACTATGTCCGTCCTAGCTCGCTCATTAATGTCTTAATCGAAATTAGGGATTGCCTCTTATCCGCTTGTTGCTCCCTTAAGCCATAGTTTGTACGTCTCAATTGTCAGTAGAAACCACATTTGGCAAATCAAGTAAGCCATAACAGCAATGTTTTTTTGAAAGGCAATAAATGAGGCTTAATTAACTGTTTTTCTGCCAGACAAGGTTCCGCTGATAGCCAGGTGTAGCAGTGGTAAGGTGTTGGGACTGCTGTTGGGAACAGCTTTATGTAGGATCTAACAGTTTGTGGGCACCGTTTGTCACCATTATTGTGCAATTCATGTATTGTTTAGTGTTGTGTTGTGTAGTGGCATTGCTGGCATGCATCCCCCATTTTTGTTGTTGTTGCCACACCAAGATTTAAATGCTAAAATTGCCAATGGTCAGAAGATGCAAGCCTCCTTATTATCCCTAGAATTTCCAAGAAAACAGTTTCGAAAATCCAGTTTCACACTCGAAAATCCTAGGCTTACAGATAGGATCTTCATTTGATCCCCCGTTACACTTTTACGAGAACTTTCATGCATGACAGGAAATGTAAAACTTGTAGTGTATTTGAGGTTTAAAAAAGCTTCTGATGTTTGTCATTTTTAGACTCGATTTTACCGTACATTTTTTTAAATCAACCCTACAAAAATGCCCATTTAATTATACTCCACATAATAATTCACATTCCCTGTTGCTGCAGGATTATCTTCCTTCTGTAGCAACCTGGCTCAAATTAAGATTCTACATCTCTATGGAAACTGAAACATTGTTTCCATTGTGGGAGGCAACATGTCTGCCTAGGGAGACTAAGCACTTGGTTCCAGAATAAACTGCTTTACTACAAGAAACCTTTTCTTTTCAAGAAACCTATAGTTTTTCGGGCTATAGTTGATCCAATTTGAAACAAAGCAAAGTACAGAATAATGTGATATGTGATTTTTGTTTATTCAGCTGATACATTTCTTTGAATGAGCTGCTGCATTATACACAGGTATAAAAATGTCCAGCATATCATTTCAAGACAGTAATAACAAAATCTCAAATTATGAGGATTTGTACAAAACAAGAGCTAAAAAGCACCAATGATCAGTCTCAGCCAGCTAAGGCAATCATGTTCAATGTTGATGTTAGGCTAGTAATTGCATGTGTTTAGGGTTGGATGAACCCCTATACATTGTTTGCAAAAACACCAACAGCCGTAGGAGCCTAAGGAATGTCATTACCTATCAGTGATCCAAGTGTGTACAGTGAAAAATACAATATTTTGCTGATAAAAATAAGCCCTACAGTATACTAGAAAGGACACTGTTCTTGTACTCCACATAGTGATGTCCACCCTTCTATGAAACATTTCTATCTGCAACACTTGGAATGTTCTTCCTGGAGTTTGGTATGGGAGGTGGCTACTGATTGGAAGTTGAGTACTTATAAGACAGAACATTATACATATTCCTTAATGCAAGCTACTGCATGCAAAGATACTGTATGTTCCCTGAGACCTTCCTGAATTCCATGTTCGTTGGTTGGCCATTACACATACACTACATGACCAACAGTATATGGACACCTGCTCGTCGAACATCTCATTCCAAAATCATGGGCATTAATGTGGTGTAGGTCCCCCTTTGCTGCTAAAACAGCCTTTACACTAGATCGTGGAACATTGCTGCGGGGACTTGCTTCCATTCAGTCACAAGAACATTAGTGAGGTTGGGTACTGATGTGAGCGATTAGGTCTGGCTCACAGTTGGCGTTCTAATTCATCCCAAATGTGTTTGATGGGGTTGAGGTCAGGGCTATGTGCAAGGCCGTCAAGTTTTTCCACACCAATCTCGACAAACCATTTCTGTATGGACCTCGCATTGCGCACGGGGGCATTGTCATGCTGAAACAGAAAAGTGCCTCCCCAAAACTGTTGCCACAAAGTTGGAAGCTCAGAATCGTCTAGAATGTCATCGTATGCTGTTGCGTTAAGCTTTCCCTCGCACTGGAACTAAGGGGCCTAGCCCAAACCACGAAAATCAGCCCCAGGCCATTATTTATCCTCGACCAAACTTTACAGTTAGCAATATGCTTTGGGGCAGGTAGCGTTTTCCTGGCATCTGCCAAACCCATATTCATCCATCGGACTTCCAGATGGTGAAGCGTGATTCATCACTCCAGAGAAAGTGTTTCCACTGCTCAAGACTCCAATGGTGGTGAGCTTTACACCACTCCAGCCGACGCTTGGCATTGCGCATGGTGATCTTAGGCTTGTGTGAGGCAGCTCGGCCATGGAAACCCATTTCATGAAACTCCCAACGAACAGTTATTGTGCTTGTTGCTTCCAGAGGCAGTTTGGAACTTGGTAGCGAGTGTTGAAACTGACGACAGACAATTTTTACACACTACGCGCATCAGCACTCGGCGGTCCCGTTTTGTGAGCTTGTGTGGCCTACCACTTTGCGGCTGAGCCGTTGTTGCTCCTAGACGTTTCCACTTCACAATAACAGCATTTACATTTGACCGGGATAGCTCTATCAGGGCAGACATTTGACAAACTGACTTGTTGGAAAGGTGGCATCCTATGACAGTGCCATGTTGAATGTCCCTGAGCTCTCCAGTAAGGCCATTCTACTGCCAATGTTTGTCAATGGAGTTTGCATGGCGGTGTGCTCAATTTTATACACCTGTCAGCAACAGGTGTGGTTAAAATAGCCAAATCCACTCATTTGAAGGGGTGTCCACATACTTTGTATATATAGTGTACATATGTAGGATCTTCATTTGAACCAGTTCGCTACAGGAGGAAAATAATCCTGCAGCAACATGAAATGTGAATTGTTATGTGGATTATAATTAATGGACATTAATAGACTATGGGTTTGCAAATTCTCAGCAACAAAAGAGTGTTCAAATTAAGATCCTACATATGTAGAGACAGACAACTACAATACTGAATTGCTTTATGATCAAAAATATGATGGAAAGAAATTAAATGCACTGCTCTCAATGGCCCATATTCACATATTCACAGAGTCTCAGAGTAGGAGTGCTGATCCAGGATCAGGTCCCCTTGCGAAAGTATTCGGCCCCCTTGAACTTTGCGACCTTTTGCCACATTTCAGGCTTCAAACATAAAGATATAAAACTGTATTTTTTTGTGAAGAATCAACAACAAGTGGGACACAATCATGAAGTGGAACGACATTTATTGGATATTTCAAACTTTTATAACATATCAAAAACTGAAAAATTGGGCGTGCAAAATTATTCAGCCCCTTTACTTTCAGTGCAGCAAACTCTCTCCAGAAGTTCAGTGAGGATCTCTGAATGATCCAATGTTGACCTAAATGACTAATGATGATAAATACAATCCACCTGTGTGTAATCAAGTCTCCGTATAAATGCACCTGCACTGTGATAGTCTCAGAGGTCCGTTAAAAGCGCAGAGAGCATCATGAAGAACAAGGAACACACCAGGCAGGTCCGAGATACTGTTGTGAAGAAGTTTAAAGCCGGATTTGGATACAAAAAGATTTCCCAAGCTTTAAACATCCCAAGGAGCACTGTGCAAGCGATAATATTGAAATGGAAGGAGTATCAGATCACTGCAAATCTACCAAGACCTGGCCGTCCTTCTAAACGTTCAGCTCATACAAGGAGAAGACTGATCAAAGATGCAGCCAAGAGGCCCATGATCACTCTGGATGAACTGCAGAGATCTACAGCTGAGGTGGGAGACTCTGTCAATCAGTCGTATATTGCACAAATCTGGCCTTTATGGAAGAGTGGCAAGAAGAAAGCCATTTCTTAAAGATATCCACAAAAAGTGTTGTTAAAGTTTGCCACAAGCCACTTGGGAGACACACCAAACATGTGGAAGAAGGTGCTCTGGTCAGATGAAACCAAAATTGAACTTTTTGGCAACAATGCAAAACGTTATGTTTGGTGTAAAAGCAACACAGCTGAACACACCATCCCCACTGTCAAACATTGTGGTGGCAGCATCATGGTTTGGGCCTGCTTTTCTTCAGCAGGGACAGGGAAGAGGGTTAAAATTGATGGGAAGATGGATGGAGCCAAATACAGGACCATTCTGGAAGAAAACCTGATGGAGTCTGCAAAAGACCTGAGACTGGGACGGAGATTTGTCTTCCAACAAGACAATGATCCAAAACATAAAGCAAAATCTACAATGGAATGGTTCAAAAATAAACATATCCAGGTGTTAGAATGGCCAAGTCAAAGTCCAGACCTGAATCCAATCGAGAATCTGTGGAAAGAACTGAAAACTGCTGTTCACAAATGCTCTCCATCCAACCTCACTGAGCTTGAGCTGTTTTGCAAGGATGAATGGGAAAAAATTTCAGTCTCTCGATGTGCAAAACTGATAGACACATACCCCAAGCGACTTACAGCTGTAATCGCAGCAAAAGGTGGCGCTACAAAGTATTAACATAAGGGGGCTGAATAATTTTGCACGCCCAATTTTTCAGTTTTTGATATGTTAAAAAAGTTTGAAATATCCAATAAATGTCGTTCCACTTCATGATCGTGTCCCACTTGTTGTTGATTCTTCACAAAAAAATACAGTTTTATATCTTTATGTTTGAAGCCTGAAATGTGGCAAAAGGTCGCAAAGTTCAAGGGGGCCGAATACTTTCGCAAGGCACTGTAATTATGATTAAAAGGCTAAACTGATCTGAGATCAGCGGCCCTACTCTGAAACACTTTGTGAACACAGGCCAATAATGAACACCCACCTCTTGAGCAATCCTGGCATTGCTGAGCAGCTGCAGGGACAGGGTATGCTGCTTCTTCACTTAGGCTAATTGATTGAATGAAATGATGATTTGGAAAGCAATTGCCCAGTGCTAAAGTGCTTGGGCGGGAGAGCCAGCAGTCCAACATAATGCCTCTTTATTAGAACACCTGAAATAGATCTATAGCCCTTCAATTGAGTTATGTTTTGAATGCACGTAGTATATATCACGTAGTGTGCACAGCAGCTTCAGTGCCATGTTGAATATCAAGACTGCACCTGAGACTGTACCACAAGAATGAGCTGAAACGAGCACTGATAATATGCGGTACATGTTTTTTTTACAAATAAAAAATAGGCCAGTAACTGTACAAATGTCAAGGATGGCTGAAATCATAATTATTTTTTGCCTCCGTCACTGCCAACAGGGAGGGAATCAGTTAATTGCAAGAGATCAGGGTTTTAGAACAGGTTGGTCATTATCTAATCTAAAGAAACAAGTTAAACAACGCAAAAGCGAGTTCCTTGGCGCCTGAAGTACAAGCAGTGGTTTGTCAGTGAGCACCTTTGGGAAGGTCAGTGATGATCTATAGGACAACGTTAGCTGTGTCCAAATGGAACACATTGGTGAGAGGTTGAATCCACTGCATCGGACACAAAACAGACCATTAGGGCATAGGACTGTTCATATACAAAATAGGTTGTTGGCTATTATGGAAAGCTTTACAGCATAATAAACTGTTGCTGTGAAAACAAATGGAAAAAGATAAAAAAAAATAACAATTTTATATAGAAATCAAAACAACATTATATAAATTATTCATTACATGATAAACGTCTCTGTAAACGAAAACACAATTGTCCGAAAGAACTTTGGAAATTGATGCACGCTCAAAGAGTAATTTATGTGGAGCCAGTCAATTAGAGAATTGTAGAAATATCAAATGGAAAGAGGAGTGATGCCCTCACAAAATGCCAGAGCGATTGATTCCCTTTGTCTTCTTGTTCTCCAGCTGTCTTGGGGTCCTGAACACAGTCTCTTATCCTCCCTCGGTGAGTCCAAGGGGGTGGGAAATGAGCCTATGGGCCCCATGTCTCCCTCTCTAGCTGAAACACACGGGCCCGATGTTGAAGCCAAACTCGCGCGTGACATTTCCGCCCCCGAACACAGCCACATCTCTCACAGGAAGCAGGTTGAGGTCCTCAAATTCAAACACAAACTCCCGCGGCTCCAGCGAGTCCACCTCATCTCCCGGCTGCCACAGCACAAACACAGAAAAACAATTACGCAGTTGGCCAATAATAAACATCAGCGATCATGATTTTTTAATTTTTTAAATCCTATTTCTCATACTTTATCTTTTGTGACATCCCATTGTCACTCTTAGCAAGGAGTGCATAACTCTAACGTATTTGTAAGTGAAATACTTAGTCAAATGACACAAAAACAAAACTTACAATGCAGTCGTTAACAGCTCCTAAGTAACTCTGTCTCCTTGTGTCTGTCAGGAACTTGACCTCTCTGTCTGTGTGGCCCAGTCTGTGTCCCGGGTGGCAGGTGTAGGTGATCTTCTGCAAGGCTCTCCAACTCTGCAACCTCAGGAAACGCATCTGGACCACATTGGCCCCTGGATAATAGAACTGCCAGTGGCGGCAGAAAGGGAGACATTATGCTTTAGAACTCTGCTATGAGAGACTGTGAGACATCAGTACACAATTGATGCAGTTACAATTGAATTAGCTTTCTGTTACTATAAATTGAATAGTTGACACTAGAGAAAGAGAGTATATTTCAGAGGAGAAGTAGAGAGAACTGACAACCTGAAATCCTTGTTCCTGTTTGCTGAGCCATTGGAACGAGCTGTCTGTCTCTGAATCCATAAGCCAGGCCTTCGTGGGCATCTTTAGGTATAAAACAATATGATGTATTATGAGTATGGTATTAAGTATGAATATGATTATGTATTATGAGTATGGTATTAAGTATGAATATGATTATGAATTATGAGTATGTTATTAAAATATGATTATGTATTATGAGTATGGTATTAAGTATAAATAGGATTATGTATTATGCGCATGGTATTAAGTATACATATGATTATGTATTATGAGTATGGTATTAAGTATGAATATGATTATGTATCATGAGTATGGTATTAAGTATGAATATGATTATGAATTATGAGCATGGTATTAAAATATGATTATGTATTATGAGTATGGTATTGAGTATAAATAGGATTATGAATTATGAGCATGGTATTGAGTATAAATAGGATTATGTATTATGCGCATGGTATTAAGTATAAATATGATTGTGGATATTAGCTTGCAGGATCTGCTCAATTGTCAGATACACACTGGTCGATGGCATGAATTCTAAAAAGTTTACACTGATACCTGGAGGCATATTTAAAAATGTGTCTGTTGACAGTCTCTGTTCTTGATATTAGCATTTAGCTCAAAGGCAAAAAAAAACAAACAAATAAATTGGATTCCCGTTAAAAATGGATTTATTCTCTGCTTGTCCAGACAGCATCTCATTATTCTGTAGCCATTTGTTGCAGGATTATTCCCACTGTTGGTTTGATAGAGAGGTGTGAGGGTGAGAGGTGAGATGTGTGGGGTACTGATGATGTTATTGTCTACCTGGGCGTCTCTGGGGTGAAGGCAGGTGTGTGCGGCTGTACCAGAGAATTTGCAGTAGGCCAGGAGAGCATCAGCAGGGCTGCCCTGGTTAGGATCAATGTAATACATCCCTGTACAGACAAACAGCAACCATCATCTCAGTGTATACTCATCCTGACCTGTAACATTAATGTATATTCACTAGTCGTCATACGCTATGATGTGCAACAACACTCCTAAAGAGCTATGAGATCTTCCTCTGAGAACTAGCCATACAATGGATAACATTGTCTTTCTCTACCGTGCTTCTAATTTGCTTTGACAACTTGGGAGCCATGGGATTAGGATGCTCTGGCCATTAATGAGTATTTTCAAACAGCACAAAGGGCTTTGGCTCCCAGATAGATACAGTTGAAGTCGGAAGTTTACATACACCTTGGCCAAATACATTTAAACTCAGTATTTCACAATTCCTGACATTTAATCCTAGTAAAAATTCCCTGTTTTAGGTCAGTTAGGATCACCACTTTATTTTAAGAATGTGAAATGTCAGAATAATAGTAGAGAGAATGATTTATTTCGGCTATTATTTCTTTCATCACATTCCCAGTGGGTCAGAAGTTTACATACACTCAATTAGTATTTGGTAGCATTGCCTTTAAATTGTTTAACTTGGGTCAAATGTTTTGGGTAGCCTTCTACAAGCTTCCCACAATACGTTAAGTGAATTTTGGCCCATTCCTCCTGACAGAGCTGGTGTAAATGAGTCAGGTTTGCAGGTGTCCTTGCACACACATGCTTTTTCAGGTCTGCCCACAAATGTTCTATAGGATTGAGGTCAGGGCTTTGTGATGACCACTCCAATACCTTGACTTTGTTGACCTTCAGCCATTTTGCCACAACTTTGGAAGTATGCTTGGGGTCATTGTCCATTTGGAAGACCCATTTGCGACCAAGCTTTAACTTCCTGACTGATGTCTTGAGCTGTTGCTTCAATATGTCCACATCATTTTCATTCCTCATGATGCTATCTATTTTGTGAAGTGCACCAGTCGCTCCTGCAGCAAAGCACCCCCACAACATGATGCTGCCACCCCCGTGCTTCACGGTTGGGATGGTGTTATTTGGTTTTCAAGCCTCCCCCTTTTTCCTCCAAATATAACGATGGTCATTATGGCCAAACAGTTCTATTTTTGTTTCATCAGACCAGAGGACATTTCTCCAAAAAGTACGATCTTTGTCCCCATGTGCAGTTGCAAACCATAGTCTGGCTTTATTATGGCGGTTTTGGAGCAGTGGCTTCTTCCTTGCTGAGCGGCCTTTCAGGTTATGTCGATATAGGACTCGTTTTACTGTGGATATAGATACTTTTGTACCTGTTTCCTCCAGCATCTTCACAAGGTCCTTTGCTGTTATTCTGGGATTTGATTTTACACTTTTCACACCAAAGTACGTTCATCTCTAGGAGACAGAACGCGTCTCCTTCCTGAGCAGTATGATGGTTGCGTGGTCCCATGGTGTTTATACTTACAATTGTATACAATTGCATACAATTGTTTGTACAGATGAACATGGTACCTTCAGGCATTTGGAAATTGCTCCCAAGGATGAACCAGACTTGTGGATGTCTACAATTTTTTTTCTGAGGTCTTGGCTGATTTGTTTAGATTTTCCCATGATGTCAAACAAAGAGGCACTGAGTTTGAAGGTAGGTCTTGAAATACATCCACAGGTACACCTCCAATTGATTAAAATGATGTCAATTAGCCTATCAGAAGCTTCTAAAGCCATGACATCATTTTCTGGATTTTTCCAAGCTGTTTAAAGGCACAGTCAACTTAGTGTATGTAAACTTCTGACCCACTGGAATTGGGATACAGTGAATTATAAGTGAAATATTCTGTCTGTAAACAATTGTTGGAAAAATTACTTGTGTCATGCACAAAGTTGATGTCCTAACCAACATGCCAAAACTATAGTTTGTTAACAAGACATTTGTGGAGTGGTTGAAAAACAAGTTTTAATGACTCCAACCTAAGTGTATGTAAACTTCTGACTTCAACTGTATAATACAGGTATAGATAGTGTTTCTGACCACTGGTGTAATCGTGGTGGCAGAGCCACAGCTCCAGGCAGGTGGTGGCAGGGTGCTCCTTGCTGCCGTCAGGGGGGTCCATCAGCAGCCTCAGGTCCTGGTGTAGAGAGTCCAGCAGGGTCTGGAGCAGGGGGTAGTTGGGCTTGTCTGACAGATACACCAGGTCCTACAATGGTGATGAGAACGATATGATCATTATGGAGTTATTCCTTCCACCACTTAATCTAATGGCTTTTGGGACACAGTCCTACTTGCCGAAGATTAATGACTTGCCTTGAGTTGAGTGAGGGTCAGATTCATTGAAGGGCCTGGAAGTCCTGGGAGTCCAGGTGCCCCCTGAAACAAATGCAACAAAAAAAAAGAGTGGGACTAGGGTTGTAAAATTCCAGTAACTTTCTCAAAATACCCAGGTTTTCCAGAAATCCCAGTTGGAATATTCCTAAAATCGTGTGGGAATAAGCAGGAAATCCGGGAATTCTCCAACAAGTATTTCTAGAAAATCTGGGAATTTTGGGAACATAGTCAGAATTGTGTAACCCTAAGTGGGAGGTTACTGTGTGATGGATGCAATCTTTTTTGTTGTTGTCTCTGTGGTCAATCTTCAGCATTTGACAAAATGTACTATTGACCATTACGTATGAAATCAGTGCCACTTACCGGCAGGCCCCTCTTACCAGGTTGCCCAGGATATCCCTCAAATCCTTTCAAACCCTATGGACATACAGGCCATATAGTGAGACGAGATTGGATTTCTACCATTCCATACTTATTACTACGCCATATTCAAATGTAGTTAGATAAGGAAATGCACACTATAGTACTATCCCACTACTTTCCCCTCTGTGTTTTCCATTGTGATGACATATGTGCTTGTGAATGTTTGCTTTCACTGTGAGAAAAAGCTAACACGCAGCTCTACGTGGGGTTTGGCTTTGAAATGTTGAGAAAACAAGAAACTCATTTGTTATATCATACCTTTTCTCCAAACAAACCCTACAGATCGAGAGAAGAAAAAGGAGATGAGTTTGACTCGCAGGTCGGAAGTACACCGCTCTGCACTAACAGCTGTTGCAACCTTGCAATGCCTTGACTCACTGCATTATGATCGTATTAGCTCCAGCTTCACTGCTTTTAAGAGCCGAGGCAATGGCGAGTTGAACAGAGTAATAATCTACAGCTAAATTCGGAGAGAACGGCAGAATGGCAGGACAGTCTGGTGAAAGTAAAGAAATGGGCTTATATAAGAGTCTGCAATTTAAAAGGAATATTCTAGACATGATCATAATCATCATAATAACTTATTTTTAGGCATTCACCGAGTCTTGGTCTTGATGGTTAATGGACATGGGGGTTGTTAAGCTATGTGGCTGAATGATGGACTTAGTGGTCTAGCCCTCGTTTGTCCTTGCAAAAGAACTATGATTTTACATTCCCTGTGCCCCAAATGAAACACATATTCCATATATAGTGCAATACTTTCGACCAGAGCCCTATGGACACTGGTCAAAAGTAGTGCACTACTTAAGTAATAGGGAGCCATTTGAGAGAATTGAAAGGGCTTGGGAAGGTATTTCTGAGATGATCCAGGAAGGGTTACTTACAGGTAGTCCTGGCATCCCAGGTGTTCCTCTTGGCCCAGAAGGTCCGATATTCCCCTGGTTGGAAATAGTAGATCATGAAACGTTGATTAAAAAGTTATCAATGAATCTTTTCAGAAAGAAAAAGAAAGCAAAAAAAACTCTGCTAGATCACTATTGGTTCAATGAGCCTCATGGCTTTTGGTAATTGTCACTAATGGCTATGGTGCTATCGTAGAGAGTTCTTGCTATAGATGGTTTGAAAGGAAGAGTGTGTTGAGATAATGTTGTTTCACCTGATCTCCCTTTGGGCCTGTCTGTCCTGGCACCCCAACAGGACCCTGACTACCCTGTAAAACATACAGTTAGTCAGTCTGTTTGCCACAGCCCATCTCCTACTTATAGCATGGCATCATAGGCAACGTCATACTTCTGGAATGTTGACAAACCTGTCTGTATGTCGTTTCTCTATGAAGTTAAAACTGACACCAAGGCTTGTTTGTCGTGTCTCAGAGTAGGAGTGTTGACCTAGGATAAGCTTTGCATTCCAGATTGAAGTCGATGGTGTTAGGGTTAGTTTCTTACGTCCTTCTTTGTCAATCATTGGTTCATTGGTGAAATTAGCATTAGTACAATATCTTCAATAAAATCATTCAAAAACCTTTATTAATGCAATTGCAGACAGAGGTTGACAAACAGGAACATAGCACGCATGTTTCTGAGTAAGTTCTGCCTCCAACAAAAGGTCTCCAGTTGTTTCATGAAACCCTAAGTCGCGCCCTGGTGATGTCACTGCCTACGTCATCATCCTCTACTCCTGGGACCAGAACCATGCCCACAAAGCTGTATAAACAGGGCCTTTATTGTTAGCCAAACACTTAGCAGTAAATGTTCCCTCCCCCCAAAGTTGATTTGTTGTGGAATGTTTACCTAGTCTTATCTCCTTCACTCCCCGGCAGAGTTCTGTCTAAGTCACACATTTCTAAGATGGGCCTCTTTATAATGAGGCAGAAAGAGAGAGAAAACTCAAATACAACTGTAGAACAATACTAAACTTCTACAATGAATATATATACTGTTAATCCGTAGTCTAAAACCCTATAAATGTAAGGAGGGAGGGGTCTTATAACCCCTCCCCTTCTGTTAATAAAACATAAGTATAATCAATTATTCTGATACATCAAACATTTGTACAGCCCCAAATCATGACTGCTAGGTGAACCCTGACAATGGACATGCGGGGGACCTGATCCTCAATCAGCACTCCTAGTCTGAGACGTTTTATGAATACCAGACGTTTTTCAATCAAAACGTACCTTTAGGCCATCACCCCCTGGCGGACCGAGCGGCCCTATGTCCCCTTTCTCTCCCTGTAGGGGGGAACATATATGGTAAATAAGGCTTCCCAATGCAACTCTCTCTGATTCACTAGTATCAATAATTCAATTATATTCCTACCTTGCTCCCTTTGTCACCCTGATGCCCTCCGTCTCCTCGCGAGCCTGGGATTCCCTGAGAGAGAAAGGACGTCAGCTGTGTATCAATCATCAGCCGACCTAAAGCATTATCATGTAACAACGCTTTACTCTTATGAAACAATACTGCTCACAGTGAAGTGCATCGGAGGCTATCTCTGCCTGGGATTGAATGATGAAATGAAACAGTATCAATCTGTTGGACTTACTATAGACCCTGCCCATCCTGGAGGACCAATCAATCCCATATTTCCCCTTTTCCCCTGTAGGAATGACAGGACACAACGTTTGTGCACACCATGATATGTATGATATACAGTATGGTTAAGAGATCGGAGTGTGGGTGTGTGTGTGTGTGCATGTGCGTGTGTGACCCTTCACATCACCCGACCTCTGACCTTTGGTCCCCTCTCTCCTCTTGTGCCCCTGATTCCAGCCTTGCCTCTTTTGCCCTGTGAATGTTTACAATGTTGGTGAACGAGGCAAGGGTAAAACACACGGACACATCTCGGTCATGTCCTAAATGACACCCTATTCCCTTTGTAGTGAGCTACTTTTGAGTCCATCCCTCATCTTTCATTCATGAACCTGGATCATCTATTTTCCTTGAATACAACCCCTTTTATTCACACTGTGAAATTGAATGGATTAAAGGAGGGAGCCCTCACCCTCCTTCCGATGTGACCTGTCTTTCCAGGTGATCCATCTCTGCCGTCATCTCCCTGTTGAGCAAACACAGCATCAACAAACAGGAGGATATAATCTAGCCTCTGTGTGCACTAGTGCCCCAGAGAGGTGAGCTGAATGCAGGCCAGTGCCAGACTTGAGATTGGGTTTCACAGTACAAAGAGGAGAAGGAATGAGAAAAGGATAATAGAGAGATGGAGCATCTTGATCTCACCTTCTCTCCTTTCAGTCCCTGTTGTCCCTCAGGTCCTTGGCTTCCCCTGACACCCTGCAACATTCAACACAATAGAATGACTTTAAGAAACATCCAAAATGTCAGAGAAAGCTTATCAGGTTGAAGAAATATAGGCGACCTTCTGGTAGTGCTGTTAGTTTTACATACTGAAGATGACCATTTGACACTGCTTGAGGTCATCATTATTGGCTAGACAACAAACCCAGAGGGAAACCCGCTGCTATAGGAGCCTAATGCAGTTACATCATCCATGGCATCCCTGTGTCTGTGTACTCACCAGCACCCCAAGGGGACCTTCTGGCCCCTGGGCTCCCACCTCACCCTGTGGCCCCTGTTGTGGGAGAGGAGACAATAACAAACAGGGAAGAATGAAGCCGAAGCAAATAGTATGTCTTCGAGGAAAGATTTTTCTAGCCTGAGTGCCTGACATGTTTGACTTGACAATGAGCAACAGAGTTGGCAAGTGCACAAACAGATCTGGGACCAGACTAAGATGTCGCTGCTCTTTACCTCTAAACCAGGAAGTGCTGGTGGCCCTCTGATGCCCGGCAGACCGTCGAGCCCCTACAGAGACCAATACAAAATCAAATACCTTGAAGACTTATCTATTTCTGATTAATTGCATGGTAGAGTATATTATGAAAATTACATTTATAATAAAACCAGACATTGAATTGGGGTTAAATGGGGCACTGTCTATTTCACCTGTACTGATGTGTTGCTTTAGGGGCCAAAAGGCAAAACTGGCAGCAACAATGAATGTGCTCACCTGTTCTCCTGGCTCGCTTGATCCCCCTGGCTCCCCTTTTTCTCCGTCTGGCCCTGGCTCACCTTTATGGCCCAAGTCTCCCTCAGGCCCAACCTTCCCAACTGGACCCTGCAATATACACCACACCAGCACATGGATAATGCTATTCGTAGGGTGAATCACTGGGAATATGGCTAACTTGACTAGACGGTGGTCTAAAAGACACAGACCTGTGCTCCTGGCTTCCCCGGGTCACCTCTGACCCCTGAGACTCCAGCCACCCCCTGAGAATACAATAACAAGAAAACATGCATTTATACCAAAAGGACAAATGCCATTCACCCTGCATACAATATCAGTACTGTAGTAATTAGCTTTTGAAGCGACTGTTACCGGAGGCCCTGTTCTGCCAGGTTGTCCGATGGTTCCGCCAGACCCAGACTGGCCCTAGAGAAAGACAGAGACCGAGAAAGCAGATGGGAATTACAGTTCTGCTCTGAAGTAATTGCTTGGATTTTTCGGGGTAGTGGAAGCGTTTAGCATTTCCCTGTCCTGAATTGCTCCTCCATTTGATGTGCAGGCCAGGGAATCAAGTCATTACCTTCTCTCCTTCAGGTCCATCTGGCCCTGGAGGCCCCCTGGGGCCCATGATACCCTGAGAAGAAGCAGAAGAGACCAATGAATCACCGTCACCCTGACAACACTATGTCCAACCGTCTTTCCTCAATTCCTCCCATCCTATCTCCTCGCCTCCTTCTCAACCCTATTGGAGGACTAGATTCAAGGTCCCTCCCTTCAGGTCTTCTTCTCCAATCAGTTTTGAGAAAGAAGCAAAAAAAGAGGATGTGAGGAATCGATGAAGGATAAATTGAGAAAGAGCCTAACAGTGCAGAGAAGTCTAATCTATATATTTGCTCATTGGCCATTGATCAATTTGAGTTAATGTCAATAAGAAACGTAGAACTTTGAGTGACATATACTGTAGTAGTATCTGGTAGTGGTCAATACTTGTCAGAGAAAAACACGTACATTTCATTGACATAAATATCGCTTCCTGACTCACCTGTAGCCCTGACAAGCCTGCAGGTCCTATTTCTCCCATAAATCCTGGCTGACCCTGGTGGACACAGCACAGAGGTGGAGCATCAGTCATCAAATTGATCACCCAAAGCCACATCTCAAAAATCACATTGAAAATCACTTCAGTTGATTCCATTTGATGGTTTCAATGTGTGTTGAACATAAGCTAGAATGTGCAGCTCATTATGTATTGTCATCTGAACACTCACCATAAGTCCGATGTGGGCCTTTTCTCCTTTTGGTCCCTTCTCCCCATTCTCCCCCAGCGCCCCCCATGGACCATTCCGCCCTGTTGGCCCCAGAGGTCCCACATCACCCTGCAAATAACAGCCATGTCAGTCAGACATCACCATGATGTCATTTCAACCTGTTTGTAACGACGTTCTTTCAACCAGATTTCAACCTGTTTGTAATTATGGGTAGGCCGTCATTGTAAATAAGAATTTGTTCTTAACTGACTTGCCTAGTTAAATAAAGGTTCAATTAAAATTAAAATTAAGAATTAATTTCAACAAATTTTCAACTTTGTTTGTAATGATGTAATTTTAACCAGTTTTCAACCTGTTTGTAACCACTACCCACCCTCTCTATGGCCCTGTCAATAATTTGTGTCCAATGCAATAGATATGAATAGAATAGATAAGCAGTATACATACAGCACATTCACATTGATGCTGTGTGCTGAAAAGTCAGTGTTTGTTTACCTTCTCCCCTTTGAAACCTGGACCACCAGCATCGCCAGTAGGTCCAACATCACCCTAAGAACCAAAGGAGACATCTCAAGAGTTACACTGCAGAGTATATTGTATGGTCTTGTTGTGTGTATGATGCTTAGGTAAAGGGGCATGTACTACAGTAAGTGCACATGTGAGAATCTACAGGTGGTTCAGGTAGGTAGAGTAGACGTCAACTGACAAAGGCATGCTCACCTCTTTTCCCATTTGTCCATGAGAGCCTTGCAACCCTTTGAGCCCCTGTAGACCTCGATCTCCAGGCTGCCCTGGAGGACCAAACTTCCCACAAGGCCCTAGGTCCCCCTAGAATACATGTGAAGTAGAAGAAGTATTAAGAGGTGAAAAATATATTTAAACCATGTGTTGTAGAGGCATCATTGTGTCAGTATCACTGACCTGTTCCCCTTTCGTTCCTGGTGGCCCCTCTAACCCTGATTGGCCAGGAGTACCCTGGAAACAGGAAACGGAAGAGAACTATCAGAAAACGCACCTGCCTGAAACATTAGACTTTCTATTCGAAGTGTGTTCAACCAACCTGTTCCCCATCCAGTCCCGAAGGACCAAGATCACCAGGAGGTCCCAGCATACCCTGTCATGTTCCAAAAACAGTGTGGTTTAACACACAGCACATCAAACATTGCTAGATCATATTTAGGGTTGCAGAATTCCGGCAACTTTTCCAAATCAGTAGGAATAAGCAGGAAATCCGGAATCCTCCAACTAGGATATCTTGAAAACCGGAACATTTTGCGGAAAGTTACCGGAGTTTTGCATTCCTAGACATATTATTGTCATCGTCTCATTATATTTTCTGTACTTACCATTTCTCCTCTTTCCCCTGCTGGTCCTATGAGTCCACCAGCACCTGAAATTCCCTGGGAATTGGACCACATAGAGTTTAAAACGGTGGACAACTCAGCACACTGAAACATGGCTAAAGAGCTGCGCTTGGTATCCCAAACCATGCAAATAAGCATCCGATGGGTGACATCTAAGCCATCTAATCAATTACGAATACATTGATTGATTTCACCTACTGAACCCTGACAAGAAATCCATCCAACAGGCATCAATGTCCCATACGAGATTATACAGAGGTTCTAGAGGTTACAGTCCTCAGAGGTTGTTTAGGGGAGAAGAGAAGCGGCTGGAAAGTACCCACTCACTGAGGTTCCTGCTGGTCCGTCAGGACCTTGTGTCCCCGGAGGCCCTCTGCTTCCCCTGGGCCCCGGCTTCCCTGTCCCTCCATCTGAACCCTGCAGACCCGGGGGTCCCTGGAACACACAGGTGAGTATTGGTCTTGTTCCCATTGTATATTGTGTCTACACTTTTGGTCTGGCCAAGCTTGACTAACTGTACATTGACAGTGTATTATAGAGCATGGATATGTAAGAACATTTTGACTGTTGATGGAGTGGTGATAAGGCCTGTTCTGCTTTAACTCACCTGTAGGCCCTCTGACCCTGTGGGTCCCAGATCCCCCAGCCGACCCTTACGAGAAAACCAAGAGAGATCATTAAGGAGGAAAAGCATGGACTACAAAATACAGCCAATGACCATCGCATTGCGGATTGATTTTTCAAAGGAGATATTTGGGAAATGTAGTTCTGGTATTGGACACTTCTTTGGACACTGTGTTAACTAACCTCCAGACGAGCTTCAATGCCATACAACTCTCCTTCCGTGGCCTCCAACTGCTCTTAAATGCAAGTAAAACTAAATGCATGTTCTTCAACCGATCGCTGCCCGCATCTGCCAGCCGTCCAGCATCACTACTCTGGACGGTTCTGACTTGGAATATGCGGACAACTACAAATACCTATGTGTCTGGTTAGACTGTAAATTCTCCTTCCAGACTCACTTGAAACATCTACAATCCAAAATTAAATCTAGAATCGGCTTCCTATTTCGCAACAAAGCCTCCTTCACTCATGCTGCCAAACATACCCTCGTAAAACTGACCATCCTACCGATCCTCGACTTCGGCGATGTCATTTACAAAATAGCCTCCAACACTCACAGTGCCATCCGTTTAGTCACCAAAGCCCCATATACTAACCACCACTGCGACCTGTACGCTCTCGTTGGCTGGCCCTCACTTCATACTCGTCTCCAAATCCACTGGCTCCAGGTCATCTACAAGTCTTTGCTAGGTAAAGCCCCGCCTTATCTCAGCTCACTGGTCACCATATCAGCACCCACCCGTAGCACGCACTCGAGCAGGTATATCTCACTGGTCACCCCCAAAGCCATTCCTCCTTTGGCCGCCTTTCCTTCCAGTTCTCTGCTGCCAATGACTGGAACGAACTGCAAAAATGACTGAAGCTGGAGACTCATCTCTCTCAATTGCTTTAAGCACCAGCTATCAGAGCAGCTCACAGATCACTGCACCTGTACATAGCCCATCTGTAAATAACCCATCCAACTACCTCATCCCCATACTGTATTTATTTATTTATTTATCTATCTTTCTCCTTTGCACCCCAGTATCCCTACTTGCACGTTCATCTTCTGCACATCAATCACTCCAGTGTTGAATTGGTATATTGTAAATATTTCGCCACTATGGCCTATTTTATTGCTTTACCTCCCTTATCTTACCGCATTTGCACACACTGTATATATATACTTTTTTATGCTGTAGTATTGACTGTATGTTTGTTTATTCCATCTGTGTTGTTGTATGTTGTCTGCTTTGCTTTATCTTGGCCATGTCGCAGTTGTAAATGAGAACTTGTTCTCAACTAGCCTACCTGGTTAAATAAAGGTGAAACAAAAAAAAAGAAATAAAAATTGATTGACCAATGTGTTTGAGGTTGATCTCACCTGAGGTCCTGGAGGGCCTCTCTCCCCAGGAGGTCCTGATAAACCCTATAAAATACAGCCTAGTCAGCACAGGCTCAATACACCCATCACCCAAACTAATGCCCGACTCAATGAAGTTGTCCACAAGGACTTGTCACATACAGTATGTGGACTTGTCAATAACAGCACAGTTACTTACTGGAGGTCCAGGCTTCCCAGAAGGACCAGGCAGGCCTCTCACACCTGTCTCTCCCTGAGACACAAATACACAGTCAGTCGCAATAACGACTAAACATTTCAAAGGAACTACACATAGAAACATGTGATGCTGGTGCAGGTCTGGTATGGCCGTTTGGAATAATCACTGACTACATAACTCATATGCGTGTCCTTACCCTCTCTCCCATGTGACCAGTTATACCACGCATTCCCATGTTACCCGGGAAACCCTGGGGGCAAGAGAGACACGGGAGTGGTAATATAAGGACGTTGCACACACACACACACACACACACACACACACACACACACACACACACACACACACACACACACACACACACGCGCGCGCGCACAAGCACACACGAGGACAAAACAGAGACAGTCTCAGTGTGCTGATCAAACCCTTGGCCCTGTACACCCTACAGAAGCATCACTTACATACGTGCCTACTGAGCCCTGTGGGCCCTCCACACCTTCCTTCCCAGTGAAGCCCTGATGGAGAGACACAGCGTCATACACACACACACACACACACACACACACACACACACACACACACACACACACACACACACACACACACACACACACACACACACACACACACACACACACACACTCACGGTTCAAAGTTGTCCTATTGAGAATCACATCAACCACTTTCGTGTTAAACGTGTCACTCACCCTCTCTCCAAGCGGCCCAGGGATACCTGTTGGTCCTATCCGTCCAGGTGTGCCCTGTCAATGAGACAGTAGTCACTCACACTGCACGCTGTGTGCAGATGGCCTCAGTCCCCAACACTAACTTTGTTCATAGCTCATCATTGCAGCTAGTCATTGATTATATAGAAATGTCTGCCAGATCATTGTGCATGTTTATGATAGTAATATCCACAATCAATGTCCTTTGATTGTTGGTGGAACACAATAACTTAAAGTGTCTGATTGGAATAAACTTTGAGGCTTTCTAGACTCACCGGAGGTCCTGAGGGGCCATCTGGACCTGGCTCTCCAGCAATGCCCTGGAATCCCTTGATGAAGGACAAGGAAGGTGAAAGAGTGATGGAAAGAGTAAGAGGAGAGGAGAATGAGAGAATGATGGAGAGAGGAAGAAAGAAGAGAGCTTATCGCATGGGTGTACTCGATGAGAACATTAAAATGCAAATAAAAAGTAATTGGAATTGATTACATATAATACAATTAAAATGTTTGCACAATGCTGTGAGTCGATTCAGTGTTTAACTGAGTTTACAAATGTTTTGCTATTCAGCTGTTTAATCTACCGCTTAATGACTTTGTAATCATGAGTTAATTGGACCAACTATATGCAGGCTATTCAGTAATTATGCCTCTGGTACAGAGGTTAACTGTACCCAATTTAATGGGCTACCTCGTCCATCTTTGTTATATTACCACCTAATAATGTAAACATCAACAATGGAGTCTACTGCAAGGAACATTACATCAAAGAACAACTTTCTAAATTGAAAATCTAACATTTTTATTTGTTTTTTTTATGGCTACGTTGATGATGGCAGTGGCACATAACTTTATCAAATGGATAATCAATTGGTGATAATGCCCACATGCCAAATCATTTATCTTAGCCATCCCTCTTCCTCCGCTCCCTTCTCCTGTCTCCCCTTAGTGTTCTCGCTGCCTGGTGAGGAGTCTATATTTAAGCAATAAGGACCGGGGGGGGGGGGGGTATATGACCAATATACCACGGCTAAGGGCTGTTATGCAAGACGCAACACGGAGTGCCTGCATACAGTCCTTAGCTGTGGTATATTGGCGATACACAAACCCCGAGGTGCCTTATTGCTTTTATAAATTGGTTACCAACGTAATTAGAAAAGTAAAAATAAAATGTTTGTCATACCTGTGGTATACGGTCTGATACACCACGGCTTTCAACCAATCAGCATTCAGGGCTAAAACCACCCAGTTTATAATACAGTATATAGCTGAGATGGAAATACATTACACTGGCCAGATTACAGACCTTCTGGAGGTGACTGACTGGGCTAGAAACCACTTTCACACCTCCTCATATTATATTATCCACACCCCACACACTCATATGTTTATGTGAGAGTGCGTGTTCGTGTGTGAATGCACAGGTGTGTGTGTGTGCGCTCGTGCGTGGGAAACCATCAGTGTGTGTGGCGGTGATGCAATATCACTGACCTACGCCCTCACACTCCTGAACCTTTTACAGCTCCCGTTTACAAGCATGGAGAGACACTTGATATCGTTAACTAGCTCGGTAGCAAGTACTTTTCTGCTCTATTAAATTTTTGGGGGGCTAGTCTGCGTTTGTTGTGATTGCCTGGTCACAAAATCATATAAAACCCATCATATATTTCAGGGGTGTCCTATAAAATGTGACAAGGTGTTTTGATTTGCTTTCATTCAGCACCTCGCCCTGCCCGGTCAAAAATAGCTGAGCTGGGAGAATTACAGTGTATCATTGACCAACCAATGAATTTAAACATAATGAGACTGACGACAAGAAGTTCTTAGAGTTACTAAGTGTCATTGTGACCTTTACGTGAACCACATGTATTGAGTATGAGTCTCTACGATAAGCCTATGTATACTGTTAAAGCATCTTCTTGGTTTACCTTTAGGCCTTTACTGCCAGCTATTGCCACCGAACCAGAGAGACCCTGCAACACATGAGAAACGAGTGTCAACTCAATAGACACCAACAGAGGTCATGCACTGTATACACAAGCATTAGTGTGTATAAGAGACATAGCGCTGACCATTAGCAAATACAGTATCTCCATAACTACACATTTTAAACAAGGAGACAAATGCCATTCATTTGGTCATATTCATGTTAGAATGTAATGACATGAGGTTGAAATTGAGGAGGGATGAATTAAAGTTGAGAACGCATATTCCGGTTTGTCTGCCCCACATGCAATGACAATCACTCGTGAATATGTCATACGAATCAGGGTTGTGAAGATCGCCATCTGCTGTTTAGACCCAGAATGACTACAGTTGTTCACAACTCATTATCTGATTCTACAGAAACCCTCAGGAGTAGGGTTGCATGCAAAATTCGGTAACTTCCAGGAATTTTCTAGCTGAATTCTGAAAACACAGGACAACTACTACTCAGGAGACATTTTACTATAATCCTTTCTGATTGCACCTATACTTTTCTTGAGCAATACTTTCATATATTTTCTCAACAATCTGCCAATGTATGCAGTACAGACAGGAAAAAATCTGACAAAAGAAAAACTGTTGATTGGCAGTCTATTTTGTGTACATGGCTCAGTGTATGCAGTATATACAAGCTCAGTGTTTTCAGGGGTGTGGTCACTGTATTGAAATATGATATAGAATGGGAACCTGTGTACCAGGCTTTCCTTCTGGTCCCTCTGTCCCGGGAGGGCCTGGCAAGCCCTGTTGGAAACACACACACACACACACACAATAATAAGTGTACTGTGATTCCGTCGTTCATATTAGTTTTTAGTCAGCTCCATTAGATAAGCCCGTACAACCTTGGATACCCTTTATCACCAAGCAAGTGTTAGCATCTGGAGTTTTAACACTTAGCTATATTACTGAGGAGACAGATCTGTCCCTCCACACACACCAGTGGAGGCTGCTGAGGGGAGGAGTCCATGGAATTTTATCAAATGTATGATTTCCATGTGGTTGATACCATTCCATTCACTCCATTCCCGCTATTACTATGAGCCGTCCTCCCCTCAGCAGCACACACACACACACACACTGTGAATGTTCTGTGCTTACCGGTTGACCAGGCTGGCCAACATTCCCTCTCTGACCCACGCGACCCTGGGTAAAAGAGGGCAGTGGCAATCAGAATACCATTCAAATATCAAACGCAGAACTTAAATCACGCTTGACTTAATACTAGGGTTGCAAAATTCCAGAAACTTTCCAATAATTCCCAGAAATTACATATCCTAGAAATGCTGGATAACCTGGACATTTTGGAAATGTTACTGGAATTTAGCAACCTTCATAAACACATTCAATGGGAGAGTGTCCTACCTTGTTCCCTCTGTGTCCAGGCTTGCCGTTGCGCCCATCTGTCCCTCTATTCCCCTTCAAAGAAACACAGAGATATTTAATACACTACATGTTCCAAATGGCACCCCATAGGACTGGTCAAAAGTAGTGCACTACACAGGCCGGGAATAGGTTGCCATTTGGGACACTATTTCAGGACATGAAATCCACAGTTGAATCATCATTTTGACCAATCCTAACAGGCAGACTGATGAAATAATGACATTCAAAATGTTACATTCATTATGATGCATTCCTTTCTGAAGTCTTCTCTGACCTTCAGCCCCTCTCTGCCCAGTTTTCCCTGAGGGCCAGTTTCTCCATTCTCCCCCTGAAAGAAAATATCCAAAATCCATCAGTCTTCCACTGGTAAAGTGTCAGTCTATAACTTTAGATACAGTGATAAGGCAGAGAGGCTGCCTACCTCAATGCCTTTAGTGCCAGATTGACCTTTGAGCCCTGTAAAGCCAGGGGGGCCACTGGGACCCCTCTCTCCCTGAGGCCCTTGGATACCCGAAGCACCCTGAACACCCTGAGAGATAGAACAAGAGAGAGAGAGAGAGAGAGGTAGAGAGAGAGAGAGAGAGAGAGAGAGAGAGAGAGACAGAAACAGATAAACGGGTAACTCACAATAGACCTAAAAAGTATGAATCAACAGCTTTAGTTTTGCGGAATGTGTACAGGTCTCCAGAGACCGGGTTCTTACTCTCTCCCCCTTTGGTCCAGGGTCTCCCTTATCCCCGTCTGGTCCTCTTTTTCCCTGTAGAGGTCAGAGGTGAGGGGTCAGTTGTCAGACGAGGGCAAGTAAAGTAAGTAGCTGAAAAGCATGCAACCTGGTCCTTCATAGTGTTTTGAATCACTCCAAGGACAGCACAAAAATGGATTCCATCTAATTCAAAATAAATATCAGTAAATGCAGTACTAATACTTACAGTAATACCAGGGAAACCCATTGGACCTTGTATTCCCAGTGGGCCCTTCAATCAAAGAGTGACAGAGAATGGATTGAAGCGTTAGTTCCTTTTAGTTCATTTTTCTCACTTCAAGTAGAGGATGGAGAGAAATCACAGCTCCACCAAATCTTCCCTTTCATGATGATCTTTTGATCTTTTGTCTGATCTATAGCCACACTTCGGCCACACTGACTGACACATTTTTTATGACACACCATCTGATAACAGCATAATATAAGAGATATACAGGGCATTCGGAAAGTGTTCAGACCCCTAGACTTTTTCCATATTTTGTTATGTTACAGCCTGTCTAAAATAGCTGAAATAAAAAAAGAATTACTAATCTGCAGCAATCTACACACAATACCCCATAATGACATAGCGAAAAACAGGTTTCTAAAAATTGACCTCAGGTGTATCCTGTTTCCATTGATCATCCTTGAGACATTTCCACAACTTGATAGGGGTCCACCTGTGGTACATTCATTTGATTGGACATGATTTGGAAATGCAGACACCCGTCTATCTAAGGTCCCCCAGTTGACAGTGCATGTCAGAGCAAAAACCAAGCCATGAGGTCGAAGGAATTGTCCGTAGAGCTCCGAGACAGGATTGTGTCAAGGCACAGATCTGGGGAAGGGTACAAAACATTTCTGCAGCATTGAAGGTCCCCCAAGAACACCGTGGTCTCCATCATTCTTAAATGGAAGAAGTTTGGAACCACCAAGATTCTTCCTAGAGCTGGCCGCCCGGCAAAACTGAGCAATCGGGGGAGAAGGGCCTTGGTCAGGGAGGTGACCAAGAACCCGATGGTCACTCTGACCAGAGCTCTATAGTTCCTCTGTGGAGATGGGAGAACCTTCCAGAAGGACAACCATCTCTGCAGCACTCCGTGTCCGGACAGAAGTCACTCCTCAGTAAAAGGCACATGACAGCCAGCTTGGAGTTTGCCAAAAGGCACCTAAAGGACTCAGACCACGAGAAACAAGAATCTCTGGTCTGATGCAACCAAGATTAAACTCTTTGGCCTGAATGCCAAGAGTCCCATCTGGAGGAAACCTGGCACCATCCCTACGGTGAAGCATGGTGTTGGCAGCATCATGCTGTGCAGGTGTTTTTCACCAGCAGTGACTGGGAGACTAGTCAGGAGCGAGACAAAGATGAATGGAGCAAAGTACAGAGAGATTATTGATGAAAACCTGCTCCAGAGCGCTCAGGACCTCAGACTGGGACAACAGTTCATCTCCCATAAGGACAATGACCCTAAGCACACAGCCAAGACAACGCAGGAGTGGGTTCGGAAAAAGTCTCTGAATGTCCTTGAGTGGCTCAGCCAGAGCCCGGACTTGAACCCGATCTAACATCTCTGGAGAGACCTGAAAATAGCGGTGCATCTACGCTCCACCTCCAACCGGACAGAGCTTGAGAGGATCTGCAGAGAAGAATGGGAGAAACTCCCCAAATACAGGTGTGCAAAGCTTGTATCATCATACCCAAGAAGACTCGAGGCTGTAATCGCTGCCAAAGGTGTTTCAACAAAGTACTGAGTAAAAGGTCTGAATACTTATGTAAATGTTATTTCCGTTTTTTTCTATTTGTAATATTATTAGCAAAAAAAAGAAGAAAATCTGTTTCTGCTTCGTCATCATGGGGTATTGGTTGTAGATTGATAAGTACATTTAAAAAAAATACATTTTAGAATAAGGATGTAACCTACGTTAACAACATTTGGAAAAAGTCAAGGGGTCTGAATACTTTCCGAAGGCAACGTAGTGTCTGTGTAGAATAAAGTGAAAACTGGAGGAGCTGTCAACCTAAACATCGCCGAGAGAAGGTCTGGATAACAGCCAGAGTTAAACTCACATGCAATCCGCCTGGGGGTGGGATCTATGGCATTCTAGCAGTTTACAACCTCTCCAAAATGAGTCATTTGATATCATACCAAGATACAGTGTGGCCATCATCCAGACATAAAAGTGACCTTGACTTGCCCATTTTAAAGTGGGTTTACTTTCTTAAGTTAGAGCCTTTCATCCATTAGCTTAGACCAGCTCTACCACAACCCATAAAAGCTAGAAGATGTAGGACATGGGATACACAAAGCGTATTATAATCTGTAGCCTAACACTGTGACAGAGCTCTGCCACATGGGAGCACTGTGAGGTTGCTGTGTGAGTATGTGTCTCTGGCAGGCAAAGTGTGGTGAAGGTGGTCAGTCCACTGGGTACTATGCTACTCACCATGGGCCCCTCGAACCCTAGCTCACCCCGGATACCCATCATCCCCATTGGTCCCTGAGGAAGACAGAGAAAGGAAGGAAGCAAGGGGGTTGGAGAGAGACAGGTATAGTAGTTTGTTTTACGAGAGCAGAATGAACTTAACCAGTGAAGAGAGGAGAGAGGACTTACAGGGTCACCTTTCGGACCAGCGGCACCACTCATCCCAAGCTGTCCCTGTGAAAATATAAAAGCGTACAGATGACCTTTAACCCCAGATATTAGACGTTACTTTGGTGAGAAATCCCTCCGAAAAACACGTTTCCAAAGACAATCATCTGGTCCCAAATCTATGTTAGGGAAAGTTGTGCAGCTGATTGAGACTGACCTGAATTCCCCTGAGACCTGGAGGCCCACTCTCACCATCTAAACCCTGGGGCCCCTGGTGAAATAAACAGAAATATTTACTTTATAGTCTAACAAGCATAGAGCATGGAGTTCTGTTGAATGTGACCCAACTTCAGGCAAGAAAACACAACAAGACAAACGTCTCCTCTTACCTGTGGGCCTCTGGGGCCAACAACTCCAACAAGGCCCAACTCTCCCTAGAAGATAAATGCAGGTTACCTTTGGCAAAGACTGTCATGCACTTCGTTTTTTTTTTTTTAATCGGCTGTCCCCATAAGAGAACCCTTTTTGTTTCCAGGGAGAACCCTTTTTGAGTCCACGTAGAACCCTTTTGGTTTCCATGTCAAACTCTCTGTGGAAAGGGTCCTACATGGAATCCAAAAGAGTTCTTCCTGTAACCAAAAAGTGTTCTTCTATGGGGACAGATTAAGAACATAGTTCTAGATAGCACATTTCTTTCTACGAGTGTACTCAGAAAGAGCTACCAATAAAATACTGTAGGTGCTAAGTTTATACATTATCTAAAATAATGGGAGGACCGTCGTGTCCTGGGATCAAAATGTAATCTCACCTTTGAGCCGTTAACTCCCTGAGCGCCGACAGAGCCTGTGAAACCAGCGGCTCCCTGCACAAAACACAAATACACACACTGAGTGATATGATGTGGAGTGACTGACATACAGTAGCATTTGGAATTGGGGCCCACTAGAATACTGTGTTTTACTGTATGTTGGAATATATAGTAGGGAAAGTCCAGACTCCTGTTGCCTGTCTACTCACCATTGACCCAGGAGTCCCTGGAGGCCCATCAAACCCAGCCTCCCCCTGGAAAGTCACAAACACATGGACACAAGTTAATGACACACTAAACTTTAGTGATAAACAATGGCCAGTAAGTACCAGTTTATTTGTTTGTAGTATTGTTACTGTGGGTCACTCACATCAGGGCCGGGGAGCCCCTCTGGGCCAGTGGCCCCTCTGACTCCCTGAGGTCCCTGAAGAGAACACAGACACAGTAAACCTTTAGGGTTCTGGTCAAAAATTGTGCACTATAAAAGGAATAGGGCGCTATTTGGTACGCATACGGTGAGAGAAACACTTACACGTGGACCAACAAAACCGCGACGGCCTGGTAAACCAATGGAACCCTACAGGACAAACAAAGATCAGATACTCAGCTTTCAATTGAGAGGACTATTCACACAAAGGTCATCAGCAACATGCATACTGAGCATTACAGGGATATGAGAAAAGAAAATCAAGATAAATGTAATGTAAACTGTACCAGAACAGTCAGATCTCATAGTACTTACTATTACCACTAAGAGGCAGCATATTCAAAGTAATAATATTGACTGGTAAAGACTGAAGATCGATATAAGTCAGTCTGGTACTCTAGTAATTACAAAACAATCCTACTTCAGTCAAAATTACCTTCTCGCCTGGTTCTCCCATTCGGCCTCTTCGACCCATTGCTCCAATAAGGCCCTATGAGGCATTATAAAGATCGTTAAAAAGCATACATACAGTACCAGTCAAAAGTTTGGACACGCCTACTCATTCCAGAAGTTTTCTTTACTATTTTCTATATTGTAGAATATTGTAGGGTGGCTACTTTGAATAATCTAAAATCTAAAATATATTTTGTTTTGTTTAACACTTTTTGGTTACTACATGATTCCATATGTGTTATTTCATAGTTTTTATGTTTTCACTATTATTCTACAATGAAAAAAAAATAAAAAAATAAAGAAAAACCCTGGAATGAGTAGGTGTGTCCACACTTTTGACTGGTACTATATGTACTTCATAGAAAGTGTTAACGACTTATGCTCTTGATTAGTACTCTTCATTAGACCCATGTTTCAGAATTCATAATGCCAATGTTTCACTGTCCAACCCCCTTACCTCCTCCCCCTTTTCTCCCTTGGAACCGCCGTCTCCCCTGTACCCGAAGGGTCCCTAAGCAAAATGAGACAGCAATCATTGATATAATCAGAGATATAGCATCCGAAATGACACCCTAATCCATATATAGTGCACTACTTAGGGAATGGGGCCCTTAAGACCCTGGTAGGGCTGTAGCCGTCACAGAAATGTTGTCAGCCGGTGATTGCCAAGCAAATAACTACTGTTTTTACGGCAATTAACATAAACACATTTAGCTCCTTCAACACATAGCCTACAAGCCACTGATGCAGACATTTGGAAGAACTACATTTAAAAAGGTCAAATAAATCCATGTAATATAGCCTACACCTTCACCATAAATCCATTATTTATTTTAGACAGGTCTAAAGAAACATGATATGAAGAAAATGTAGTCTATTTCAGAAGAACAGAATAGTATACTCTGAGTTGGCCTTATGTTAGGTCCTGATCTGGCTACAATAGCTCATTTAGCAGACAAGATTTGCATAGAAATCTGTGCCATTATTTTATATAATTTTATAGTATGAAGAATACAATTGAAAAAAGCTGAATACAATAGAATGGATATTTTCTCCAAAGGATTTGAGGGACTGCGCTATTCTGTGTTGAGCTGTTAACAAAGAAATAGGTACTCCTATATGCTTCATTTAGAGTTCTTAATGTAACTTTAGTTCTTCTACAAACGTTGGGCTATATGTTTACATGTTTAATACATTGTAAGGCTGCATGATATGACTCTAATGATGATTTGAAAAAAAGGTCCATGAAAGGCATGAGCTCTGCTTTGTTTTTTTGCGCAGGTTGTACACACTTCATCAGTCTCTCATTCACAATTTGACCAGTACTTGATAAGGCCTTGAATTATCTGGCAATATCTATTTTGTGTGCCTGTAATGCCCCCTGAAAAAATCCATGTCTTTTGCGGCCAGTGGCCGTTGTGACCTTGAGCTGAATATAATAATTATAAATTCCCTTCTCCCAGAGTGCCTCTCACTCACATGGCTCTCCATCACGTGATTGGGTCTTTCTCACAGGCTACAAGGGAAGACAGAAACATTGGGGACACAACTGCGCGGGTCATTATCCAATTCCGTGGTGCATATTGAAGATATTGGAAGAACAGTCCACATTTACTTTTTGTCAGCCAACAAGATTAGTAGGCCTTACGAACTGCAAAAGCACTAGCCTATGTCAATCTACTATCCTCCATAGTACAAAAGTTTCCCTATTCTATTCTGTGCGAGAAATAAATATTCCAAACATAATGTGGGACAATGTTTGGAATAATACAACCACTAGCATCCAAAAAGTTTTTTAAGCAATGAGGCTGAAACAACAGATCAGAACGTTTAGCTTAAAATGTTGATAAACTATCAGGATATTTCTTCACATTATAAGCACCGCAATGTGCACACGGCAGTAGGCTATAAGCTCGAATGTTCCATTAGTGGGAAAACACCATTATCAAAAGTGACCACAAATGTAATTATGCATGTAATGATTTTATTATAAAAGTGCCGTTTTTAATGGTGAAAATAATCTTCCCCAAACTTGAAACTCACGCGCTGCTTATGAATGCCAGTTAGCCTCTACACCCCTTGTAAAGCAGATTCTTGTGCTTAATTTTAAGAAGTTATTTGGCGACTTTACAAACCTTATCAAAACATATAGGCCTATGGGCTAGGCTACATGAGGTGTGTGACTATGATTAGAAAAAGTCAACAACAAAAAAAGGCATTGTTTCTTGCCTTACGCTGGGCATCATTCACAACTGATAATATATACTTCACAAGTGATAGGCTAATATTGTCACCTATCAGACTATTGTTAATTTAACCTTGTCCTTACATATACTAAATAATATACAGTGCATTCGGGAAGTATTCAGACCCCTTGACGTTTTCCACATTTTCTTACATTACAGCAATATTCCAAAAATAATTCAATCAAATATGTTCCTCATCAATATACACACACACAACAAAAAAAAGCCCAAAAAGTTTTTCAAAATGTTTGCAAATGTAAAAAAAAAAATTGGAAATGTCAAATGTACATAAGTATTCAGACCCTTTACTCAGTACTTTGTTGAAGCACCACTGGCAGCGATTACAGCTTCGAGTTTTCTTGGGTATGATGCTATCAGCTTGGCACACCTGTATTTGGGGAGTTTATCCCATTCTTCTCTGCAGATCCTCTCAAGCTCTCTCCTCCTCTTTTTAATAGAGGCCATCACTGTTTTAGAAATGTTGCTCAACATGAGGCCATGGGTTCTCATGACGTGTTTGATTAGATTTTCAATTACATTTGCATTGATGTCAGAGTGATTAGAGGGACAATAGAGTGCTGAATACCAGGCAGTTAGCAAGTTTGTACAAATGACCATCAGCAGCATTAGAGCTTGGAAAAGCCTAATTACTGTGACTAAACGGTTTGATTGCCTTCATGACCCGTGACCACCGGTGTGGCGGTAATATGGTCGAGTAACAGCCCTAGGCCCTGGTTAAAATTAGTGCACTAAATAGGGAATAGGGTGCTGTTGGAGGCTAGAATGGTTGTTTCTGAGAACAGAAAGTTATCACGTAATAAGTCACTGAGTGGTGCCCTCACCTGTCGCCCGGGATCACCCAGCGTCCCAGGCTGACCGTCCTGCCCATTCGCTCCATCTTTCCCATGGAGCCCTGCTCTGCCCGCCACGCCATTTGGCCCCGGCTCACCCTGCAAAACAATAGATACCATCACCCAATCAGAGGCTGTGGACTGTGACAGAAACACCACCACCCAACCAGAGGCTGTGGATCTGTGAAAGAGACAACATCACCCAATCAGAGGCTGTGGATCAGTGACAGAGACACCACCACCCAATCAGAGGCTGTGTGGACCTGTGACAGTGAGGATGCATCCCAAATGGCACCCTATTTCTATAGGGCACTGGTCAAAAGTGGTGCACTATATAGGAATAGGGTGCCATTTGATGAACCCCCTGGCACTATTCCTGCCCAACAGGGTTGCACTGAGAGCTTATCAAGAGGATAAGAAGCTAGACTTCAGACCTCCTTGTCATCAATAACACTGCCCTGCAAACAGGTGGAGACCATGTACATATCTGAAAGCTTAAACACCTGTTAGCAGTGTGGAGTCTGTGAACTGTTATATTTCTGGGCCTGAACAGTGATTGATATTGTACATTTATTTATTGTATTTAACCCTTATTTTACCAGGAAAGTTGACTGAGAACACATTTGCATTCACAGCAACAACCTGGGGAATAGTTACAGGAGAGAGGAAAGAACCAATTGGAAGATGGGGAGGATTAGGTGGCCATGATGATATGAGGGCCAGATTGGGAATTTAGCCAGGACACCGGGGTTAACCACCCCTACTCTTACTATAAGTGGTATGGAATCTTTAGTGACCACAGAGAGTCAGGACACCCGTTTAATATCCCATCCGAAAGGTGGAACCCTACACAGGTCAATGTCCCCAATCACTACCATGATGTATTGGGATATTGTTTTTTAAACCAGAGGAAAGAGTGCGTCCTACCGGCCCTCCAACACCACTTCCAGCAGCATCTGGTCTCCCATCAAGGACTAACCCAGCTTATCTTCAGAGGTAAGCCACCAACGTAATGCATTTTTACATATACATTTTACATACTCATTTTGCATACACATTTTACATACATGGTACTTTTATATAAAGCAATTACATAACAATAATTCATTACCAAACATAAGCTCTTTAAACCCGCCCCTCAGCCACTCTCAGCCCATCCCACCTATCACCATAGACCACCCCTCGGCCACTCTCAGCCCATCCCACCTATCACCATAGACCACCCCTCGGCCACTCTCAGCCCATACCACCTATCACCATAGACCACCCCTCGGCCACTCTCAGCACATACCACCTATCACCATAGACCACCCCTCGGCCACTCTCAGCACATACCACCTATCACCATAGACCACCCCTCGGCCACTCTCAGCACATACCACCTATCACCATAGACCACCCCTCGGCCACTCTCAGCACATACCACCTATCACCATAGACCACCCCTCGGCCACTCTCAGCCCATCCCGCCGATCACCATAGACCACCCTCGTTTGGTTTCCATGTGCCATATATTTGTCAATTGTGCTGTGATGTTTTACATAAATGTTGAACCTTTCTAATCGTATAGTATCCACAGATTGTGAGCTAATAATGAAAACCTTTCCTATGAGTATTATTATGTTATTTATATAGCGCAGCTATCAACATTTTTGTCCTCAAATGAAACGGGTATATATTTCTATTTATGCCAATTCCTTTCAGCCAATTTGTATCTTTAATATACGACAGGCGAACAAGTTCCCTACTTTCTCCCTTTTCCACTTGCCTCCTCCATTTTTGTGGTAGTGCTGCAATCAGTTGGTTATAAGTTTGGTTTGAGCAGATATTCCCATATACTTTCGATACTTAACTTTCGATAGTGACATAACATTTATTAACATCATGAATAAATATAATACAATTTTAAAACATTTTTTCCATAAAGAATGTTTTTTTAAATTATTAATCAGCATATTTGAGTTTAACCATACCATTTGTTGTACTATTTGTTCTATATTTTCAGGAGGATAAAACTGAAATTGTAACCAGCTATGTATGGCTTGTTTAAGAAAGGGCGATACTTTAAACAAAGTTTCCTTTTCAGTTAGTCGGAAATGAGAAGTTGTAATCTGTATAAAGGCAAAAAGTGAATTTTTCAACAAAGGAGGAGCCTTTCTTAATGATCTACTGGAGAACCATTTTGGGTTTAAGTATAATTTATGTATTATTGAAGCTTTTATTGAGAGGTTTAAAGCTTTAATATTTAATAATTCTAGCCCCCCAAACTCATATTCATGGTATAAATTCGGACGTTTAATTTTGTCTGTCTTAGCATTCCAAATAAAATTAAATATTTTTTGCTCAAACGATGTAAAAAAACGAGTCGTCTGGACTTGGCAAGCCCCATTAGTAAGTAAGTCAACTGTGATAGGAACAAAGAGTTAATCAATATGATTTTTCCACAAATAGACAAGTATTTACCTCTCCATGGTTGCAGAATCTTATCTATTTTTGCTAACTTTCTATCGAAATTCATTGTGGTAAGTTCCTTTATATTTTTTGAGTTGTGAATACCAAGTACGTCTACTTCGCCACCCCCCCCCCCCCCCCCATTTGATTGGTAAACTACAAGGTAGTGTAACACTGTGCCTTTTAACGATCCAATACTTAATATGGTACACTTGTCAAAATGAGGTTTTAGTCCACAGAGGCTAGAAAAGTGATCAAGATCTTCAATGAGACAGGGATCTAGATTATGGACTTATGAAAAAACTTCAGTCATCGGCATACATTCACACTTTAGTTATTATCCCCAGGAATTCTAACTCCTTGATGTTCTAATTGTAATAGTGAGAAAGACTTGCCACAATAGTCATTCACATACACACAATACAGCCATTCTCCACGCCACGTGTGTGCCACACAGTCCAGACACTGTATTGTCTTGTATTGGGGAGGGAGAGGAAGTGTTTACAGCTGTACCCAAAATCTCAGCAGTATTTGATGTGGGCCATCTTGTTAGGCCATAGCGTCTGTGCTTTACTTTACTGCTCAGTCAGCTAAGGTCTCTGACAGGCTACGACACAACACGGCAAAGCCTCTCTGCACCCAAAATGGCACCGTATTCCCTATTTAGTGAACTACTTTTGACCAGGGCCCAAAAGGAATAGGGTAACATTTTACAGTGCCTTCAGAAAGTATTCAGACCCCTTGACTTTTGCCACATTTTGTTACATTACAATCTAATTCAAAAATGGATTAAATAAATACAGTCTACACACAATACAGTCTACACGCAATACCCATCAGCAGTCTATACACAATTCCCCATAATGACAAAGCAAAAACAGTTTCTAAGAAATGTTAGCAAATGTATTAAAAATAAAAACAGAAATACCTTATTTACAAATATTCAACCATTCAGACCCTTTGCTATGAGACCCCAACATATAGTTCAGGTGCATCCTGTTTCCATTGATCATCCTTGAGATGTTTCTACAACTTCATTGGAGTCCACCTGTGGTAAATTCAATTGATTGGACATGATACGGAAAGGCACACACCTGTCTATATAAAGGTCCCACAGTTGGAAGTGCATGTCAGAGCCATGAGGTCAAAGGAATTGTCCGTAGAGACAGGTTTTTATTTTTAATTTTTATTTTACCTTTATTTAACTAGGCAAGTCAGTTAAGAACAAATTCTTATTTTCAATGACGGCCTAGGAACAGTGGGTTAACTGCCTGTTCAGGGGCAGAACGACAGATTTGTACCTTGTCAGCTCGGGATTTGAACTCGCAACCTTTTGGTTACCAGTCCAACACTCTAACCACTAGGCACAGACCTGTGGAAGGGTACCAAAACATTTCTGCAGCATTGAAGGTCCCCAAGAACACAGTGGCCTCCATCATTCTTAAATGGAAGAAGTTTGGAACCACCCGGCCAAACTGAGCAATCGGGGGAGAAGGGCCTTGGTCAGGGACATGACCAAGAACCCGATGGTCACTCTGACAAAGCTCCAGAGTTCCTCTGTGGAGATGGGAGAACCTTCCAGAAGAACAACCATCTCTGCAGCACTCCACCAATCAGGCCTTTATGGTAGAGTGACCAGACGGAAGCCACTCCTCAGTAAAAGGAACATGACAGCCTGCTTGGAGTTTGCCAAAAGGCCCCTGAAGAACTCTCAGACCATGAGCAACAACATTCTCTGGTCTTATGAAACCAAGATTGAACTATTCGGCCTAAATGCCAAGCATCACATCTGGAGGAAACCTGGCACCATCCCTATGGTGAAGCATGGTGGTGGCAGCATCATGCTGTGGGGGTGTTTTTCAGCGGCAGGGACTGGGAGACTAGTTAGGATCGAGGCAAAGGTGAACGGAGCAAAGTACAGATGAAAAACCCATCCAATCTGACAGAGCTCGAGAGGATCTGCAGAGAAGAATGGGAAAAAACTCTCCAAATACAGGTGTGCCAAGCTTGTGGCGTCATACCCAAGAAGGCGCGAGGCTGTAATCGCGGCCAAAGACGCATCAACTGAGGAAAGGGTCTGAATACTAATATAAATACATTTATACTAATATAAATGTGATATTTCAAAATGTCTAAAAACTAGTTTTTCTCTGTCATTATAGGGTATTGTTTGTAGATTGATGAGGGAAATAGTTGAAAGTTTTTTTTTTAGGATAAAGCTGTAACGTAAACATTTTTGGAAAAAGTAATGGGGTCTGAATACTTTCCGGAAAGCACTGTAGGATGCAGCCTTGGTTTGATAACAGAATGGCCCGCATACTCTATATGATCCTAATTACCACTTTAACGACAACGTTTAGATCCAGAAGTTCTTCGTCAGGTCACCTTCCAAATACAGTGTGCAGACTTACCATTTCTCCCATTACTCCTGGAGGCCCTCGTTGGCCAGGATCACCTGTTGGCCCCTGGGTGAGATGTGAGAAGAGATGAATAGATAGAGAGATAGAGACAGACAGATAGGGACAGATCAGACAAACGTTTAACTCACAACACAGAGGTCAAACAGTATTAATAAACACTTTTGCTGAGTGTGTAGACTAGATAGAGAGAGAGAGAATTATCAAGCGTTCATCTCAACTACATCAGGTCATGTAAACCAGTATTTATGGTATACTACCCAGATGATGAGACTCTTCACCACACCTAATGTAGGACCAAATATGCAGGGAAAGGGTCTCACCTGTGGCCCTGGCTTCCCCATCTCCCCAGCTGGTCCTGGGGGTCCCTGCTCCCTCTGCAAGCAAACAGAGAACAGAACAGTGTCAGGAAGAACCATAACGCACCCTGCTGTATTCTATGACCCGTATACTCTATAAGACCCTAATTGTGTTCCAAATGGCACCCTATTCCTGTTATAGTGCAGTATTTTTTGCCAGGACCCATATGGCTCTGGTCGAAAGTAATGCACTATATAGGGAATAGGGGGCCATTTGGGATGCATTCCCAGCCAGTCTAGTCCCAGTCATGGGAGCGATGTCCATTACTTACAGGCCAGCCAGCGCTGAGCAACTGGTAGAAAGAAGTTTGCTGGAAGAAACATGGAGACATGGCAGATTATTTCAAGTTTCACAAATCAGAATTCGTTTTTTAAAAATAAAATAAGTTAATGTATATGGATTTACATAACAATTTTTTTAAATTAATGCCTATGTTCCATCATTCATATCATTGCCATCTTAAAGGGACATTTCACTCATAAATTAAAGTGCCAATGTTTTCAGATGCTTTCACGACATTGGTTGTGAACTGTAGATCCAGCTCTACGCCTCAATCCCAAATGTCAAATTTCTTGGTTTTTCCTTCTTTTATTCAGTGCCATATCCTCTCAGAACAAAGCACTGGTGCTAAAATAAAACATATTCATCCTCACTCAATAGATACTGCAGCACAGTATCAGTTCAAAGCCCAGTGTAACAAATCGCCCATCACTACTTTATTCTTACACCGCATCTTTATTCAATAATGTCCATGTAGTTTTTCATCACGCCGTATTACACAGCCTGCAGCTGTGTTCAGACTCAGAGCAGGCAGGAAGATCAAACTGATGAGGGATGGCTGGAGCACGGGCTCACACGCACCAACAGTGTGGGGTCAAAGACTGTACAGCTAATCTGGGAAAACCTCTGGGTAAAAATAGGGTTGCAAAATTCAGGCAACGTTCCCCAAATTCCCAGGATTTCCAGAAATCAAAAACAGTTTCCAGAAATAACTGGGAATTTAGGGAAAGTTACCCGTATTTTGCAACCCTACACAGGCAGTCTATAGGTTTATAGCATTAGACTGTATGTCCCCTTGGAGTTGGGGTACAGCTAAGGTGGGAGTTGGGGAGAGGTTGTGTTACAGCTGGGGGTTGGGATTTAGGGGTGGAGTTGAGGTGTAACAGATTTCAGTTGGGTTTGGAGTGAGGTTCAGCTTCAGGTAAGCGAGATAGGGTGACGTTGGGGTAGGATTCGGGGTGAAATGAGGGTCGTCAACTCACCTGAAAAGTAGCCCACTCCTCAACAGTGCTCTTCCACAGGTAGAAAGAGGGCAGGCCAGGTGGGCCAGGGGGGCCTGGATCCCCCTGTCGCCCTGCACGCCCCTCAGACCCCAGCTGGCCCTGTAAGAAATATAATAGGTATTAGTTACAATATCTACACCTAGAATAAACTGAAATGATACAGTCAGTCCTATTGGGCTGTGAGAGGAAACAAATGTACAGGAGGACTTGGAGTCAAAGAGAGGCAGCAGAGGCTAGGGGTTTACAACTGTAAACACATTCATTATTATCTGTACTTCAGCCGTAACAAAAATAAATCTGCTCACGCTCTGATCCGATTGCAAATCCATAATTTTGTAGGACAAAGTAAAGGTGCATTGAAATGTGAGTAGGTCAAGCAGACTAACCCAGCATATAATCATAGGCCATCATGTCATCGATTAAAATCACCTCAAGCCATTCCAAAACGTCAACTCCTCTTACCTTGTCACCTTTGAACCCACGCAAGCCAGCAAAACCCTGGAGAACGTAAACAACAAGAGAGAGAGAGAGAGAGAGAGAGAGAGAGAGAGAGAGAGAGAGAGAGAGAGAGAGAGAGAGATCACAGGACATGTGAGACATTCATTCAAGTTAATTCAGGGATGCAGTGGGGTGCAGAGGGACAGCCCTCTCAACTTCTCATATAGTTCCTGTATCATACAATCAAATGTGATGTAACCGATGCCCTAGTAAGCTCAAGCACAACAACAAACAACACATTGATCCTCAAATGCTACCACTATTAACAGACTGAGACAGGCTGCCAGTCAGAGGAGAGCAGCGGATCCCAGTAAGCCTTCCCTTTACCAGGGTTTCCACTGCAGCCCGCCTCCTATGAAAGCCAAAAGTCAGTACCTTTTAGAGGTCTTCCTGCCCACAGTTTAGATATCCATTAAGCCAGCTAAAAAGACAAGCTTTCAGAAGCCTAAAGAGCACAGCAATATGGCCATGCATTTAACAGTGGCCCAGCTGCCCTGTGGAAACTGTGGAAGCTGCAAAGCAGACCACCGCAACCAACAAAATGGCTTCCTCTTAGTGGGGAGAAATAACAATCCAGCAACATCAACCATCACCAATCAACCACAAGGAATATGGTCCAGTACATTCAACACAAAAGAGAGAGGTCTTTTTAGTCAGCTTTCATATGCAGTGCCTTCGGAAAGTATTCAGACCCCTTGACTTTTTACACATTTTCTTCTAAAAGGGATTAAATAAATAAAAAATCCTCAGCAATCTACACACAATACAGCATAATGGCAAAGTGAAAAAAGTTTTTTTTCCGAGATGTTTGGTAAATTCAATTGATTGGACATGATTTGGAAAGGCACATACCTGTCTATATAGGTCCCACAGTTGACAGTGCCTGTCAGAGCAAAAACCAAGCCATGAGGTTGAAGGAATTGTCCGTAGAGACCCCGAGACAGGATTGTGTTGAGGCACAGATCTGGGGAAGGGTACAAAACATTTCTGCAGCATTGAAGGTCCCCAAGAACACAGTGGCATCAAGAACACAGTGGGCTCCATCATTCTTAAATGGAAGAAGTTTGGAACCACCAAGACTCTCCCTAGAGCTGGTCGCCCGGCCAAACTGAGCAATCGGAGGAGGTGACCAAGAACCCGATGGTCACTCTGACAGAGCTCTAGAGTTCCTCTGTGGAGATGGGAGAACCTTCCAGAAGGACACCCATCTCTGCAGCACTCCACCAATCAGGCCTTTATGGTAGAGTGGCCAGACGGAAGCCACTCCTCAGTAAAAGGCACATGACAACACGCATTGCTTTTTCCAAAAGGCACCTAAAGACTGTTAGACCATGAAAAACAAGATTCTCTGGTCTGATGAAACCAAGATTGAACTCTTTGGCCTGAATGCCAAACGTCACGTCTGGAGGAAACCTGGCACCATCCCTATGGTGAAGCATGGTGGTGGCAGCATCCTGCTGTGGGGGTGTTTTTCAGTGGCAGGGACTGGGAGACTAGTCAGGATCGAGGGAAAGATGAACGGCGCAAAGTACAGAGAGATCCCTGATGAAAACCTGCTCCAGAGCGCTCAGGACCTCCGACTGAAAATACAGGTGTGCTAAGCTGGTAGTGTCATACCTAAGAAGACTCAAGACTGTAATTGCTGCCAAAGGTGCTTCAACAAAGTACTGAGTAAAGGGTCTGAATAATTATGTAATTATGAAATATATATATTTTTTTATATAAATTAGCTAAACTTTCTAAAAACCTGTTTTAGCTTCGTCATTATGGTGTATTGTGCTTAGATTGATGAGAACATTTTTAAAATGTAATTCATTTTTGAATAAGGCTGTAACCTAACAAAATGTGGAAAAGTCAAGGGGTCTGAATACTTTCCGAAGGCACTGTAGGTCACATCATGTCAGCATGAGTCCGTAAAGCTTAGATAACACAGAAGATTTACAGAAGATTTACATGCAACAACGTCAGGGGCTAAAGCCAGACCAGCTTCACCTATCATTGTCACATGCAAGCACACACACACACACACACACACACACACACACACACACACACACACACACACACACAGCATGTTGTCAGTGAGTACAAGTATCTGGGGTTGATTATTAATATTTGTTTTATTACAATGTGTCTGTTAAGTAAATAGCTAACCATATGAATCGAGCCCGTGGCCCCATCATTGCAAAGTCTAAAGCCATGGGTGGCCTACCATTTAAATGTTTCATTAAACTGTTTCATTCATTGGTGCTCCCTATTATTACTTGTGCTGCAGCACTATTAGACTTGTTTTAACGCTGTTTTTAACCATGCCTGCAGATTTGATCTTGATGTAGGTAAATACATGACAAATGCTGCTATTCCAGGGGAAACTATATGGCATCACCAGTCGCTATATATATATATATTTATATTGGCAGATGAAAGTCATTAGAACATCGATGTAAAAGTGTATTTTTTTTACGGCTTGTGATGCTGCTACTGCAAATATTTTTTGTTCATATACCATGTTACAGTCTTTTACTACTTCATCCATATGACTCGACACCGATACAGGCAAAGTGTCCTCTAGAAATGAACGCAGTACTTTTGAATCAGCACTTTTAGAGAGCAATGAACTAAAATGCTACTAGCAGATGAACAAACCTGGAAGTAAAACTGTGCAACTACTGCCTTTTCAAATGCACCTTTGGGATATAATCTTATGTATGTACTGTTAAATCCAAGCAATATAGAAGCGCGTTTTCTAAATTGAAATGTCAAATGGCCTCTCTCGCTATCGAGACTGGGCGATACACAAACACTCTCATAGATAATTGTGTATGTACTTTTTGTAACTCTGGTTCCATTGATACGTAAGATCATACTGTGGGTTATACAATGACATTAGGGATCTTTTTTTGTCAGCTGTCCAGCCAAAATGAGCATTTTAACGGTCTTGATGAAAATAATAAACTAGGTGAAATGTTATCAGGTAACTATAATGTCAATGCCTGTGCCAAAGCCTGCCATCTTATCCTCCAACGGAGACATTTTTAGTGCCTTATTATTAGTGCTATTGTCCTTTAATTCATTGTATTTTTTTTTTGGGGGGGGGTTGTGCATACATGTATATAGAGTACAGTACCAGTCAAAAGTTTGGACACATCTACTCATTCAAGGGTTTTTCTTAATTTGTACTATTTTCTACATTGTAGAATAATAGTGAAGACATCAAAACTATGAAATAACACACATGGAACCATGTAGGAACCATTTAAAAAAAAAAAAAATCTAATGATATTTTAGCTGTCATCAAGGCAGAGTGGGCAATGCTGTCAACAAGGCAAAGGGTGGCTACTTTGAAAAAATCTCAAATATAAAACATTTTTTGATTTGTTGAACACTTTTTTGGTTTCTACACGATTCCATATGTGTTATTTCATAGCTTAGAAAATAGTACAAATAAAGAAAAACCCCGGAATGAGTACGTGTCAAACTTCAAACTTTTGACTGGTACTGTATGTCTGTGCTATTATAGATGACACTTGTACCATGTTTCACCATGATTGTTTTGAGCGTCTCAAAGTGAAGAAATGAAGAAGGTGCTTCATTACTGCAGTCTTCCCGACTGCAGAGCCTTTTACTCTTCATTCATGTTCTCTACAGCCGGGATTAATCACAGTAATGGTGTCGAGTGATCCCAGGCCTTTATAACAGACAGATAGCCAGGCTGAAGCTCCAGGACCAAGCCAGACGGGGCCAGATGTTGCTCCATCTGGGTCTGGTTCTGAAGGATCTAAGTGGTCCGGTCGGTCTGGCATTGTAAACCAGGCAAACCTCTGATTGGGCCGGATAGCAGAGCTTCATGCCCCCTCCACCAATTAAAGAGGCTTGTTGATGTGATTGCTGTGACTAATGCGGTAATTAAGGCATTGACACTTGGTGCCAATTTGGAGCTGTGGAGTTGCTAATGTGAAGAGAGGAATATGAAAAATATCACTTACCTCCTTTCCTGGGGGCCCCATTCTGCCTGGGGGCCCTCTCTGGACCCTATACATCTGGCCATCAGAGCCCAGAACCAGGTCCCCTTCTCTGGATACGATGGTCACAGTGCCTGAGCGCTCTGGTCCTCCTTCCACAGTGATAGCACAGTCAGGTTTTGGGTCAGGTTGGGTGGGGATGTGTGTGGTGGGTCTCCTCTCCACAGTGACAGCTTCTATTGGGGTGGCAGGGGGCACTGAGGTGGGGGCGAGGGCGGTCCGTGAGGTGGTCTGGGGCCCCTCCACCTCCTGCCTCAACAGGTTAAAGTCTGGGTGCTCCGGGTCCAGGGGGGTCTTTATTGGAGTCTTAACAATGGAAGGCTTCTTCGAGGAAGACACAGGATCCAAATCAATAATGATGTCATCCGAGGGTTTCCCGGGAAACAGGCCAATGCCCTTCCCTCCAGAGTCTGCCGACTTCTTGTCCGTGGTGATGTTCTCGTCCAGGAGTTTGGAGGAGGGCTCATGCTTGCCCTCATGGCTGTCCTTAGGGCCCTGCCTGCTGGGTTTCCACTGAGGATTAAGGTGTCCCCCGTGGAGATTTGGATCAGCCAGGTCTGTGTCTTCGTCCACCACAAAGACGTCTCCTCGTCCCACCATACCTTTCTGGTGGGGACCCCATGTCCCGTCCCCACGCTGACTCCCAGTTTGCCCAAACACATCCTATGGAGACACAACACAAACACAATTTATGTATTGTGGTGCTGAATAGGAATATACACTGAGAGTACAAAACAGTAGGTAGACCTTCGTAATATTGAGTTGCACCCACTTTTTCCCCCCTTTTGGACCCCATTTTGCCCTTGGTGTCCTTTGGCTGGTGGACCATTCTTGATACACATGGGAAACTGTTGACTGTGAAAAGCCCACCAGCATTGCAGATCTTGACATACTCAAACCGGTGCAACTGGCACCTACTACCATACCCCGTTCAAATGCGCTTAAATATTTGGTATTTTTTGTCTGAATGAGACACATACACAATCCATGCCTCAATTGTCTCAATGCTTAAAAATATATATTTTTTACCTGTCTCCTCCCCTTCATCTACACTGATTGGAGTGGATTTAACAAGTTACATCAATAAGGGCTCATGGCTTTCACCTGGATTCACCTGGTCAATCTATGCTTGTAGGTTGTTAGCAAATGATGTTATTCTTCAATAACACAAACTCCAAAGCAAATCAGGGGGAGAAAAATAGGTTTATTTGAGAAGGACAAATCATAGATGTTATGCTGGGAGGTAGATGTTCAGTCTCCCCTGTCCTCAGCTTTTCTCCACAAGGAACAGGATGCCATTTATTACCCCCCACCATAGCCTGGGGTTGACCAATCAGAAGTTCTTGCAGTACAACTGGGCCAATGGCCAAATAACAAGTATCCTGCTCCCGACTCAATGTACAAAACATAGCACATGTAACTCTGAGTTCAGGACTGACATTCCACAGATTCTAAACAGCTGTTGAACTGAAACCCAACTCCTATTTACATTGACAATTCCCTATTGACCATTAGTACTATATTTAGTTTAGTACTCTCGTCCTCTCATCCTCTGCGTTGTGTAAATTTCTTCAAAATATTCTTATACCCACCCTAAAAAATAAATATAGTTCAAATGTCTTTTTAGAAAACAATAGAAAACATGAGAAAATAGACCGAATTAAAAACATTAGCAGTAAGCATAAAATAACTTACGTTAAACACCTTGCATTTCTATAAAACACAAAGGGCATATTTTACTTGCTGTTGCAATAAGAAATATATTTCACACAAAGTTATAGAAAAGAGGTATTAACAGGTGTGATACCACATCTGAGAGAGCATGGTTCGTTACAGCACAGAGGACAGTTACCACGGGCATATTGACCACAATCATGAGGCTTGGTGTGATGATGAAGACCCTTATGATCCCCACCACATTATGGTGAACACCACTGACACCCATCTCCAAAAAGACAAGGTTGATGAATCTTACGATATCCCCTATCACGTAACTGTCGGATTTAAGCAGACAAACATCGGGCAATATCACACTTGATAACCTGGATGAGGATGAGAGAAATAACCACATCTCCCACTATTGGAAGTATCATGCTCACCAAAAACCTTCCCCATGTACCGAATGTGGAAGACAACCACATGACTAAGCCTAAATCATCTGGATTGTAAATCCTGATATTTAGCGCCCTCAGTCCTGATCTTTTGGATTAGGTTAGTTATTTCCCCAAGAATGATCAGGGATGTAAGTACAGCATTAGGCACCAATAACAGCACATGTACCCCCTTGTGCGGACAGAAGATAATCAAGGGCCAAACGATTTTGCATCGCCACAGTCCGAATGACAGTCAGTAATTAACTCAAGACTCTCAACTGTTCTATTAGCAAAGATTTCACAAAAAGTTAGCCATATTAATAACTTCCCGTGCTATTTTGAAAATAGCACATGAGGGAAAGGCAATCGCAAAGAATCTCCCTGTTTCTGTATTCACACGTTTATGACGGTGTGAAAAATGGGAATTCACAGAACGTCTTACATGAGGTACTACATATCCCAAATAACACAATCCCTTGCCACAACTTTGGTAAACAGGAATAGGCATAGGATCCACAGATGAAGTAAGTCCCATTAGGAGCTATCATACCATTATTGATGATGGCATAAAAAACAGTCATAATGCCGTTACTGAGAGTCAATTCAACAGACATTAGACATTCCGCAACCTTAGTACTGTCACAGGCAGGTAGGTCTGTTGTCTGATCACACTTACTCTGTCCTACTTTGACAAACGCGTCCTGGTGCAGTTGAGACAAATTCAGAGAGAGTGACCTACTAAAACATAACTACCCAACAGGGGCATGTGTAATAACTAGGTAAGGTGGTTGATGATTAGTGTCATTGGTAATCTCAAATGAAGGAAGGTACTGCAGAACTAGGTACTCTCGCATGTTGATACTCAACATTCTCACCCCAATTAGTACCAAAACCCCCAATAATACCAATTAACATCTCTCCATATACACAACATTTCACTCTGGTTAAAAGGAATATCCCTTAATGGAATAACTGCCCACGATGTGAATGGTGCACACGTACAAACTCAACAACTTCTTTGATCGACTACTGTGGCATCGTGTAGAGAGCTAGAAACCCGAGTGTCCCTCATCCTGCTAAAGCATCTCTGTGTTAGAATTGGAAATACCACCCACATCCTGTATTAGGAGGAAACTCGCAAGGAAAATACTTTCAAACATCTTTCACTTGTCTGCAAGACAATAATATTCAATCATCCTTTTATCAAGGTAATCATTCACCAAGTCCTTTAAAAGTGACCAGCTCTTCCACACTGGTATCAGTCCCACTTAGATAACTATTAGAAATTATGTTTTGACAGTCTGCCGGTAATGAGGAATTCTTCTTCTGTTCCACTGGTTGCACTTCACCCGTGATTTTGTATTGTTTCATGTACAGTCCTTGAATCGAAGGATATTGCTTCAGCTTCAGACTGTAAATTCTCATAATCTGTAATGAAGGAAACAAAAAAGTGAAAGTGACATCCTGGTTTCAAGAGAAATTGTAGATTTCCCTAAGTAAGCATGTCCTGATTCTCAGGAAAAAGTTGGACATTTCACCTAGATATCCCTAATATGACGACTGCGGTGTACAACATAGAAGCTTATCAGGTTCTGATCATCTTACTATGCTTCTTCACCCGAGATTGGCCCCCGATTGCTAATCAATCAGTTCTTTATTCTCCAGGCTACGCTTTGTCATCAACATGGACAACCTTGCAATGAGTGACGTATCCATCGTGATTTTCCCTGGACTTTCACTGATGACCTCGTTATGAGCAAAACATGATAAGGACCTTCCCAGTTTGGCCCTACTGTGTCGGTCACATATATTTTTTACCACCATCACCCATCGTCCTGGCTCTACGTCATATTCCCCATTAGAGAGTTGTATGCAATAGTTAAGTATTGTGTCACTCATAAAGTGAACATCTGCTTTTCTCAAATCTAACGTGCCTGGTAGTGACATGGATCCATTGTAGGAATTGACCAGCCTACCTTCCTCACACTCTGCTCAATAATGCTTGAACCGTCTGTTCATAAGATAAACTCAAGGATTTCCAACGAATGACTCTATGAACTCATCAGAGAGCTGATCAAAAACAACTCACAACAGTCGTGTTCAAGTAATGTGGTATCTGGAGGATACATCAGAATAGCTGGATTACATGGTTTATTTTCAACTATACCCATGTCCCATAGATCTTTATCCACTACTTAAGTAGCGTCCATAGCTTCCTTGCTAATGGGATGTTGTTTTGTGCAAGCTGGGGCTACACCTGGCAAGCACACTGGTTCTATATAGAAAGTTCCACACTCATTTTTCTTCGTAGTCCAAATAGCATGGTTCTGAACTGTAGATTCCAGCATCAATCTTCATTGGACCAATATAAATTAATAATAGTTTGGTATGTTTCATATCTGTCTTCGTCTCCCCCCCACTCCTGTTGCTCTTATCTTCTTGCTTGTGTACTGAGGACATATATGTTTTGCATAAGATATGTGAAATACTTCAGCACCCGTATCTAGTAAAAAACAAATCTACTGCAAAATAAAAAAAAAATTGCCCTTTTTTCTCCCCAATTTCGTGGTATCCAATTGGTAGTAGTTACAGTCTTGTCTCATAGCTGCAACTCCCATACGGACTCTGGAAAGGCGAAGGTTGAGAGCCATGCATCCTCCGAAACACAACCCAACCAAGCCGCACTGCTTCTTGACACAATGCACATCCAACCCGGAAGCCAGCCGCACCAATGTGTCAGAGGAAATTGGCCCGCCACAGGAGTCGCCAGTGTGCGATGAGACAAGGATATCCCTGCCGGCCAAACCCTCCCTAACCCGGACGACGCTTGGCCAATTGTGCACCGCCCTATGCAATAGAGTGCCTTAGACCACTGCTCCACCCGGGAGGCATTACTGCAAAATTGTTAACCATAATGTTCACATATATTCCATCCGATTTCATATGTACACCAGCTGAGATGGCACGTAAGAGGGAGTCTGTTAGTTTACCTCCACAGCATCCAGCAAACTCTGCTGCCGAGTCGGAGAGAGCTTTTTGATTTCTGCCCAAGCATTGTGTCGTTGGGGCTGTTGTCTTGATTCCATTTTCCCTTAGACAGACCCTTCTTCTCCTGGCCACTTCTCATAAAAGCACATTTTCTTTTCCGGCATTCTCGTTGCCAGTGACCAGAAATTCCGCAACAATGACATACACCAGGTTTCTTTTTTACTGAACGAATAATGTTGTTGGTTTCACTTGGAACCTGCACAACTCTGATACTCACGTCTCGTGGATGCTTAAAAGTTTTTGACCATTCATCCAGATGTTGATTTATGTGTGATTACGGTCTCTAGAAGTTTATCTTTACTTCCTTTTACAGCCTGTGTTCTGGTTGGCCTAAGACATCGTTCGTCACTGCTGTCAGAATCTGTTGACTCAAAGCCAGGCAGTGCTGACCAGATGGTTGAAAGGTGATCTGCCTTGCACAACTCAGTGTGAGAATAGATGGACTGGAGAACAGAATTTCTCCTTTTAAGGCTTTCAAACTATCTTTATCTCTCTGCAATGTCATTATATTAACTTCAAAGGTTGTATAATATATATCTCTATGTTTATATATTAATTTATCCCCAATATATACAGTTGAAGTTCGGAAGTGTACATACACCTTAGCCAAATACATTTAAACTCCGTTTTTCCACAGTTCCTGACATTTAATCCGAGTAAAAATTCCCTGTCTTAGGTCAGGTAGGATCACCACTTTATATTAAGAATGTGAAATGTCAGAATAATAGTCTAGAATTATTCTCTTCAGCTTTAATTTCTTTCATCAAATTCCCAGTGGCTCAGAAGTTTACATACAGTCAATTTGTATTTGGTAGCATTGCCTGTAAATTGTTTAACTTCGGTCAAACGTTTCAGTTAGCCTTCCACAAGCTGCCCACAATAAGTTGGGTGAATTTTGGCACACTCCTCCTGACAGAGCTATTGTAACGGAGTCAGGTTTCTAGGCCTCCTTGCTCGCACACGCCTTTTCAGTTCTGCCCACAAATGTTCTATAACATTGAGGTCAGGGCTTTGTGATGGCCACTCCAATACCTTGACTTTGTTGTCCTTAAGCCATTTTGCAACAACATCAGAAGTATGCTTGGGGCCATTGTACATTTGGAAGACCCATTTGTGACCAAGCTTTAACTGATGTCTTGAGATGTTGCTTCAATATATCCACATCATTTTCATTCCTCATGATGCTATCTATTTTGTGAAGTGCACCAGTCCCTCCTGCAGCAAAGCACCCCCACAACGTGACGCTGCCACCACCGTGCTTCAAGGTTGGGATGGTGTTATTCGACTTGCAAACCTCCCCCTTTTTCCTCCAAACATATCGATGGTCATTATGGCCAAACAGTTCTATATTTGTTTCATCAGACCAGAGGACATTTCTCCAAAAAGTATGATCTTTGTCTCCGTGTGCAAGTGCAAACCGTAGTCTGGCATTTTTATGGCAGTTTTGGAGCAGTGGCTTCTTCCTTGCTGAGCGGCCTTTCGGGCTATGTCGATAGGACTCGTTTTACTGTGGATATAGATAATTTTGCACCTGTTTCCTCCAGCATCTTCACAAGGTCCTTTGCTGATTTCCAGGATTGATTTGCACTTTTCGCACCAAAGTACGCTAATGTCTAGGAGACAGAACACGTCTCCTTCCTGAGCGGTATGACGGCTGCGTGGTCCCATGGTGTTTATACTTGCGTACTTTTGTTTGTACAGATGAACGTGGTACCTTCAGGCATTTAGAAATTGTTCCCAAGGATGAAACAGACTTGTAGAGGTCTACAATTTTGTTTCTGAGGTTTTGGCTGATTTCTTTTGATTTTCCCATGATGTCAAGCAAAAAGGCACTGAGCTTGAAGGTAGGCCTTGAAATAAATCCACAGGTACACCTCCAATTGACTCAAATTATATCAATTAGCCTACCAGAAGCTTCTAAAGCCATGACATAATTTTCTGGAATTTTCCAAGCTGTTTAAAGGCACCAACCTTTAAATAGAGTAAGGACTCTGACCTTTTAATAGAGTAGCAAAGGACTAAACTCTGTAATAAAAGGACTTGAACACTTATACATCACAGATACATATCACTCATTGCATGCACTATTTTAACCAGATTTGGTTATTTTAAAATTATATTGGGCTAGACTCACCCAGCAATTCTGCCATCAATCAGGAAATTAAGAGTTGACTCTCCAAAGTGGGTTGTGCACAGCCTTCTCTCTTTCCTCTGGATCAACACACAGTTAATATGCTTTTCTTGTTCTTGTTGTTCAGACTAATTCATCCGGGTCACGGAACCAAGTGTTAGCAATTGATGTTATTCTTCAATAACAAAAACTCCAAAGCAAATCAAGGGGAGAAAAATATGTTTATTTGAGAAGGACAATTCATAGATTGTTACATACCCCAGTCTCTGTGTTGTTGTGGGTTTGATTGTGTTTGTATGTGTGTGTATTTCAGGATGGCTTCCTGGATTCCAAAGCAGCTGATTGGTCGGCCCATCACTAGTTGGCGCTCTGACCCTGCCCTCTCGTCAGTGGATATAGCTATCTGCAATTACCGACTCCTTTAGCAGCTTGAAAAGGCAGTGTTCCTTTGTTAGGAGAGATTTGTTGAAAGTGTTTTTGTAGCCGCTCCTGAAGAGGTAAGTGTATTCCATAGTACCTAGTGTTTTTGGTTTATTTAAATTGTTCCCTAAGTTTGAATAATTCTGTTTAATTTGTTCCCAGGAGGGGAAGGGGAAGGCACCTTGGGAGTGTTTAGGCAAGAGGCCTGCAGGCATAAAAATATCTGTAGTATTTACTCGGTCTATGCACACTAGGTAAGACCTGGGCAGAACACCCTGTGTATTTTGGTTAGCGCGCCAGGTGGTGCTAAGAATAGGTAACCAGTGAGTAGGCAGGTAAGGTAGGAGAGGGGGAACTTTAACTTTCTTTGTTTTGGTTCCGTCCAGCCACTTTTCCCAACCTTACCGTGTGAAGGAAGAATAAATTCCCTGTAAACGGTAATATTCTCTGCCTTTGTCATCCTTACCCGCACCTACAATCAAATACCTTTTTTCACTCCACGGGGAGTTGAGTTGTAGCAGGGTGTTGCGTTCCCTCCAAGAGGCGTACGTAACATGTTATGCTGGGAGGTAGATGTTCTGTCTTCTCTGTCCTCAGCTTTTCTCCACCAAACAAAGGAACAAGTTGCCCATTATAATCCCCCACCATAGCCTGGGGTTGACCAATCAGAAGTCCTTGCAGTACAACTGGGCCAATGGCCAAATAACAAGTATCCTGCTCCCAACTCAATGTACAGAACGTAGGACACGTAGCTCTGAGTTCAGGAGTGACATTCCATAGATTCTAAACAGCTGTTGAACTGAAACCCAACTCCTATTTACAATTCCCTATTGACCATTAGTTAGGGTTGCAAAGGGTCAGAAACTTTCTGGTAAATTTCCGTAATTTTCCCAGAAACTTTCCATGGGAAGTTAAGCCTGGGAATTTTAAGAATATTTGCTTACATTCATAAAAAAAAGTTAGCTTATAACAGTGAACCTTTTTTTGTGGGATACACAAGGAAATTCTAGGTATTGTGGCATATTTTGGTTAAACTATTCCCAATTCAAAGGACTTGCAGCCCTCTGCATGCAAAGTGCATTCTTCCATCACATGTGCAGTGCACTCTTCCATCACATGAACAGCTGATTCTGATTCTCAAGATCTTGCACACTAATGAGATGCTATTGAGTATACACTACTACACTGTCTGAGCCAAGGAGTACATGCTTTCTGCTAAGTTTTGATTACAATACTGGGCAGGCTGAATATATTTTATGACATACATTATTTTTTGTTAACTAGTAAATAGTAGCCTACAGCAAAGTGTTTAAATCATTTCTAACTTGTTAACAATTTCTGCTAGTTAGTTTTTGCTACCATGTGGGTTTTAGCTTGCTTGAGCCTGCTAACTGAGGAGTGTTAATTCACCTGTTTCCATACATGTTTCATTTTAAAACATTTATCTTACAAAGGAGTTGCTTAATCTAACTGTTTAACTATTTATCTGTACATGGAATTGTATTTGTTTACTAATTTACAGGAAAATGCCATGGGCACTATCTGTGTGGAGACATTTCAATACAGCTAATGTAGAAGCAAAAGCTGTGCACATTTGCAAATACTGTGCCAAATCATATGTGAAGAATGCAACAAAGATGCAGAATCATCGGGCCAAGTCCATAACGTTCCCTCAGCGCTCACAACAAGCAACCTCTGACAAAAGTACCTCTACTTCTATTCGAGGGGAAAATGATGAATCAGACACCTTATCGATAGCAATAGCTCATGGTCCTCCTGGAATCAGAAGTTGTTTTGACTCAATGGAGGAATGTAGTCAGAGAAATGCTGATGAATGTCTTGCTTGAACTGTGTATTCAACTGGTTCACCTCTGATGCTCACAAGAAACGTGTATTGGAAGAGATTTCTGAATGTTCCTTGCCTAGCATACACCCCTCCAACCAGACATACTTTGTCTACTCATTTGCTGGATGCAGAGTTCAACAGAGTTCAAGTGAAGGTCAAGCAAATCATAGTGAAAGCAGACTGTATTGCAATCATCTCTGATGGGTGGTCAAATGTTCGTGGAAAAGGAATAATTAACTACATCTCCACCCCTCAACCAGTATTCTACAAGAGCACAGACACAAGGGACAACAGACACACTGGTCTCTTCATAGCAGACCAGCTGAAGGCAGTCATCAATGACCTTGGACCACAGAAGGTATTTGCACTGGTAACAGACAATGCTGCAAACATGAAGGCTGCTTGGTCTAAAGTGGAGGGGTCCTATCCTCACAACACACCCATTGGCTGTGCTGCTCATGGATTGACTCTGCTCCTCAAGGACATCATGGCACTGAAAACAATGGATACACTACAAGAGAGCCAAGGAAATGGTTAGGTATGTGAAGGGTCATCAAGTTATAACAGCAATCTACCTCACCAAGCAAAGTGAGAAGAATAAGAGCACCACATTGAAGCTGCCCAGCAACACCCATTGGGGTGGTGTTGTCATCATGTTAGACAGTCTCCTGGAGGGGAAGGAGTCTCTCCAAGAAATGGCCATACCACAGTCTGCCGATATGGACAGCCCCATCAAGAGGATCCTCCAGGATGATGTATTTTGGGAGAGGGTGGTAAGCAACCTGAAACTCCTGAAACATATAGCAGCAGCCATTGCACGGATTGAGGGAGACAATGCCATCCTGTCTGATTTTCAGACTCTGCTTGCAGATGTAAGAGAAGAAATCTGTACTGTCCTGCCCACTTCAATGTTGCTCCAAGCAGAGGAAACTGCAGTTCTGAAATACCTCAAAAAGTGCAAAGACTTCTGCCTGAAGCCCATATACACAGCAGAGTACATGTTGGACCCCAAGTATGCTGGCAAGAACATCCTGTCTGGTGCAGAGATCAACAAGGCCTAGGGTGTCATCACTACCGTGTCTTGCCACCTTGGCCCGGATGAGGTCAAGGTTCATGGCAGTCTGGCGAGGTACACTTCCCAGCAAGGGCTTTGAGATGGAGATGCAATATGGCAGTCGTGCCAACATATCTAATCAGCCACCTGGTGGAAGGGACTTTATGGATCTGAGGCTCTTTCCCCTGTTGCCTCCATCATCCTTCAAATCCCACCAACATCAGCCGCCTCAGAGCGCAACTGGTCCTTGTTTGGGAACACACACACCAAAGCACGCAACAGGCTGACCAATACAAAGGTTTAAAAATTGGTGGCCATCCGGACAAATTTGAGTTTTTTTGAGCCTGACAACGAGCCATCCTCAACGAGGTTGGAAAGTGACAGTGATGTTCAAGAGGTGGACATGGAAGCCTCAAGACAACCAAAGCTTTAGTTTCTATACTATCATTTTACAGACGTATGTTGAAAATGTTTTTGGGACATGCAATGGATCAGTCAATATTCCCTTTCTTTTGTTGTTCAATGAAATCATCCCATGTGAAGAGTCAACTCATTTAATTGAAGTTCAATTCGTAACTAAATAGTTTTAAAAAAATTTAATTGGAAGGATTTACTCATTTGCAATTATGTCTACTTATGATAAGGTAAAACATGTATGTTTCTGTCTCCATATGGTAAATATATCCAATGCAAAAAACATCTACATTTAAATGGTATTAATTTGCATATACTGTATGTCCGTTAATTCCCATATTTTCCCCCGGGAACTTTCCACCTCTGAATATTCCCCAAAATGTACAACCCTACCATTAGTACTCTATTTAGTTTAGTACTCTTGTCCTCTCATCCTCTGCGTTGCGTATTTATCTTCAAAACATTCTTATAGTTGGATGACAAACATATTTCTCAGAGACAAAAGCTGTTTGTCTGTTTATTGTTTTGTATGTCTGTGGGGTAAAATCTGTTTATTTCTTGTTGTGTATATGTAACTTGTGGTGAACTGTGGAATTTGTTTTTACAAAACCCTAAAATATTTCTCACAAGACAATAAACAACATTGACCCATCTATCAATCACGCTGGTTGAATTGGTCTTGTTCCTTATCAACAGGGAACCAAGCAAACTGTAAAACATTCATAAAGTTAGAGTTGACAGAACCCTGAACTGCAGTACTACCTGTAGACTACCATCATGCCCTATTGACTCCACTATCTTTCTACACCTTTCGCATTCAACAACCTCAGTAAAAACATCACCTCTTAAGAACTGTGTACTTCCCTTCCCATTTTAATAACACATACAATACCATTAGCAACTAACTGCCTTCCGAGGTAAAAGTGAAAACTCCTCCAACAAAACACGTCCACAACAACCTGAAGTTACATTCGCTTCCCTCCCTTCCTGTGCACATATCTAGCCCAGGAGAGAGTGTTGGGCCTGGGGGAAAGTACAGAAGAGCTGGATGTGTGTGTGTGTATGTGTATTTCAAGTTTCAAAGTTTACTAGCCACGTGCACAGGATACAACAGGTGTAAAAGAGTACAGTGAAATCTTTCTTGAGAGCTTTAATAAAAACATTTAATAAAAAAAAACACACAAAGTACAATAAAAGTAGAAGAAACACGAGAATGAAAGCATATACAGGTCAGAGCCAGTGTCACACCAGCCTTCGCTTTGGCTCCTACTCCTGTCCAGCTCAGGCATTTGGCAACACCGGCCTTCTATCTGCTGCCGAACCTGCTGTTGGCAAACACCCTTCACTCATCAAAACAAGACTTTTCTCGTTGTCACGACTTCCACCAAAGTCGGTTCCTCTCCTTGTTCGGGCGGCGGTCGGCGTCACTGGTCTTCTAGCCATCGTCGATCCACTTTTCATTTTCCATTTGTTTTGTCTTGTTTTCCTACAAACCTGGTTTTCATTTCCCTCATTAATTGTTGTGTATTTAACCCTCTGTTCCGTACATGTCTTTGTGTGGAATTGTTTGTTGTTTACTGGTGCGTGTCGGGTTTTTGTACCCATGTTGGTTATTTCTTTATGCCGTTGGGTTTGCAATTAAACTGCTATTACCTAGTTGAGTCTGAGAGACGCTGGAGAATCCCACACCTAAACATATGGAGTCAGCAGGAGCAGATGCCCCTGGTATAGGGGTCAAGGAGCGCGTCCAGGAGCAAGCGGCGATGATCCACCATCTCGCCGCCATGGACCGCGTCGTCCAAACCATGGACCACTGGGAGAGACAGTGAGTTCCTCCAGCACCTCCACCAGCACATCCAGGACCTCCAATACTCGCCTCCTCTTCACCCAGTCCCAGTGGGATTCGTCTCGCCCTTCTCCCTGCGCACAGCTGGGAGGTGCTGTGCGCAGGGAGACCGGAGGAGGTTCCGTCTCGTGCACCATCTGTGGCCGCAGAGGTCACACTGCCGGTCTGTGCCGGGTTGGTTCCTCTGGGGATCGAGGCAGCAGGCAGGGCACTCTGGTGTCACCCAGGTAAGCCGGCACCATTCTCACCCAAAGCCCTCTGTTGCACACCTGTATTTGTATTCCCCTTTCCTGAATTTTCCCCGCATTCCCATGATAAGGCGCTTGTCGATTCAGGCGCGGCTGGGAATTTTTTATACAGATCGTTCGCCCATAGTTTAGGGAACCCCATTGTTCTTGTGTCTGTGCCCTTCCCTGTTCACGCCTTTGACAGTTGACCATTAGGGTCAGGGTTGATTAGGGAAGTCACTGCTCCTCTGGGCATGGTGACGCAGGGTATCACAAGGAGAGAATCAGTCTCTCTCTTATTGACTCTCCTGCGTTTCCCGTGGTGCTAGGCCTACCCTGGTTAGCCTGTCATGACCCCACTGTTTCGTGGCAACAGAGGGCTCTCACGGGGTAGTCGTGAGAGTGCTCGGGTTGATGTTTAGGGGAGCTACTACGGTGGAAAGTCCAGACCAGGTTTCCACCGTGCGCATCCCCCCTGAATATGCCGATTTGGCTCTCGCCTTGACTCAATTACCACCCCATCGACGGGGGGATTGTGCGATAAATCTCCTGGTAGATGCCGCACTTCCCAGGAGTCACGTGTATCCCCTGTCCCCTGTTTCCTGGCTATGGAAACATGTCTCGGAATCCCTGAATTAGGGTTTCATTCGGTCCTCCACTTCACCCGCCTCCTCGAGTTTCATTTTTGTGAAGAAGAAGGAGGGAGGTCTGCGCCCGTGTATTGACTATCGAGGTCTAAACCAGATCACTGTGAGGTACAGTTACCCACTACCTCTCATAGCCACAGTGATTGAGTCAATGCACGGGGTGCGCTTCTTTACCAAACTAGATCTCCGGAGCGCTTACAACCTGGTGCGTATCCGGGAGGGAGACGAGTGGAAAACGGCTTTTAGTACTACCTCAGGGCATTATGAGTACCTCGTCATGCAGTATGGGTTGATGAATGCTCCATCAGTCTTCCAAGCTTTTGTAGACGAGATTTTCAGGGACCTGCATGGGCAGGGTGTAGTGGTGTATATTGATGACATTCTGATAGGGTTTGCCAATTACTACCGGAGGTTAATCCGGGGTTTTGGTCAGGCTCCCATTACCTCACTGCTGAAGAGGGGACCGGTACGTTTGCAGTGGTCGGCTAAGGCGGACAGGGCTTTTGGTCACCTGAGGGCTCTGTTTACCTCGGCTCTCGTGCTGGCCCATCCGGATCCCTCTTTAGCGTTCATAGTGGAGGTGGACGCATCCGAGGCTGGGATAGGAGCCCCTGTGCCTACTTCTCGAGGAAGCTCAGCCCGGCGGAGCGAAACTATGACGTGGGGGACCGGGAGCTGTTGGCTGTCGTCAAGGCTTTGAATGCGTGGAGACATTGGCTTGAGGGGGCTAAACACCCTTTTCTCATCTGGACTGACCACCGCAACCTGGAGTACATCCGGGCGGCGAGGAGACTGAAGGTGGGCCATGTTTTTCACCCGTTTTGTTTTCACCCTTTCTTACAGACTAGGTTCCCAGAATGCTAAGGCAGACGCACTGTCCCGGCTGTATTACACAGAGGAGCGGCCCATGGATCCCAGCCCCATACTCCCGGCCTCCTCCCTGGTGGCGCCGGTAGTGTGGGTGCTGGACGCGGACATTGAGCAGGCGCTACGCGCAGAGCCCACTCCCCTCCAGTGTTCCGCTGGGCGTCTGTACGTTCCATCTGCTGTCCATGACCGGCTGATCTCTGGTCATCCAGGCATCGGTCGGACGGTGCGCTGTCTGAGAGGGAAGTACTGGTGGTCCACTTTGGCTAAGAACGTGAAGGTTTATGTTTCCTTCTGCTCAGTGTGCGCCCAGTGTAAGGGTCCTAGGCACCTGCCCCGAGGTAAGCTACACTCCTTACCCGTTCCACAACGGCCGTGGTCGTACCTGTCGTTGTGTATTTCGTTATTGATCTTCCTCCCTCACAGGGTAACACCACGATCCTGGTCGTTGTGGACCATTTCTCCAAGTCCTGCCGTCTCCTCCCTCTGCCCAGTCTCCCTACGGCCCTACAGATTGCAGAGGCCTTTTACACACGTCTTCCGGTGTGCCTGAGGACATAGTGTCTGATCGGGGTCCCCAGTTCACTTCAAGGGTCTGGAGGGCGTTCATGGAATGTCTGGGGGTCTCGATCAGCCTTACCTCAGGTTTTCACCCCGAGAGTAACGGGCAGGTGGAGAGAGTTAACCAAGATGTGGGTAGATTTCTGAAGTCTTATTGCCAGGACCGGCAGGGGGAGTGGGCAGCGTTCGTGCCCTGGGCAGAGATAGCCCAGAACTCGCTCCACCACTCCTCCACTAACCTCTCCCCCTTCCAGTGTGCACTGGGGTATCAGCCGGTTCTGTCTCCTTGGCATCAGAGTCAGACCGAGGCTCGGCCGCTCATGTTCACTTTCAGCGCGCCGTGCTGCACCAGAAAGCCAGCGCAGACCCCCCGGTGTTCGAACACCGGGTCTGGCTCTTGACCCGAAACCTGCCCGTGTGCCTGCCCTGCCGGAAGCTGGGTCCGTGGTTTGTGGGGCCATTTAAACTCCAGAGGAGACTGCACGAGGTGAGTTACAGGTTACAGCTTCCCCCCGATTACCGCATTAACCCCTCATTCCATGTGTCTCTCCTCAGGCCGGTGGTGGCTGGCCCGCTCCAGGAGTCTGAGGTGCGGGAGGTTCCTCCTCCCCCTCTGTACATCGAGGGGGCCCTGGCATACTCCGTTCGATCCATACTGGATTCGAGGCGTCGTGCGAGGCGCCTTCAGTACCTTGTGGACTGGGAGGGGTACGGGCCGGAGAAGAGATGCTGGGTTCCACCGTCTCCATCCGGATCGCCCTGCACCTCGCCCTCCGGGTTGTCCCCGAGGCCGGTGTTGGGACGCTGCTGGAGCCGCGCGTCAAGGGGGGGGTTCTGTCACGACTTCCACCGGAGTTATGCACCCCTTACACCCGTCATCATTACACACACCTGGTTCCAATCCCCACTCTATCACTGTATAAATACTCTGTCATTCGTCTTTGTCGGTCATTGTAAATGTTGCTTGTTTTCCTGAGAGGAATCTCTCCTACTATTTCCTCAGTACTTTATTATTTTGCACTTTGGGTTTCGACCCGCTGTTATATAAATTATATAGTGCTTTAATAAACTCAGTAGTTCTAAACCTGTGACTGCCTCCTGCCTACTACTCTCTACACTTGTGACAGAATGACCAAACCAAGAGAACATGAAGCAGCAGGACATTCCGACCTTTCCGCCTTGAGCACCTTGCACTGCCATGGACGAGATGCTACGGACCGTACGCCAGCTGCAGGCTACATGACTACCTTCCCAGCTCCCTGCGGTCGTTCCAGCCACCCCACCACCACAATGAGAGCTTCACCCAACTCTTTTGTGCCATTTTCGACCACCTTAGAGGGACGAGAGGGAGGTGAGCGTCTCCTCTGACTATGCTAGTGGTCCAGGACAGAGTTTGAGCACGCTCTGGATTTACGGACGGTGGCTGGGTCCACAGAGCGTGCTCAAACTCTGTCCTGGACCACTAGCGTAGTCAGAGGAGACGCTCACCTCCCTCTGACTACGCTAGTGGTCCAGGACAGAGTTTGAGCACGCTCTGGATTTACGGACAGTGGCTGGGTCCACTGGCTGGAATGACCAGGCCCTGTTGACGGTTTTCCGCAGCAGGCTACTGGCAGACGTCCAGAGTGTGCTGGCCTGTCGCGATGAGGACCTCACACTGAGCCATAGCTCATCACCATGGCTATCCACCTGGTTAATCTCCTGCGTGGCAGTCGTTGCCCATCCTGGGGGTTCTGGTCTCTCCCAGGAACCTCTAGCCAGACTGAGCCCATGGAGGTGGGCATGACACACTTTCCCCCAGAGGAACGTCAACGCCGCTCTCAACAGGGTCTCTGCTCCTACTGCGGGGAGTCGGACCACGCCTGGAACACCTGTCCCAGAAGGAGAACCAGGCGAGCAAGCGACAGGCTGAGGAGCATTCCTGCACCTTCCCAGGTAGTCGTGGATGAGCCTTGCTCCTCTCTGTCCACCCAGCCCAGTTTGAATGTTTGATAGTAGGTTGCTTCTTGTGTAAATATTTTCCGTCTGGATTTTAATGATTTGTATTCACCTTCCCGGACTATCCTGGCCCCCCCGAGTCCTGCCCTAGTGGACTTAGGTTCGGCAGGAAATTTCCTAGACCGGTCAGTGGCCTTATCATTAAGCATTCCTCTAATCCCTTTACAACCCCCATCACAGTCCATGCTAAGACAACCGTACCCTAGGAACAGGACTGGTGTGCCAGACCACGATTCCCATTTCCCTCACAGTTGCTCACAACCACCAAGAATGTATCACTTAGACTCTTCTGCACACCCCGTAGTTTTAGGTTTCCCCTGGTTACAGTTGCATAACCCCAGGATATCGTGGACAGAGAGGAGGTTGTTGGGTTGGTCGCAGGAGTGTCAGGGGAGGTGTCTCTCTGTGTCTATCTGTGCCACCTCCGTGGAAAGTCCAGACCAGGCCACCCATGTCCCTATCCCGGAGGAAAACCGGGACCTACAGGTGACTCGTGCCACGTGCCTGACCCCTCATTGTCCATGGGACTGCACTATCGATCTACTGCCTGGTTCTACTGGGGGGGCACATCTACCCTCTTTCACATGCAGAGACCGAAGCCATGGAGGTCTACGTCCAGGAGGAGCTGGCCAAAGGATTCCTCTGTCCATCCACCTCTCCTGCCTCCTCCAGCCTCTTTTTCGTGAAGAAGAAGGTCTCCGCCGCATATCGATTACCGGACACTGAATAAGGCAACTGTTAAATTACTTTTCCCCCTTCCTCTCATACCCACTGTGATCGAACAGACGCACGGTGTTCAGTATTTTACCAAATTGGATTTACGCAGTGCCTACAACCTGGTGCGCATCAGAAAGGAATATGAATGGAAGACTGCCTTCAGCACCAGCACCGGACACTACGAATACAGGGTAATGCCCTATGGCCTGACAAATGCATCCTCTGTGTTTCAATCCTTCATTAACGAGGTGTTTAGTGACATGTTGGGTCGCTGTGTAGTGGTGTACATTGACAACATCTTGGCGTACGCCACTACACGCGAGTAACATGCCTCTCATGTCACGTCTGTGTTGGAGAGGAATCACCTGTACACCAAGGTGGACAAGTGCCTTTTCTTCCAGCAGTTGGTCTCCTTCCGGGGCTGTCGGATATCCACCATGGGAGTGGAGATGGAAGAGCAGAGGGTAAGTGCAGTACGGTCGTGGCCTGTTCCATCCAACATAAAGGCGGTGCAGCGCTTCCTAGGTTTTGCCAACTATTTAAGACACTTCATTAAGGGTTTCAGCACAGTGGTGGCCCCTCTCACCTCCCTCCTGAAGGGAGGTCCTAGACAGCTGTGCTGGACTGAGGAGGTCAATGAGGTCTTCTGTGCGCTCAAGGAACGAATTACGAATGCACCTGTTTTGGCTCATCCTGACCGTCATCATGGAGGTCGACGTCTCCGAGGTTGGAGTAGGGGCTGTTCTCTCTCAAAGCACTGGAATGCCACCTAAACCTCATCAATGTGGCTTCTACTCACGGAAGCAGTCTCCCACAGAGCGGAATTACGATGCAGGGGATTGTGAGTTGCTGGGAGTTAAGAAGGCACTGAAAACATGGCCGCACTGGCTGGAGGGTGTTCAACACCCATTCCTTGTTTGGACGGACCAACGGAACCTAAAGTATATTCAAGCAGCAAAGAGGTGGAACCCGCATCAGTACAGGTGGGCCCGATTCTTCGACAGGTTTGACTTTACTCCCTCCTACCGGCCGGGATCTAAGAATGTCAAGGCTGATGCGTTTGATGTCATTAAATGTGAAGACTTATAATATCAAATTAATTCTCTATGTGTAATTATTCCGTGATTAAACAAATAACAGAATAGTAATTAACTAGGAAGTCGGGGCACCACGGGAAAATGTTGTTTATAGGGTTACAATTTAACGAATATAACTCTGAACACAAGGCGCTACAGAGGGTAGTGTTTACGGCCCAGTACATCACCAAGCTCCCTGACATTCAGGATCTCGATACCAGGCGGTGTCAAAGGAAGGCCCTAAAAATTGCCTAAGACTCTAGCCACGCAAGTCATAGACTCTCTCTGCTACAGCGTGGCAAGCAGTACCGATGCACTAAGCCTGGAACCAACACGATTGCTGAACAGCTTCTACCCCTAAGCTATAGGACTGCTAAAGAGTTAGTTAAATAGTTCACCAAATAGCTACCCGGACCATCTGCATTGACCCTTTTTGACTCATCACATACGCTGCTGCTACTGTTTATTATCTATTTTGTTGCCTAGTCACTTTATGCCTAATTATACACTGCCTATAGAAAGTCTACAGTCCCTTGAAACATTTCTGCCTTAAATTTACATTTAAAAAATGATAAAATTACAAAGGGGGGGGGGGCTCGCAACTCAATATTATGAAGGTGTCCTTAATGTTTTGTACACTCAGTGTATATCCATTGTTTTTGTCAAAATTGCTCAAGCTCCTTAAATTTGGTTCAGAATCATTGATGGACAGCAATTTTCAAATGTTGTCTCTGCTTTTCAAGCAAATTTAAGTCTGAAACTTTAAGTCTGACTGAAACTTCACCACTCAGGAATACTCAACACCTGGTGTGTCTTTGGCATTAAAATGTGTGTAATTGTCTCGCTGAAAAATAAAACTCTATCCCAGGCTTAGGTTTTCAGAAGATTGAGGCAGGGTTTCCTCTAACGTTGTACCTGAGCTTTACTCCTTTCAAATGTATTTTGATCCTGACAAACTCCCCAGTCCCTGCCGATGATAAGCATACCCATAACATGCTGCTGACACCACAAAATGTTATGCAAAAGACACACCAGAATGGTTTTCCAAGAGGTGTTGAGTGTTAATGATTGGACATTTCTCAGTCCAGACTTTTTTTTAAATATTTTTTTTATTTAACCTTTATTTAACTAGGCACGTCAGTTAAGACCAAATTCTTATTTACAATCACGGCCTACCCTGGCCAAACCCGGACGACGCTGGGCCAATTGCCCTATGGGACTCCCAATCACAGCCGGATGTGATAAATCTGCTTAAAAAATCAGAGAGAAGGTTTAAATATCGCTGTCCATCAATGATCCGCAACCAAATTTAATGAGCTTGAGCAATTTTGACAAAAACAATGGATATATGTTGCCCCAAGAGTTGTGCAAAGTTGGTAGAATCTGAATGAAAATAACTCACCGCTGTAAGGGCTGCCAAAGGTGCTTCTACCAAGTATTAACACTGATGGGCGGAGACATATTCAATTACAATATTTCAGTTTTTTATTTATATTTTGTATTATTTGTAAAATGTTTTATAACTTTCTATGGATGTGTAGATCTGTAGGAAGAACAAAAATCATCAGTGATGTGGACACCGAAGAACTTGAAGCTCTTGACCCTCTCCATTGTGGCCCCATCAATGAGGATGGTGCAAAGCTTGGCACCACAAGGTACATGTACTGTCTTTCATCAAAGCTCATATGACACTGAGCTTCAGAGATCCAAACTCAAGGGCTCTCGGGTGACAGGGCAGGGGGGAACAGAGGGGGGCTATGAGGGGCCCGGCCTGTGAGGAGCTGGTAGGGGTGCTCCACCTCTGGAAACAAAGGTCCTTTCTCCCTCTGCCTGGCCCACAGCCGGCAAGTCAGGCCTCTCGATAAGCCGACATGGGATCTGCCCCCGGCCGCCTGCCGGCCCTCCAGCTTATCTACCCTACAGTGCCTGATATCCCTCTGACCCACGGCCTGAGAGGCTGTGCTAAACGGGGGTACCATTACACATGAACGCACGCATGCACACACACACTGCCCAGTCAGACAGGAGCTGCTGTGGCACTACTATGTCAACTCACTAGGGGGCAGTCAGCAAAATTATGGTTTCCAGTATGGTCCAGCAATGTCTTGGCAATCTCCAACTAAGTGACGTTATCAATACCTCCTTATGGCGCATCTATCACCATATCAAGAGCTTCCATAAGCAAATCGCATCATGATTAATGCTTTGGGAATCACAATATGCAAATCTCTTTATATCTCTAGTGCCAAGACAAGAGGCTTTATTTGCCCTCTTTAACAAAGTGACCTCCGGCGCAACAGGCTCAAACAGGCACTCTATGTGTCATCAACAGTAATGTTTTCAACCAGCGTGCTGAGACACAATAAGGAAATGTGAACTCAGCACAAACGGAGGAATAAGGGGAGAGTTCATGTTCAAGAATATCTACAGTAAGTGCAGAAAGCTGCGTTTGCATGAAGTGACCTCATGAGAGAAGTTCTGTTTGTTTTTAATATACATTTTCCTGGTGTGTTTTGAAGCAAATTATACATGCAGTACCAGTCAAAAGTTTGCGTCTTCCTTTCCTGTTGCGGTCATCATGAGAGTCATTTCTTAAAATTGTACAGATTGACTGTCATTTCTCTTTGCTTATTTGAGCTGTTCTTGCAATAGGGCTTTCTTCTGTATACCAACCCTAACTTATCACAACACAACTGATTGGCTCAAACGTATTAAGGAAAGAAATTCCACAAATTAACTGTCACGGATCCCTCCCCGGAACTTTCATTATGCACACCTGTCCCCTATTCCCACTGATTAGTATTTGTATAAGTGTGCCCTTTGGTTTACGAGAGTCCTGTCGATTATTGTTACAATGTCCGTTGGTGCGTGTGAGTACTTGTGCTGTGTGTTTTGGCTTTCGTGTCATTGTGGATTGTGCAGATGATTACAGGTCTCATCCCGTGTGTTAATCATTGTGCGTGTGTGTTATTTCTTTGAGGTACTCCTCGCTCTTTTGTTTGGGGTTTCTACCCTGTGTTTTGTATAGTGTTTGTTTGGTCTTCGTCCCCTTGCCTTTACACGGCACACCGTAATTTGGGTGTAATAAAAAACACTATTACGCATTCCTGCGTCTGTCTCCCGAATCATTCATACCAACATGACATTAACTTTTAACAAGGCACACCTGTTCATTGAAATGCATTGCAGGTGACTACCTCATGAAGCTAGTTGAGAGAATACCAAGTGTGCAAAGCTGTCATCAAGGCAAAGGGTGGCTACTTTGAAGAATCTCAAATATAAAATATATTTGGATTTGTTTAACACTTTTTTGGTTACTACATGATTCCATATGTGTTATTTCATAGTTTGATGTCTTCACTATTATTCTACAACGTAGAAAATAGTAAAAAATTAAGAAAAACCCTTGAATGAGTAGGTGTGTCCAAACGTTTGACTGGTGCTGTATATGAGGGCCAAATGTATAGGTGATTGACAGGGCATTATGTACTGTACATTGCATATTTGTATGGTTGTAGGCTCAGGCAGCCAGGCATGGCACTAACAGCCAGGCATGGCACTAACAGCCAGATAGTGTAAAGGTGAACGGAAAGGCTCTGGAGCAACGGACCGCCGTTGCTGTCTCTGCCTGGCCGGTTCCCCTCTCTCCACTGGGATTATCTGCCTCAAACCATGTTACTAGGGCTGAGTCACTGGCTTGCTCTTCCATGTCGTCCCTAGGAGGGGTGCGTCACTTGAGTGGGTTGAGTCACTGACGTGATCTTCCTGTCCGGGTTGCCCCCACCCCTTATTATCGGGTATTGTCGGACGGGGCTACAGTGTGTCTCGACCACTCCTGTCTCAGTCTCCAGTATTTTCGCTGCAATAGTGTATGTGTCGGGGCGCTAGGGTCAGTCTGTTATATCTGGAGTATTTATCCTGTCTTATCTGGTGTCCTGTGTGAATTTAAGTATGCTTTCTCTAATTATTTCTCTCTAATTCGCTTTCTTGCTTTCTTGCTTGCTCTTGGAAGACCTGAGCCCTAGGACCATGCCTCAGGACTACCTGGCCTGATGACTCCTTGCTGTCCCCAGTCCACCCGGTCGTGCTGCTGCTCCAACTGTTCTGCCTGCGGCTATGGAACCCTGACCTGTTCACCGGACGTGCTACCTGTCCCAGACCTGCTGTTTTCATCTCTCTAGAGACAGTAGGAGCGGTAGAGATACTCCAAATGATCGGCTATGAAAATCCAACTGACATATACTCCTGATGTGCTGAGCTGTTGCACCCTCGACAACCACTGTGATTATTATTATTTGACCCTGCTGATCAAATCTTGGCCATGTTCTGTTATAATCTCTACCCGGCACAGCCAGAAGAGGACTGCCCACCCCTCATAGCCTGGTTCCTCTCTAGGTTTCTTCCTAGGTTCTGGCCTTTCTAGGGAGTTTTTCCTAGCCACCGTGCTTCTATACCTGCATTTCTTGCTGTTTGGGGTTTTAGGCTGAGTTTCTGTGCAGCACTTTGTGACATCAGCTGATGTAAGAAGGGCTTTATAAATACATTTCATTGAAATCAATTTGATTGATATGGAGCAAACAGCCAGGCACGGCGCAAAACACCCAGGCACGGCGCTAAGCCATAACAAATAACACTTTACATAAGACCCATCACTTTGAGAGGATGTTGACAACATAGAATAAATGTGTCTGGACTGCATGTCACAATACAACAAATGACTCATCCTTTTTCATGCTCATTGGAATTATTATTATTATATGCAGCCTGGAGCCAGGGCACAACGGCCACTGGCTGCAGAAGGCATGGATTTTTATAGGGGGCATTACGGCCACACAAAGGGGATGTCGCCGGGAAATTCAAGGCATTATCAAGTGCTTGTCAAATTGTGAATGAGAGACTGATGAAGTGTGTACAGCCTGCGCAAAAAACAAAGCAGAGTTCATGCTTTCAAGCAACTTTTTTCAAATCATCATGAGAGTTGCATTATGCAGCCTTACAATGTATTAATTAAAAAACAAAACATATAACATTTGTATCACAACTAAAGTTGCACAAAGACTCTCTAAATTAAGCATATAGGAGGACCTGTTTCTTTGTTCATCGCAGAATAGTCGCATATGTGAGCACTCCCTCAAATTGGAGAAAATATCCTTTCTATTTTACTCAACTATGTTCAATTGTATTTAAAATATGTAAAAGAATGCCATGGATTTCTAAGCAAATCTTGTCTGCTAAATGAACTAGTGTAGCCCACAGCCATTTGGCATAGCCAGATCAGGGCCTGACATAAGGACAACTCAGAGTATGATATTCTGTTCTTCTGAAATAGACTACATTTTCTTCACATCATGTTTCTTTAGACCTGTCTATAATAAATAATGGATTTATTGTGATGGTGTAGGCAATGTTACATGGATTTATTAGACTTTTAAAAAATGTAGTTGTTCCAAAGTTCTGCATCAGTGGCTTGTAAGCTACAAGTGCGTGGAAGCCAGGAGATGCTAAATGTGTTTATGTTAATTAACATTCAATTACTGTGAGATTGGCAGTTATTTGACTGACAATCACTGGCTTACAAAATGTCATGACCCCCACAACCCTAGATACAACTCCCTACTATACTCACTATTAGTTAAATAAAGGTTAAACAATTAAAAATAAACTATTAGGAAGGTGTTCCTAATGTTTGGAATACTCAGTGTATAGCTTTAACCCTACATCCAGTTTATGACCCATACCTTAGCCCTGCTCTACTTGCTTTACTGCCCAACTTTCACCTCAGGAAAGCAATGTAAACAGGTGTCTCCAAGTGTCTGTGTGTGTGTGTGTGTGTGTGTGTGTGTGTGTCTGAGAGTGTGTGAGAGTGTATGCATGTGAGGGTGAACATTGATATTTTCATTGGTAAAACAGCTGCACACCTTCCCTAAAGCCAAACATGCATGTTCCAGTGCATAGTGCAATGAAACGGAACCTGCCAAGGATGAACTAATCTCCCCAGTACTCAGTGTTGTAATGGTTAACTTTATCTCAACCAAAGGGGTACTTTAGGTTAATACAGCTCACTGATGATGGTTTTCTGAGCTAAACAACAAAAAACCCTGTGAACATCTTAGATCTGAAACTTCAAAACCACAAGCAGCATTCAAGAGAAAATGAGTAAGTGTGTTAATCACACACACACAAACATTAAACACACACTTAAAAACACAACCTATTATCAAGCCAAACCGTTGCACAGTAATTAACATGAAACTGAACTCAATTAAAACATGATCATGCCCTCTTTAACAGTGATGCTATTGTGTTCAATACTGTATGTGTATGTTTCCCTCACATCCCAAAGTTACTGAACATGCCCTATCTAGGAAATAAACATCTATAGCCCTGTAGCCTAATGTTTATAGTATGTAAATGTTCTCTCACTTCCAAATGTTACTGAACATATCCTATCTAGGACATACACATCTACGGCCCTGTAGTCTTGCCATACTGAGGACCTACAAAAGGGCACTACATGAATGCATACTATACATCAATGGAGCATAATCACTCCACATAAACCCAATAGAAACATCTGTTTGTAGATGAGGCCCTACCTTCTTCCTCTTTGTCTTTGGTATCCTTTCCCCCCCCACACAGGGTCCAAGTAGTTCAAGTAGCAGGCACCCAAGAACCAAGTGCCATCCAACATGGTAGTGCATGACTGCAGGAAACATGGGTCACTCTGCTCCAAGTGGTTTCATAATACCCCCAGTCACACACACACCCACTGAGGAGGACACTAGTCTAACACAATGCAGACACGCCCACAGTCCCACGCACTTTCTAGGTACTGTACACACCAACACACATCTTACACAGGACAATGTTTATCTTTAATCCTACATCCAGTGTATGACCCACCCACACACTCATATTATAGCACATACCTTAGACCTGCCTACTTGCTTTACAGATTCTGATCCTGCCCAACTTCCCCCTCAGGCAATCTATGTAAACAGGTGTCTCCAAGTGTCTGTGTGTGTGTGTCTGTGTGTGTGTGTGTGTGTGTGTGTGTGTGTGTGTCTGAGAGTGTGTGAGAGTGTATGCATGTGAGGGTGAACATTGATATTTTCATTGGTAAAACAGCTGCACAACCTTCCCTAAAGCCAAACATGCATGTTCCAGTGCATAGTGCAATGAAACGGAACCTGCCAAGGATGAACTAATCTCCCCAGTACTCAGTGTTGTAAAGGTGAACTTGATCTCAACCAAAGGGGTACTTTAGGTTAATACAGCTCACTGATGATGGTTTTCTGAGCTAAACAACAAAAAACCCTGTGAACATCTTAGATCTGAAACTTCAAAACCACAAGCAGCATTCAAGAGAAAATGAGTAAGTGTGTTAATCACACACACACAAACATTAAACACACACTTAAACACAACCTATTATCAAGCCAAACCGTTGCACAGTAATTAACATGAAACTGAACTCAATTAAAACATGATCATGCCCTCTTTAACAGTGATGCTATTGTGTTCAATACTGTATGTGTATGTTTCCCTCACATCCCAATGTTACTGAACATGCCCTATCTAGGAAATAAACATCTATGGCCCTGTAGCCTAATGTTTATAGTATGTAAATGTTCTCTCACATCCCAATGTTACTGAACATGCCCTATCTAGGAAATAAACATCTATAGCCCTGTAGCCTAATGTTTATAGTATGTAAATGTTCTCTCACATCCAAATGTTACTGAACATATCCTATCTAGGACATACACATCTACGGCCCTGTAGTCTTGCCATACTGAGGACCTACAAAAGGGCACTACATGAATGCATACTATACATCAATGGAGCATAATCACTCCACATAAACCCAATAGAAACATCTGTTTGTAGATGAGGCCCTACCTTCTCCCTATTTGTCTTTGATATCCTTTCCCCCCCCACACAGGGTCCAAGTAGTTCAAGTAGCAGGCACCCAGAAACCAAATGCCACCCAACATGGTAGTGCATGACTGCAGGAAACATGGGTCTCTCTTCTCCTAGTGGTTTCACACAGTCACACACACTCATTGAGGAGGAGGAGAGGCTGGTCCAACACAAATCATAAACACACACAGTCCCACACACTTTCCGGATACACACCAACACACTGACACACATCTTACACAGGACAATGTTTATCTTTAATCCTACATCCAGTTTATGACCCACCCACACACTCATATTATAGCACATACCTTAGACCTGCCTACTTGCTTTACAGATTTTGATCATGCCCAACTTCCCCCTCAGGCAACCTATGTAAACAGGTGTCTCCAAGGGTATGTATGTGTGTGTGTGTGAGTGCTTGCATGTGAGCATGTGTATGTTTATGCTTGCGTGTCTCTGTGTGCGGGTGTTGATGTTTGCTCGATGAGGGACACAAACACCCAAACTCAACCAACGATTTACACGCCACATATATTGGTGTTCTAAACTCTGAATGAAGACTGTCTACAACATAACTCACTCAAGGCCTAACCAAGTTAGATTGAGGGTAAAAGTAAACATGTGATTATGGACATCCATTGGCACAACAATAGAAAAAGCTGATTTATGGACAACCAAATGTCTCCACTTTAGTGAATCCCTTGACAGACTGCAAGCCACAGCTGAGGGGAAGAAGATGAGGAGGCCCAGCAGTGGTGGCAGGGTAGCCGAGCGTCGGACTAGTAACCGGAAGGTTGCAAGTTCAAACCCCCGAGCTGACAAGGTACAAATCTGTCATTCTGCCCCACTGTTCCTAAGCCGTCATTGAAAATAAGAATTTGTTCTTAACTGACTTGCCAAGTTAAATAAAGGTAAAAAAAAAAAATCCCCACTGTTTCCAGAAGTGCACAGTTCTGGTTGACCCCAGTGGCATGGATGGGAGTTTGAGAACGAGGGAAGCCACAGAACCCACATGGATTACATACTCTGGAGGCAGGAAAACTCTCCTGACACAGAGCTCCATAAAAACCACAGTTGAAAGCACAAGAGGGAAATTTTTACTGGAGTCTCTTAGAGGTTCAACTGATTTATATGAGTCGGAGGAAGAGGAGACCTACAGCACATTGAATCATAGGCTGTAACATAGCAAGGACGTTCCCTAACACAGAAATAATTACTTAATGCCTATGGGAACAAAGAAGAACCACACTAATGCAACAATAAGCCATTTTATAGCATGAGTTCAATTTAGAGGGGGAGTTTGAGTTGGGGTGACAGACCCTCCTGGGGATTCTCTGAGACTGTGCAGGGGGTGGTTTCCTCCCATCCAACCAAGCTAATAGCTTCCAGAGAACTCTACTGTCTTCAATAGGATAGTGTTCCACATAAAATACTGGTCTGGTGCAGAGCTATGGCTGAGTGGTAACAGTCCCCGCTCTCAACACATGTGCCACCCTGCCGGAAGACCACTTGACCCTTCTAACTTGACCCTTCTAACTCCTCATCTGTATCCCTGTTCAATTTCTACTCAGTCTGAATGAAGCATCAATAAAAAAGAACAGTGGTCTAAGAGGACCTGTTGGAATATGGCTATCCTACAAACCCCCTCAATCTACCTTCGGGACTCCATGACACAGGTATGGATGGGTGAGAGAGGTGGAAAGAGAGGGACAAGGGAAATAAAGGTTAAGGCATTGACGTGGCACTAGTTGACATATCTGCATCGCTTTGCATTTAATGTATGTGATTTATCCTCGGTGCCTATCTCTCGTCATGTAAATTACAGTGTCCGAGAGCATAATTATAAGTTAAAGTGCTGGGTGGCTCAGGCCACTGACGACAGACAGGCTAACACTGCTGAGGGACAGAGAGATAGAAACAAGGCAAGGCTGTCTCATCCTCCTTCCTTTTCTCGCTGCATTCTCCACCTCCTCCCCTTGCACTACCACCTTGTCTCCTCTCCTCCGTCTGCATCTCCCCTGCTCCTCCATCTTCACCCCCACCCCTTGCCCTACTTCCTCCTCCATGATATGAACACCCGTCTGCCTGCTGTAATCACCCCACTACAGATTGGAGCCAGTCTAGAAGCATTCAGACTATTGTTTATCACACGGGTAAATACTTTAATCCCAAACCCTTTGGCTGTAGCATTAAATCAAAAGTTGACGGTACACAGAACCTTCCTGTTGAGGAAATACACAGGGCAAAAGCCTAAAGCCGTTTTATAGAAAACAAAAAGTAATATAGTTTCCCCTCTTGCGGTGTTTGTTATTTACTAGAGTGGTTTTAGAGTGGGGGTGAGTGCCCTTTGGCTTTCTTCATCAACCTCTTAATCTCATGTGGGTAGGAGAGGTGGGTATGTCCCTAATGACAACCTATTCCCTATATGGGCCCTGATCAAACCCATATAGGGACCAGTGTGTCATTTAGGACGCAGTCATGATCTCCAGCCCCCTACGTATCCTAGCAAACTCAACCTGGATGGAGGGCTGTTTTAAGTTCTTGTATGAATTGAGAGAGTCAAATATGTGTTCCTTCCCTCCTTTATATGAGAGCGCTTGATGTTGGATGGAGGTTTGCTCCGACTTGCCCTGGCTGCTGTGTCATCTATCAGGGGTTCTATGGGGCATCAATATATAATAAATATGATAAAATACACTGAGATTCACTTCCATTCTGTGTTACCCTCTCTAACCTCTTCTATTTAATGACCAAATCATCCCTTACTGAGGTTTCATTACTCTTGGCGTCAACAAATTACAAATCTGTCCCAATAATGAAGCGGGGTATATTGCCAGTGATCGTCATCAATAACAAGGTATGAATGAAGAATGAAGATTACAGTGCTAACATAAGCCTGATGATATGCCTAAATTTACCTCGGTAGAAGCCTGTGTTTTAGACATAAGGAAGTGGATGGCTGCAAAGGTTCTACTTTTAAACTCGGACAAAACAGAGATGCTTGTTTGTTCTAGATCCCAAGAAACAAATAGATCTTCTGTTGAATCTGACAATTAATCTTGATGGTTGTACAGTTGTCTCAAATAAAACTGTGAAGGACCTCGGATTTACTCTGGACACTGATCTCTCTTTTGACGAACATATCAAGACTGTTTCAAGGACAGCTTTTTTCCATCTACGTAACATTGCAAAAATCAGAAACTTTCTGTCCAAAAACTTCTAGGTTAGACTACTGCAATGCTCTACTTTCCAGCTACCCGGATAAAGCACTAAATAACCTTCAGTTAGTGCTAAACACGGCTGCTAGAATCCTGACTAGAACCAAACATTTTATCATATTACTCCAGTGCTAGCCTCCCTACACTGGCTTCCTGTCAAGGCAAGGGCTGATTTCAAGGTTTTACTGCTAACCTACAAAGCATTACATGGGCTTGCTCCTATCTATCTTTCCGATTTGGTCCTGCCGTACATACGTACCTACACGTACGCTACGGTCACAAGACGCAGGCCTCCTAATTGTCCCTAGAATTTCTAAGCAAAAAGCTGGAGGCAGGGCTTTCTCCTATAGAGCTCCATTTTTATGGAATGGTCTGCCTACCCATGTGAGAGACGCAGACTCGGTCTCAACCTTTAAGTCTTTACTGAAGACTAATTTCTTCAGTGGATCATATGATTGAGTATAGTCTGGCCCAGGAGTGTGAAGGTGAACGGAAAGGCTCTGGAGCAACGAACCGCCCTTGCTGTCTCTGCCTGGCCGGTTCCCCTCTCTCCACTAGGATTCTCTGCCTCTAACCCTATTACAGGGGCTGAGTCACTGACTTACTGGTGCTCTTCCATACCGTCCCTAGGAGGAGTGCGTCACTTGAGTGGGTTGAGTCACTGACGTGATCTTCCTGTCTGGGTTGGAGCCCCCCTTGGGTTGTGCCGTGGCGGAGATCTTTGTGGCTATAGTCGGCCTCGTCTCAGGATGGTACGTTGGTGGTTGAAGATGTGGGGGCTGTGCTTTGGCAAAGTGGGTGGGGTTATATCCTGCCTGTTTGGCCCTGCCCCGGGGTATCATTGGATGGGGCCACAGTGTCTTCTGACCCCTCCTGTCTCAGCCTCCAGTATTTATGCTGCAGTAGTTTATGTGTCGGGGGGCTAGGGTCAGTCTTTTATATCTGGAGTACTTCTCCTGTCTTATCCGGTGTCCTGTGTGAATTTAAGTATGCTCTCTCTAATTCTCTCTCTCTCTTTCTTTTTCTTTCTCTCTCTCTAGGACCATGCCTCAGGACTACCTGGCATGATGACTCCTTGCTGTCCCCAGTCCACCTGGCTGTGCTGCTGCTCCAGTTTCAACTGTTCTGCCTGCGGCTATGGAACCCTGACCTGTTCACCGGACGTGCTTCCTGCCCCAGACCTGCTGTTTTCAACTCTCTAGAGACAGCAGGAGCGGTAGAGATACTCTTAATGATCGGCTATGAAAAGCCAACTGACATTTACTCCTGAGGTGCTAACTTGCTGCACCCTCAACAACTACTGTGATTATTATTATTTGACCATGCTGGTCATTTCTGAACATTTGAACATCTTGGCCATGTTCTGTTATAATCTCCACCCGGCACAGCCAGAAGAGGACTGGCCACCCCTCATAGCCTGGTTCCTCTCTAGGTTTCGGCCTTTCTAGGGAGTTTTCCTAGGCACCGTGCTTCTATACCTGCATTGCTTGCTGTTTGGGATTTTAGGCTGGGTTTCTGTACCGCACTTTGAGATATCAGCTGATGAAAGAAGGGCTATATAAATCAATTTGATTTGATTTGATGATGGATTTCCTTAATGTAAACTATGTATATATGCCACACCTATCAAACAAACATTGAAAATGCCAAAACTCACTTATGATCAGGCAGGTGAGTATATATAAGGGTGTGCGTGCATGTGTGTGTGTGTGTGTGTGGGGGGGGGGGGGGGGGGTATTTGTGGTGGATCTGGCTGATCTTTCAGTAGGGTAGGTAGAATGGAGAGGTAACAGATAATGACTAATTATATAATAGGCTTCATCACTACCTCCAATTATTTACCGCTTTCTCTGCCTCATCAGTCGTAAAGCAAATTGGTAGCAGTGACACCCACTTAATCATCCCATCAGAGGGAAAGAACAGCCAAAGGAGAACAAGACCAGCCAACAGATACACAGTACTGTAGTGTACACATTCAGCAGATTAGGGTCGTATTCATTAATGCATTTCCGTTCAAAACGTAGCAAAAGGAAAACAAGCGTTTCTAATTGGACAACGCCAAGTAGGTCCCTCCCTGTTTCAATCAACTTTCTTCTGTTTGGTGCATAATGAATGACCTAGGTCTGATCATCTCTGAGCTGAGCGCTGATGTCAGGTTGGCAGAGCACCATATACCATCATACATGGGTAGGATCTGCAGCGCTGATACACAGGTCACCCATCTACTAAAGCAGGGCCTTGCTAGTGCTGGCTGAAAAGCTGTTCTGCTGATGGTACTGGAACATTATTCAAGATGCCTTGTGTCTGAACGATAAGAAGCCTAACCCGCTCCGCTCGGTCCTTGTCGCTAGGCAACTGCACAAACCTTTCTGTGTTTTGCAACTTCACCCCTCGCCTACTGAACTACGGGGAGAAAGTAAGATTTAGAGGCAAACGTCAGGATCAGGATAATGCGACTGAGGGAAAAAAAAAATTTAAAAACCCTGGAAGAGGGTCTTGGCTGGCTTTGCAGAGTTTTGGCCAGTAGAGTACATACATATCTTACAGATGCACAGATAAAAACGAGTCTCCATTATCCCATTCATAGCACATTAATATAGGAATCATCATATACTGACAGGTAGATGGTGATATTGGTTCCGGCAGAGCCTGATCTGTAACTAGAGACAATGTATGACTGGACATAGTGTTTTGTATACTCTGTGTATAAGCTAAGAACACCTGCTCTTTCCATGACATAGACTGAACAGGTGAAAGCTATGATCCCTTATCGAAAGCTATGATCCCTTAAGGATTATTAAGCCTTGAGACAATTGAGACATATTGTGTATGTGTGCCATTCAGCGGGTGAATTGGCAAGACAAACGATTCAAGTGCCTTTGAACAGGTAGTAAACACTACCAAAGATAGTGTTTGCGTGTGTGTCCCAGTTAGACAATAACATTCGGAGAACCATATGTTTCTTAGAGCTTGTTTCTTAGTTCCCACAAATTTTTGGTAATGGTGCTGGCTAATTGTTTGGCTTTAGAATAATTCTCAGCACATTTAAGGAAAACAAAACATGTTGGTAATGTTCTCGGAACGTTCTCTAACTGGTTTGACATTGGTAATGTTCTCAAATAATTCAGAGAACATTAAGAAACAATGTTCTTCTGTGGGATTGTCAGTACTTCAGCATAACGTTTCCTACAGGTTTCCTCATGGTTCTATTTAAAGTCATGTTTTCGCATTGTTCTGAGAATGTTAAGAAGCAACATTATTTTGTTGGAATTTCAGCACTTCAGCATACGGTTTCCTACAGGTTTCCTCAAATTGTTCTGAGAACGTTGAGAAAACTTTCCATACAAACCACAAGAAAACTTTAGTAACATTCAGAGAACGTTCTACGGATGATATTTAAAATACACTATATGACCAAAAGTGTGTGGACACCTGCTCGTCAAAAATCTCATTCCAAAATCATGGGCAGTCAAATGGAGTTGGTCCCCCCTTTGCTGCTATAACAGCCTCCACTGTTCTGGGAAGGCTTTCAACAACATTGCTGCAGGGAAAAGGTGTTCGATGGGGTTGAGGTCAAAGCTCTGCACTGGCCAGTCAGGTTCTCCCACACCATTCTCGACAAACCATTTCTGTATGGACCTCGCTTTGTGCATGGGGGCATTGTCATGCTGAAACAGGAAAGGGCCTTCCCCAAACTGTTGTCCCAAAGTTGGAGCACAGAATCGTCTAGAATGCCATTGTATGCTGTAGTGTTAAGATTTCCCTTCCCTGGAACTAAGGGGCCTCGCCCGAACCATAAAAAAACAGCCCCAGACCATTATTCCTCTGACCTCCTTCCTATAGGCTGTCTCATCGTTGTTGGTGATCAGGCCTACTACTGTTGTGTTGTCAGCAAACTTAATGATGGTGTTGAAGTCGTGCTTGGCCACGCAGTCGTGGGTAAACAGAGAGTACAGGAGGGGACTAAGCACGCACCCCTGAGGGGCCCCCGTGTTGAGGATCAGTGTGGCACATGTGTTGTTGCCTACCTTTACCACCTCGAGGCGGCCCGTCCGGAAGTCTAGGATCCAGTTGCAGAAGGAGGTGTTTAGTCCCAGGGTCCTCACACACCTGTGTCTGTGACTGTATAATGTGTCTACAAGCCCAAGGGCACTCTTTGTCTCTCATGATTGCCAGACTGTATTTTTTTCAACTTAATCAGTAGCAGAACATACTGACCTTACAGACTCTGATCAGTGACATCATGCATTCCATGGTGGTAGCGCAATATTCACACAGTGCATCTGTAAGTTGGTTATTTGTGCATGACCAACATGGATCAGAGTAAGGAAACGTACACAGAGTTTTACTAACCCCACAGAATTAGAGGGATTTCTACTTTTACAAACCAAACTTAAAGTTCAAGTCAGATCTGTTTAGTATATACACAACGTTTTCTGTTGTAGCTTAAAATCCTTACCTGAATTACAAACGACTCAATGCCGAGCCCAAACTAAACTAGGCTATGCAAAGAAATGAAAATGCTAGCTGTGTAAAGTCAGTTAAAAAAGGGAAAAAACGCTGCCAAACATATCTTTAAAGAGAATACTGTACAGTATGAAAGCGGTGGCTTTACACAGTCATGGAAAGTGTCAAATAAATGATGGATGTTTTTTCCACTCATGTCTTGACAGTTGAAAGAAATCATTTATAAAATATTCTTCCCAAGAGATTTGAGGGGAAAACAGTTGGGTTGTACGACCCTCTATATTGTGTAATATTTCTTAACCGCAGAAATGTGTCCATGTTTCTCTCTGACAGATGTAGCCTTAGGGACAAAGTGTTAGCTAGATCTAAACCATTTATAAAACCACATGGCTTCCAGCCAGTTGGACTGGAACTTGTCTGCCACGAAACGTTGCTGGTATTAGACACTCACCACACACACACACACACACACAACACCCACGCAAGCAACACACAGACACACGCAGACGCACACACACATAAACATTGTCATGCACCGTCAAGCAGAAATTGTGAGGCATGTAATCCTAAACACAACAGGCAAAACTTAAAAATTAGGATTGCATCCCCGCTTGGGACTAGAACAGTAGTGAAGTTGTGAACAACTCACAGTGACACAATGGGAAACTCTAATTCAAGAGTCTCAGACTGATGTTTGCTGATGTTAAGACAAGGCGGGGTTATGAAGGTTAAAAACTATCAGCTAATGTTAAAACTCCTTGATTTAGTAATGATGTCTTTACCCAAGGTCCCTGACCTCCAGGACTGTTTCATATTTTTAGGGTGCATTGTGGGAGTTGATGATTAACTGGGGAGCACCTCAGGGAGCACCTGTCAAGAGAGCCGAGGTCCCAGATGGAACATGCACCAAAGCCAGGAACAGCAACAACAGAACAGGCCCCGACAATCACAGACCACAGAGGCCTCGGCTTCAAAGAGCGGAGAGAACAGAGAGGCAGGTAGACCTTGGTCAAAGAAAAAACAGATGCTGGTAATGTGGGCTGTGTCCCAAATGCCACCCTATTCCCTATATAGTGCACTACTACTAAGGGCCCTGGTCAAAAGGAGTGGACTATGTAGGGAATAGGGCGCCATATGGAACTATTTCAGGTTTTAGGGCTGGAGCCTTCAATATGTGCTGCCTTAGAAGCAGTGGAGGCTGCTGATAGGAGGACGGCTCATAATAACAGCTGAAACGGAGTAGATGGAATGGCATCAAACACATGGAAACCATGGGTTTGGTGTATTTGATACCACTCCACCAATTCCACTCCAGCCATTACTACCAGCCCGTCCTCCCCAATTAAGGTGCGACCAACCTCCTGTGCTTAGAAGTAACATTCCTTCTAGCAGAAAGCCAAAAGAGAGGAGGAAGTGTAGTAGTTGTAGTTGGCATGGTAACGCTGTTCTGCTGACTTCAGTTAGTGCCAGGTGCAGTGGGTGGAGACAAAACATTGCATAGCATGAATTGAAATGTTTTTGAAAGTTTTATTCTTACACGGGTAATCTGCAGTTCAAACAATAACAAAGTGCTAAACCAGCCACTGTTTCGGTAAACAGCTGAGGAATGGGCCTAAAGAAATGAGCCACTCTCAATTTCATAGACAAACTGACCATCCATGATATCAAAATTATACAGAAGTTGTAATCATGTTTTGAGGATATATAGTGCATGTTTACAATTACATTGTTTACAAAAAAAGGAGTAAAATAAGTTGATATTGTGGGTTCTGATGAGACATTTCAAAGTTATAATCTTCAAGAATCAATTAATATACACTACCGGTCAAAAGTTAATAGTAATAATTCCTAATAATTCAACGTTTTTTCTATATTTTTACTATTTTCTACATTGTAGAATAATAGTGAAGACATCAAAACTATGAAATACCACATATGGTTTCACCTACCACAACATTCTGCAGATACGCCATCCGATCTGGTTTGAGCTTAGTGGGACTATCATTTGTTTTTCAACAGGACAATGACCCAACACACCTTCAGGCTGTGTAAGGGCTATTTGACCAAGAAGGAGAGTGATGGAGTGCTCTCCTTCAAGACTGTTGGAAAAGCATTCCATGTGAAGCTGATTGAGAGAATGCCAAGAGTGTGCAAAGCTGTCAAGGCAAAGGGTGGGTACTTTGAAGAATCTAAAATCTTTAACACCCATATGTGTTTTTTCATTGTTTTGATGTCTTCACTATTATTCTACAATGTAGAAATTAGTACAAATAAAGAAAAACCTTTGAATAAGTAGGTGTGTCCAAAGTTTTGACTTGTACTGTACAAAAAAGATGTTTACTATTTGTTTGATGCCATTCCATTTGCTCCATTCCAGCCATTATTATGAGCCGTCCTCCCCTTAGCAGCTTCTACTGGGGTGAATGTAGCACGTATTGATGGTTTATCAGCTGCCGATAATCTAGTGCTATTGATGGTTTTAATAGGCCCCTTGTTATTTGATTATATTCCAGTACATTCTTTATGCTACCAGTTAGCCTATTCATTGTCAAATAATGAAAGGTGAAAAATGATAATAGACTACTGTTTGTTTTTCCCCGGCTGAGTTGATGCGCTGTTTTGGGCCATCAGTTGATTGACTGCTGATTGAACAACTTGTTGAACAGCTGATTTCACCACCCACATTGTTGCAATTCGCACACACCCTGTTTCTTTAAATCATGCGACAATAACCGTGTTCGAATACTCATACTAACCTCACTAACCATACTTTTTGTGACGTAAATTGAGTATGTAGTATGTTTATTAGTCATAGTATGGATATAGTTAGCATGCCAAAAGTTCCCGGATGTCGTACTACATTCAAAAAATATTAATTATACAAGCAATTGACATTTTCCGTGCTTTAAGGGTCCATAATGCAACATTTTCAGATTTGAAGAAAATGGAGGAAAATATGCAGCCGACAAGAGCGGATACAAATTTGTTGCTTTAACTTATGACAAATGTTAAGAAAATGTTGAGAAATGTAATAAAGTAATGACTTTTCAAATAAGTTATGTTACACGTTATGTTGGCTGACAATTTGTTAGCTACGCTACGAACCGCATAGCATATCATTACAGCAGTATGTACCGGGTATGTTAGCTACCTACTGTAATGTTAGTTGGCTAATAATACATTGAATTTGCCAGCATATTTACTTTATGCTAACCAACTACCCAACGTTTATTGACTTGATTATTCACGTCATTCATAGCTTAGCAAAGTAGTATAGTGGTTTGGGTGTGTTCATAAATTTGCGCTAGCTATCTACTCAAATTTCAGAGCACTCTCATCTGACTGTGCCAGAGTGCAGAATAACTGATGAATTTACAAACGCTCAACACCCGTTGAATGTGGCCGGTGTCAGTAAACGTTGTCAAAAAAACAATTAAATTGTTGCCAGCAGCACAGTTACAGTCACCAACATGAAAACTTCATAACCAGCACTGCTAGGGTGAGTAAATTGGTCAGAGTGATCTGTTCTCTCATTTGTGTCTGGAAGTAGCTAGCAAGTTAGTCAGTTAGCTTGGATGCTTGACTACCATTGTGAGGTCAGAAGGTCAGAACGCTCGGACCTACCCTACTCCTCGACCAGAGTGTCTAGTGTGCGCCCTGAATGCTCCAAGAGCGGAACGCTCTGAATTTACGAACTGACAATCTGACAACGCCCTGAATTTACGAATGCCCAGAGCGCACTCTGGCACTCCAGATTGAATTTACAAACACACGAAGTCTAGCTAGTAATTTGTTAGGCTATCAAGCTAACAAGAGGTTGCATAGCAACAGCATCAACTCCCCATAGACAGGCAAAGCGCTAGTACACTCAACTGAAAGGAAACTGTTTGTTTACAGTATACTAAAATTAACTAATAATATGTTGTATGTAGTATATATTCTTTAAGTATGTAGTATACAGTATGTTAGTATGGGTATTCGAACACAGCTAATGATTTGGTCATTATCATTCAAGAATCTGGCACTTCCCACTAAATGGGAATCTGGCATCCTCCCACCAAATAGCATATTATTAGGCTTAGCCTCTATCGTTATTATACTGTATGATCATAATACTACACAAGCCTATTATTATTTAAGGTATTTTTTAAGGAGTGTGGCAGTCCCACTAGCCTCAACAGCACTCTGTAGGGTAGCACCATGGTGTAGCCGGAGGACAGCTAGTTTCCATCCTCCTCTGGGTATATTGACTTCAGTACAAAACCTAGGTAACTCATGGTTCTCACTCCCTTCCATAGACTTACACAGTAATATGACAACTTCCGGAGGACGTCCTCCAACATATCAGCGCTCTTGCAGCATGAACTGGCATGTTGTCCACCCAATCAAATAATAAGAGAATGAATCTCGTACTGAAAGGATACGCTACAGCTAGCTAGCACTGCAGTGCATAAAATGTGTGAGTGGTTGACTCAAAGAGAGAGACAATAGCTGAACAGTTTTGAATAAATACATTTCTTCAAAAATGAAGGAGAAGAGCGAGAGATAGAGAGAGAAAGAGAGAGCTAGCTATATTTTGTTGTATTTTTCTTTTACTTTCACTTAGCTAGCCGAATGCAGCTAGCTAGTTTAAAGTCTACTCAAACATCCGGCTCAAACAGAGAGGGATGCTATGTTAGCTAGCTGGCTATGGCTATCCAAAATTGGAACTCTTCCATGTCAAGGTAAGCTTTTGGTTTTATTAACTTCTAAACTGCTTGCTGACTGTACGCTGTACTGCATGATTGTAGTGGGTTTACTAACATGTTAGTTCTAGAAGCTATGTTGACTATGACCTTAGCTAATATGTATTTGGTCTCCACAATTCTTTATTCCGCTGTTAACATTACAGAACCTTTGTTTTTGATTCAGGACTTAATATATCCATTTAATTAAGAAAATAAACAGAAATGTCTTTGAGAAAATTGACACCTTAGACTTAATATTTGGTAGCAAAGCCTTTAGTCAAAATAACTGCAATTAAGCGCTTCCTAATAGCCATTGATGAGCATCCTGCGCCTCTGTACTGGCACTCCTTTTGTGTAAACTGCTCCAGTTCTCTGAGATTTGAATGGTGCCTTCTCCCAACTGCTGTTTTCAGATCTCTCCACAGAGTTTACAATGGGATTTAGATTTTGACTCATTGCTGGCCACTTCAGTACAGTCCAGCGTTTTGTCTTGAACCATTCCTGTGGGCTTTTTGAAGTGTGTTTGGGGTCATTGTCCTGCTGGAAGACCCATGACCGTCAAATCTAATTTCATTGGTCACATACACATGTTTAGCAGATGTTATTGCGGGTGTAACAAAATGCTTTGATGGAGAAGCAGGTTTCTTACACGGGGTCCGACATTGCGCTCCAAAATGCCTTAGTATTCTTGATTCTTGATTTCATGATGCCATGCACATGTTTAAGGCCCCCAGTGCTAGATGCAGCAAAGCAACCCCAACACGTCACTGAACCTCTATGTTTGATTGTCGGGAAGGTGTTCTTTTTGTGGAAGGCTATATTTTGTTTTCTGCAAACATAGAGATGGTGTGCCTTACCAAAAAGCTCTAATTTGGTCTCATCCGTCAGGATATTGTCCCAGAAGGATTTTGGCATGTTCAGGTGTGTTTTGGCAAATTTAAGTCAGGCTTTCTTATATCTCTCTCTCAGTAGTGGGGTCCTCCTGGTTCTCCCATCATATAACCCCCTTTCATTGAGTTGGCAACGGATGGTGCGAGATTATACTTTTGTACCTTGTGTCTGAAGGTCAGCTTGAATCTGTGTGGCAGTTGATCGTGGTGCTTCCACCATTCCAACAATCCTCCGCTGCAATCTTCCATCAAGTTCTCTCTTGCAGCTACGTCCAGGGAGGTTGGCTACAGTGGCATGGGTCTTGAACCTATTGATAACATTACATACGGTAGAAACAAGAACATCAAGGTCTCTGGAGATGGACTTGTAACCTTGAGATTGTCCATGCTTGGCTACAATATTGTGTTTGACCTCAGATAATTCTCTAGTTTTCTTTCTTTCTCAATGCTCATTGCAGTACAGACAGTGACACAAAACAGGAGAATGAGTCCTTTTCTCTATTCAAACTGCTTCAACAAGTGATTTTTATATTAAAGGCACCTTTAACTCACCACAGGTGAGATCAGTTCCAAAGTAAAAGGAGAATCACTTGCTTGAAATCTTCTAGAAGGTGCCAATATTATTGTCCGGGCAATTTTAGAATTTCTTTGTGGGAAAAGCTAACATTTAGTAAATTGTTCAACTGCAAACCAAAGACATACATATGTGGAGAGCAAATTATTTTTTAATTTCAACAGTTTTCTGGAAGAAATGGTGCATTATTTGAAATAAGTATTTTTGGCACCCTTAACGTATCATCTCGTCAGCAAGTAACTTTTTACCTCCGCTCCTCCCCTCCGGCGTTCGCCGTCACCGGTTTACTAACCACCAGTCCAGGCATTCATCATTACCCGCACCTGCGCTTCATCATTAGGTACACCTGGACTCCATCACTTCACTGATTACCTCCCCTATATCTGTCACTCTCTTAGTTCCATTCCCCTGGCAGTATTGGCTATGTGTTTCATGTCTGTTCGCTACTTGTTTTCTTGTTATGTTCTATTTATTATTAAACTCACCACCTGCACTTGCTTCCCAGCGTCCACGTTACAGAAAACTGCCTCACCAAATGGAAGCAGCAGAAAATCAGAACATCTCCCAGATGGTCGACAAACAGGGATACCTACTTCGTAAGCACCACGACCAGCTGGCGTAACTGGGGACGGCTATGGAAGAGGTTCTTCAACGTTTCGAACATGCCCGAGAGGCGTAGACTTCCACTAGCGGAGGATACTTTGCCACCAGTCGACCCAGCGAGCGAGCACATCAGTCCACATTCCTACTCCTGTGCTACCTCTATTTTGCGCATCAGATGGGATCTCCCGCCCCCGAGAGGTCCAAAGTTAACACGGTTATTTCTCTGATGACTGGGCGGGTGTTGGAGTGGGCTACGGCTGTCTGGGAGAGAGGAGGCGCTGGCTTCGTATGAGGGGTTCATGGTACCTGCCCTCCTGAGCGCATCTACATTCCCATGGGGTTAAGGGATTGGTTGCTGACATCTTGGGATCCCCCGTACTATACAATCACCCTCAAAGTATTGGTGGCCAACCTTGGCGCAGGACGTTACTCGCTACGTCAACTCCTGTTCTGTGTGTGCTCAAACTAAGTCTCCCTGGCACGCTCCAGCAGTAAAACTCCTTCCCGTGCCTCAGTGTCCCTGGTCTCATCTGTCCATTGACTTTGTTACCGCTCTCCCCTCTGATGGTTTCACCACCATTCTTGTGGTTGTGGACAGATTTTCTAAATCATGCTGGTTTATTCCTCTCTCTGGTCTCCCAACCACTCTCCAGGTCGCTGAGGCACTGTTCCAGGAGATCTTCCGGCACTATGGCCTTCCGGAGGGCATCGTCTCCTCCACCAGGCTTACACCCTTTGTGTGTCCTGGGTTATCAGCCGGCCCTGGCTCCTAGCCAGACTGAGGCCCCTGCGGTGGATGACTGGTTCCGGCACGCAGAGGAGGTTAGGCGTGATGCTTATGTGAGGCTCCAGCATGCCGTCTGTCGCCAGAAAGAGCAGGTGGATCGCCACCGCAGTGAGGTGTCCGTGTTCCATCCTGGTGACCGCGCCTGGCTCTCCATCAGGAACCTACCACTCCACCTGCCCTGCAAGAAGCTGAGCCCCCAGTTTGTGGGGCCGTTCATTGTTCTCCGGAGGGTCAACGAGGTGACGTATAGGTTACAGCTACCCAGTGACTACCGTATCTCACCTTCGTCCCCCTTCTCAGGCCGGTGGTTCCTGGTCCCCTGGCTGATGCTGACCCAAGTATAGACCATATTGCCAAGTACAGACCATATTGTTTCCTACAGGGTATAGAAAAGAGCAAAAGCTCTGAACTCTTAGTTCTGAACCCAGTCCCACCTACAGTGCCTTGCGAAAGTATTCGGCCCCCTTGAACTTTGCGACCTTTTGCCACATTTCAGGCTTCAAACATAAAGATATAAAACTGTATTTTTTTGTGAAGAATCAACAACAAGTGGGACACAATCATGAAGTGGAACGGCATTTATTGGATATTTCAAACTTTTTCAACAAATCAAAAACTGAAAAATTGGGCGTGCAAAATTATTCAGCCCCCTTAAGTTACTACTTTGTAGCGCCACCTTTTGCTGCGATTACAGCTGTAAGTCGCTTGGGGTATGTCTCTCAGTTTTGCACATAGAGAGACTGATTTTTTTTCACCATTCATCCTTGCAAAACAGCTCGAGCTCAGTGAGGTTGGATGGAGAGCATTTGTGAACAGCAGTTTTCAGTTCTTTCCACAGATTCTCGATTGGATTCAGGTCTGGACTTTGACTTGGCCATTCTAACACCTGGATATGTTTATTTTTGAACCATTCCATTGTAGATTTTGCTTTATGTTTTGGATCATTGTCTTGTTGGAAGACAAATCTCCGTCCCAGTCTCAGGTCTTTTGCAGACTCCATCAGGTTCTTCCAGAATGGTCCTGTATTTGGCTTCATCCATCTTCCCATCAATTTTAACCATCTTCCCTGTCCCTGCTGAAGAAAAGCAGGCCCAAACCATGATGCTGCCACCACCATGTTTGACAGTGGGGATGGTGTGTTCAGCTGTGTTGCTTTTACGCCAAACATAACGTTTTGCATTGTTGCCAAAAAGTTCAATTTTGGTTTCATCTGACCAGAGCACCTTCTTCCACATATTTGGTGTGTCTCCCAGGTGGCTTGTGGCAAACTTTAAACAACACTTTTTATGGATATCTTTAAGAAATGGCTTTCTTGCCACTCTTCCATAAAGGCCAGATTTGTGCAATATACGACTGATTGTTGTCCTATGGACAGAGTCTCCCACCTCAGCTGTAGATCTCTGCAGTTCATCCAGAGTGATCATGGGCCTCTTGGCTGCATCTTGACTGTTTTATATCTTTATGTTTGAAGCCTGAAATGTGGCAAAAGGTCGCAAAGTTCAAGGGGGCCGAATACTTTCGCAAGGCACTGTACCTACAGGGTACAGAAAACTATACTGTGCTACAGTCTGCAAAAACACTACAGTAATTACTATAGTACATACTACTCTCTTTTACTACATTATTTATACTATAGTAAACTAAATACTACAGTCAATACTACAGTATTTATTTTGGTACGATTTTATTTATAAACATACACAACATAGACACACAAATTCACAACACCTCCCCTGCCCAGACCCACTTACTTCAATCTGCAAAACACTACAGTGAATACTACAGTATTCCTGCCATAGTATATAGTATTGTTTTCATGTGGGTAGTATTTATGTGGGTAGTACTTATTAGCCTATTAAATCACTGTCCTGCACAAATCAATGAACCACCACGTGTTCTCTCCCAACTTCATGGTTTGAAAGAGGTGCCTAATTCCATTCCATATAATAGGCTTACAGTATGCATAGCCGAATCACAGATAACATCCTATATTTAAGAGTCATGCCCCCCGGCCCTGCCCCTTTTTATGTGCGCTGTCGGGACCACCATTAGAGTGGTCTGAATTGTTAGTTGGGCCATGGGGTGGGGCTTTCTAATGAGTTGTTTCCGGGGCTGTTGGAACCGAATCTGTTGTATTTATACCCAGCTTAAGGTACAATGTAGATACGGTACTGCATTGTATATCATATAAACACCGCTTCCAGCTGCCCCTTGGTGGTGAATCTAAATATTCATTCAAATCCTTCTGCTGCAAGATTATTTGTCTCCTGCATCGAAATGGGTCAAATTAAGATCTGACATAGTTGTGATATACTGTAATTCCAAGGATCCAAGTGAAAATGATTTAGGCAATTTATGTATGTAGGATGTATTGTTGAGATAAGATCTCCTTGTGTTCCCATATATGCACATTTTAATTTTAATATTCCCCCTGATGCATTTTTTATTCATCATAAAGCTTACACAGTGTACAAAACCTTATGAACACCTACTCTTTCCTTGACAGACTGACTGGTGAAAGCTATGATCCCTTATTGATGTCACTTGTTAAATCCACTTAAAACCAGTGTAGATGAAGGGGAGGAGACAGGTTAAATAATAATTGATTAGCCCTGAGACAATTGAGACATGGATTGTGAATGTGGTCCATTCAGATGAATGGGCAAGAAAAAAAATATTGAAGTGCCTTTGAACAGGGTATAGTAGTAGGTGCCAGGCGCAGCAGTTTGTGGCAAGAACAACAACACTGCTGGATTTTTCACGCTCAACAGTTTCCCATGTGTATCAAGAATGGTCCACCACCCCAAGGACATCCAGCCAACTTGACATAACTATGGGAAACATTGGAGTCAACATGGGCCAGAATCCCTGTGGAACACTTGTACACCTTGTAGAGTCCATGCCCTGATGAATTGAGACTGTTCTGAAGTCAAAAGGGGGGATGCAACTCAATATTAGGAGGGTGTTCCTAATGTTTTGTTCACTCAGTGTATAATGCTTTCAGTGTGCCTATAATCTTAAAACGCAAGCAGGCACGCATGCATGCACATGTGCACACACAGACAGAGGTCAGCCAATGTCAAGCAGGGCTGGTTGGAGCCTCAGACCCACAATGCTAATTAACCACAGTCCTCCCTGTCTATGATGGAACAAAACAGAACAGTCGTGTTTATAATGGGACAAAATGAAAAACCAGGGCAGGTCTGGCTGTGGCTGCCGCTAAAGCTGGGGCCTATTCTAAAATCTACACCGTGTAGCCTATACTGCTGGCCAGTGCCTTGATTAAACCAGCAGCATGTATCACGGTAATGCAACAAAGTGCATCCCGTGCCAAGCCAAGCCCAAGAGAAGCCCCACATCTGTGAATCCAGACACAGGGCTGTTTCTCTCTAAATCATGGCAGGTAAAACAGTATAGTGCATTTGCCAGGTCCCCGTTTAAAAGAAAGTTTTCTAACCTCAAGGGTATTTTCCTGGTTAAATAAAGGTTTAAATACATAAATACATTTGGCTGGATTTAGGATAGAGCATCATACTCACAGTCTCCCCCACCTCCACATCCAAGAAAGAGGAATCCTTGGATCGCTCTAACAGGTCTTCCAGGTCATTTGAGGACAGCAGGAGCTCCTGGGTGGAAAGAGAGAACATTTAAACAGTACACTGGAAAACTAATGAACAAGGAAACACCCTCAAATTGCACCCGATCAAAGGTTGTCCACGACACAGGGAATAGGGTGCCATTTGGGACACAACCACTCAAGAGAAATTAAAATAATTAACTGGATCAAACCACAGAAGGAGTGCCACTTGTTGATCCTCGTTTGATATTATCACAGGGTGCTGTACAGGGAGACTTTCGACATGGTCTTAACTCCTGGAGTCTGTGTGTCTGCACTCAGCCCTCTGAGAGACACCTGGCCCCCTTTAACTCCAGCACACTACAGTACTTCTACCATCAACATTACCTCAATCTTTCCTAAGTGTTCCCCTCTCCCTCCCTTTATGTTGTTTAAGGCCCAGTGCAGTCAAAATGATGTTTTTCCTATGTTTTATATCATATTGTGTAACACCTGATGAAACTAACACTGTAAAAGTGTTGAGAAATAGATTTTGGGATAAATCTGTTCAAGCCTCTGTTCTATTGGCGAAATGCAGGTAAACAAACTTTCCCATCAACAGAACATTAAGAACTGTAATATACTATACTATTCATGGTAGAACAAGGACATGGATAATATACATCTAGCTGGTTTTTCTATGCATTGGCAGGACAGAGCGGCAGAGTCCGGTGGCGGTGTGAGTCTCTTTAATACCAGCAGCTGGTGCGCAATCTCTAATATATATATTTTTTTATTTTTTTCTCCCCAATTTCGTGGTATCCAATTGTTGTAGTAGCTACTATCTTGTCTAATCGCTACAACTCCCGTACGGGCTCGGGAGAGACGAAGGTTGAAAGTCATGCGTCCTCCGATACACAACCCAACGCACTGCTTCTTAACACAGCGCACATCCAACCCGGAAGCCAGCCAGCCGCACCAATGCGCCGGAGGAAACACTGTGCACCTGGCCACCTTGGTTAGCGTACACTGCGCCCAGCCCGCCACAGGAGTCGCTGGTGCGCGATGAGACAAGGACACCCCTACCGACCAAGCCCTCCCTAACCAGGGCGACGCTAGGTCAATTGTGCGTCGCCCCACGGACCTCCCGGTCGCGGCCGGTTACGACAGAGCCTGGGCGCGAACCCAGGGACTCTGATGGCACAGCTGGCGCTGCAGTACAGCGCCCTTAACCACTGCGCCACCCGGGAGGCCACTCAATCTCTAATATTAAGGAAGTCTGAGGTTCTGTTCAGAACCTCATGATAAGCTGTCGACCATACATTGTAGAGCATGTCGTTTTTGTAGCTTTCTATTTACCACCACAAACCGACGCTACCATTAAGACCGCACTCAACGAGCTGTATAGGGCCATAAGCAAACAAGAAAATGCTCATCCAGAGGTCGGCGCTCATAGTGGCCGATGATTTTTATGCAGGAAAACTGAAATCAGTTTCAACTCATTTCTACCAGTATGTCACCCGTGCAACTATGTACTTCACACACAGAGACTCATACAACGCTCTCCCCTGTCATTCACGTTCCGGGATTCATTCGATGACATTGAGGAGTTTACCACATCAGTCACCGAATTTATTTACAAGTACATTCACGACGTTTCACGACGTTGCCGCCACAGTGACCAAACCAGAAGCCATGAATTACAGGCAACATCTGCATTGAGCTAAAGGCTAGAGCTGCCACTTTCACAGAGCAAGACACTAATCCGGACGCTTATAAGAAATCCTGCTACGCCCTCTGACGAACCATCAAACAGGCAAAGCGTCAATACAGGACTAAGATTGAATCCTACTACACCAGCTCTGACGCTCATCGGATGTGGAAGGGCTTGTAAACTATCACGGATTACAAAGGGAAACCCAGCCGAGAGCTGCCCAGTGAAACAAGCCTTCTATGCTCGTTTCGAGGCAAGCAACACTGAACCATGATTGAGAGCACCAGTTGTTCCGGACGACTGTATGATCACGCTCTCCGTAACCAATGTAAGACCTTTAAACAGGTTAACATTCACAAGGCCGCAGACAGATTACCAGGATGCATACACAGAGCATGCACTGATCAGCTGGAAAGTGTCCCTGACATACCTTAAGGGAACATTTCGGCATTTCGTGTATGATTAGTGAAAAAGTCCATATTGCAAATGTACGGTCCCTTACTAGACGTCCGAAATCGTTTGTAAAATTCGCGGTCGGCGTCGGGCCGTGCGGTAGGGCCGGACCTACCGGGAAGTCATCAAATGAACTTTGTCGGACATTCGGTTTCCGTTTTATAAAATAAACAAGTTTTTGACCGTTTTTCCGCTATCCCGGAAATTCCCACAAGAGGGCATACGGAATCATATGGCAATTTGGCAAAACATCATGAATCACGACGGGGCCTTATCTCGAAAACGGAAAATATTTAGAAGCCGAAACTTGGTGAGCGTAGGTTTGGCATAATGGGCAGTTGGCCCCGAACAAGATGGCGTCTAGGCCTCGACGGTTTTTGAGTTATGGCCATTTTTCTGGGATTAAAGGTCCTAAATGGAAATAGAGAAATTATTTTTCCACTTCAGGTCAAAGTCAAGGAGCCTCCGGTGTCAATAAAAAAAGAACCAGCCATTAATCTATCGTCATTTAAGAGAAACGGAACAATGACAACTTGGTGATGTTCACAAATAGGCGTTTTTTTTTCAACGGTTACAGATCCAGTTGCAGGGTGCTCATACGAATCTTTTTAAAGTGTGCTGCGGAGCTCTGCGAGATTTCTGTGATTTTCTATGATTTTCTGAAATAACACACACATACTAAACCCTCTGTAAATAACTCAGTTCTTAACGTAAAGACTTAAAACTCAGGATTATGTAAAAGCATACCCCAATGAGGATATGTGGTGACTTATAGCTTCCTGTGCCAACCGGAAGTGCCATAATTGGTGTCTCAGGGGCTGTTTCGAAGGGTTAAAAAAGTCTGATCTCTCCAAAATGTCATATGTGTGATTAGGCAACCCCCATGAACTGTAAATCAGTCATTTTTCCCAAAAAAAATCAAAGGAAAAAAAAATCACACTAAAACACAACTTGGATGGAGGGACGTATTGGGGTGCGTAGAGACAGACAGTGGCTGCAATAGTTAGCTTTGTTCGAGCTAAAAAAGAACCGTCAGACCTAGAGTTCCGAAACTTTACAATCCTGTTCTAGACCTCTGGTCGATGGTGCGTGGTGAGTTACGTGGCTCTAGACGGTTCTCGGACCGAGAAACAGCCTCGTACATTTGCAATACTTTCAATTCATTTTTGCATCACGAAAATGACGACATTTAGAAATGTCCCAGAGTCGCAAGACTAGGTGCATTGCGAACGTCTCGGCCCATATAGACAGACCCCAACGTTTCTGTCCGATAGCTCATTCAAGGACCCCGTAGCAAGTCATGGAAAATAGTGGATTTTCAGCACCAATTAGGGTTTTTCTCTGACACCAAATGACCTATCGAGCCGAAACTTGGGATTCGGGGTCGCCTCAGCTAGGCCAACACATAACATAAGAAATGGACCCACAGCTAGAACGTAACTACGTGTTTTATGGTTTTTTTTATGGTTTGAACCGAAGGCGTTGTGAATTTTGGGCCAGCTCTGAAGTATGTAATAGTTGGCTACTAAACGAGTTGGAAAAAGTGGGTTTGGTGTCAGTTTGTATCAGTTTGGTGTCAGAATGATATCTAATTGACTGATGGACTCTTGTCCACTTGACTCTTGTACATTTGCAATATGTTTAAACAGTGAGGTACCATCACCAAAAGCGACATTCTGAAATCTACCCTAACGAGCGATTGAGATGAACCAGAATCACTGCAAAGCCATCCCGAGTTCATCGGGCCAGTCAATTTCACATTCCTGCAGGATTTTTATAGCATGACCAATTCGTGATGGTACCTGCCCATTGAAACATATTGCAAATGCACAGTGACTTTGAAAAAGTAAGGAAACATAAACAAATGGACATAATGAAATCAACATTTTTTTTATTTTTGGGTGACCAGTTGCACGTGCATTTGCAATATGATTCTATAGTGAAAAAACATCACCAAATGGACATGATGAAATCAACACAACGAGTGATGGAAATGAACAACTATCACTGCCCGGCCGTCCCGAGTTCATCAGTTCAGTCAATTTTGGCCCCAAAAAAATTTACTTTTGACTTTGACTTTTGACTTCCTATGAAATCATATTGCAAATGGACAAATCATATTCCTTATGAACAAGTAAAAAAAATAAATGATAATAACATTTTACAAAAGTATATTCATACACTTCTTACACATGATTAATTGTCTTAAAATAGAAAAACGGTCCAGAAAGCACTTTTTTTTAGTTTAAAATTTTCGACTTTTGACATCCTATTAAATCATATTGCAAATGGACAAAACATATGCCTTATGCACAAGTAAAAAAAAAAAAAAAAGAATTATGATAATAAAATACGAATAAAGTATGTTGATACAGTTCTTATACGTGTGTAATTGACACAAAATTCGAAAGAATTTTGAAAAACGGTCCAGAAAGCACTTTTTTAAGGGTGTGTGAAGTTTTTTATAAAATTTTGACATTTTTGACATTTGACTTTTGACTTCCTATGAAATCATATTGCAAATGGACAAAACATATGCCTTATGCGCATGTAATTAAAAAAAAAAAAATATGATAACAAAATTGGACAAAAGTATATTCACAGTTCTTACACATGTGTAATTGACAAAAAAAAAAAATCGAAAGAATTTCGAAAAAAAGGCCCAGAAAGCACTTTAAGGGGTGAAAAGTTTTTGGAAAAAAAATCCTTTTTTCAAAATTTTGCTTTTGGATGTTGACTTGGGTTGCATTTCCAATATGAAAAACCCAGGTGGAGCGCACTCGTTGGATTTTTGAAGTGTTACAATTGGCAATTGCCATATGGCATTTGCCATATACTTTGCACGAATCAACGCCGCTTTGGGTGGTATTGGACATCGTGTATATGGTTTGTCCAATGCCAATATCTTGCCATTCATTTTTGTCCAATTCAGGGGGGTATTCCCTTACATTTTCAAACTCTCTCTGACCCAATCTGTAATACCTACATGTTTCAAGCAAACCACCATAGTCCCAGTGCCTAAGATTGCCACGGAAACCTGTCTAAATGACTACCGCCCCATAGCACTCACATCTGTAGTCATGAAATGTTTTGAAAAGCTGGTCATGGCTCATATCAACACCATTATCCCAGAAACCTTGGACCCTCCAATTCTCATACCGCCTCAACAGATTCACAGATGACACAATCTCTATTGCACTCCACACTTCCTTATCCCACCGGGACAAAAATAACACACTCATTGACTACAGCTCAGTATTCAACACCATAGTGCCCTCCAAGCTCACTAAGTTAACAACCCTGGGACTGAATACCTCCCTCTGCAACTGGATCCTGGACTTCCTGACTGGCTGCCCCCAGGTGGTAAGGGTAGGCAACAACCCATTCGCCACGCTGAACCTCAACACGGGGGTGTGTGCTCAGTCCCATCCTGTACTCCCTGTTCACTCACGACTGCATTGCCGCACACGACTCCAACAAAATCATTACGTTTGCAGACAACACGGCGGTGGTAGGCCTGATCAAAAAACACGATGAGACAGCCTATAGGCAGGAGGTCAGAGACCTGGCAGTGTGGTGCCAGGACAACCTCTCTCTCAACGTGGGGAAGACAAATGATCTTATCGTGGACAACAGGAAACGGAGGGACAAACACGCCCCCATTCACATTGATGGGGCTGTAGTAGAGCGGGTCAAGAGCTCCAAGCTCCTCGGTGTCCACATCACTAAAGACCTATCATGGTCCAAACACACCAACACAGTCATGAAGGGCATGACAATGCCTCTTCCCCCTCAGGAGGCTGAAAAGATTTGGCATGGGCCCTCAGATCCTCAAAAAGTTATACAGCTGCACCATTGAGAGCATCTTGACTGGATGCATCACTGCTTGGAATGGTAACTGCTCTGCATTTGACTGCAAGGTGCTACAGATGGTAGTGCAGTACATTACTGGGGCAAAACCCAAATGGCTGCCCAAACAATTTACTTTGACCCCCTTTATTATTTATTTATTTATCTTCATTGTTTTGCACTGACTCCCTTGCACTGGCTGTATGCACACTCACTAGACTCTGCCCGCACACTCACTAGACTCTGCCCGCACACTCACTAGACTCTGCCCGCACACTCACTAGACTCTGCCCGCACACTCACTAGACTCTGCCCGCACACTCACTAGACTCTGCCCGCACACTCACTAGACTCTGCCCGCACACTCACTAGACTCTGCCCGCACACTCACTAGACTCTGCCCGCACACACACACACACACACACACACACACACACACACACACACACACACACACACACACACACACACACACACACACACACACACACACACACACACACACACACACACACACACACACACGCACACGCTACTCTGTTTATTGTATATCCTAATTGCCCAGTCACTTTTACCCCTACCCACATGCACATATTGTATTACCTCAATTACCTCATACCCATGGACTCGGTACTGGTACTCCTCGTTATTGTTTTTATTGTGTTACTCTTTCCTTTTTATTGTTTTTATTTTGCAAATATTTACCTTACTTTTTAACTCTGCATGGTTGTATTTAGTGCATGTGACCAATACAATTTGATTTGATTTGTGAACGTTACGAGGAAGGTACTGAGAGTTGAGAGCTGCAGCATACCTCCATTGTGTGGTCGGTCCGTGGTGAGCGGGGGGGCTTGGAGGCAGCCCCCCCACACTGGACAGTGTGGAGAGTGCAGTGGTGTTGGGCGGCGTCTGGGTCGCCCATCAGGAACGTCAGCTGTCGGAGTTGGCCCTGTGGAGACAGAGCCGTCAAACACACTAACCTAACCCCCCAGAGGTCACAAAAGGTCACCGTGTGCAGACAGAATCCCCAGAGGACCCTTCCTCAGTCAGGGCCTCTGAGACACTGAGACAAATATGACCGACAGACTGGAGAGACATCTACAGACATCGATCTACACCAGATAGTTTTCTACTGCCCCCAAGCTACTGTATGTTAAGAAGAAGTGTGAGTCAGCGTGCAAGATGGAAATCGCCGTTTGCCGCAGACAAAGGGCACCATAATGTAAACATTATGCATTCAGTGTAAAATGCAAATGTTTCTATGTGTTAGCTACAGACTCAGACCAAACATTCCTTAAGTTTACGCATCAAACTGTTAATGATGACAAAATCCAACTTGTAACCAAACAAAGAACTTTATCGCTTGAAATATGGACTCAATAATTCTGTTGAAAACTTGCACTGCGCGAGAGAATGAGAGGGAGGCAAATATATATAGATAGAAAGAGTGTGTGTGTGTGTGTGTGTGTGTGAGTCTTTTTTGGATCCTAATGTGCCATGACTAAACTAATATGTGTCGTAGACTAAACTAAATTAACCAATGTTGAAATGAAAATGAAAACGTCTGAGTGTCTGAGTGTGTTAGAGGGGGTCCTGGCAGGGCACTGGGCTCTCTAAGGCTCTCTGTCATAACTTCATGGTGCATTAACTTTTCCACCCACTTTACCACCTAGATTAGCATTCTCCTTCTCCACCCACTTTACCACCTAGACTAGCATTCTCCTTATCCACTCACTTTACCACCTAGATTAGCATTCTCCTTATCCACCCACTTTACCACCTAGATTAGCACTCTCCTTATTCACTCACTATACCACCTAGACTAGCACTCTCCTTATCCACTCACTATACTACCTAGACGAGCACTCTCCTTATCCACTCACTTTACCACCTAGACGAGCACTCTCCTTATTCACTCACTATACCACCTAGACTAGCACTCTCCTTATCCACTCACTATACCACCTAGACGAGCACTCTCCTTATCCACTCGCAAAACCTGCTCCTTCAGCATGACTCCATATCTCATCTTCTCATCCAAAACCAATCAACTCCTCTTCCGGTAGACTAATCCTCTTTTAGTACGGGATGGGCGTAAACCTAGAGAGGTAGCAAGGTCAGTGTTAAGTCTCACCAAGCCCTGTGCCATTTAGACACTGTGGTGTTTTCACAGACCTAAGGGAAGAAACACACCATGCTGATGAATGGTTAAAAGCAGCAGCCGTCCTACCGCCTCTGACCACGGAACATCAGACGCCATTTTCTTCTACATGTTGAATCGCCACCGTTCGTAGACACCCAGCAGGTGATCTACTGCGGATGGCCAAAGTTCATTACAGTGTGTCTTGTCCTTAAAAAAAATATATACTGTAAAACTGATTTGAAAGCCTGTTTAACCTACACGGAAACCCACTAGCAGAGGCCGCATCTACAGTATAGCAGTCTTCATTGTGCTGTAACTGTGGACAAAGGAAATAGATTGACTGACAATAAACACAAGACACAGACAGGAGAAGGTGTTTTCCTCCCCTGGTCGTCCTTAAGTGCTCTACTGAAGAATGGAGGTGTTAAAGTTCCAGTACAGAGGACCCTAGCGGGAAAAGACTGTCACCACCTCCGAGAGAGGAAGCTCGATCCTCTGAGGGGTCGTCAAAGAGACCTGTCAACAGTGGGAAACGAGGCGATGGAGAATCCATCTTGACTCTAGGCTGAGCTGAGCACAAAGCCAGATGCTGTCTGTCCTGTCCTGTCCTGTCCTGCTCTCCTCCTCTCCTCTCCACCCCCCTGCTGCTCTGCACTCGTACTGTACGCTCTAACGCTCATCCTTCAAAAACACTGGCACTGGCTGCTGCCTTGGACAGCAAAGGGATGTCTTCATATGTCCTGGGGAGGGGGGATGGTGGTGGGAGCGGGGGCCGATGAGATGATCTACAGGAGCCCCCATCCCGTCTCCCTAAACCTCTCCCGTGTAGGGGGCTAACTAGACCATTGGTTTCCTATACAGTGTGCTGATCCACAGTGTTACTGGGCTACAAAGTTTGACAGTACCTACATCCTGCAGACCGGTACTGCTTTTCTATGATAAGTAACCCACCATTCAACACCAAGGACACTCCGTTAGGGACATGCTCAGCACAGCAGGCGGTAAAGCTGTATAGCCTATGTTGCATATTGTGCTGCTGATATATTGCACAATGATTTAGGCAGAGACCTCCTCTTGTGTGTATGAAAACAGGCAGGAGAGGGGGAAGTGAAGAGGAAGAGGGTTGGAGAGAGTAGAGGAAATGAGAAAAGAGGGGAGGAGAAAGGGAGAGGACAGAGGAAAGGAGAATGGAACTGGTGAGGAGAGGAAATCAAGAGGTGGAACGGTAAGTCCAGAACTTACCTCAAATGGTGTCTCGAAGCCCTCTACGATGCCCCCCACCATGAGTAGACCGTCAGGGGTGATTCCCATACCCTGGTACACCCAGTCCACACGCTCCACCAGGGCACAATCCACATACAGCGCCAGTCTAGCGGATGACACACTCACAGCCACATGGTGCCACTGGTCGTCAGACAGACTACTGACCGGGAACCTGGGAATCCGGTCAAAACAATGCAATTGGTAATATCATACAGTATGGCAAACATTACTGAGAAGGAAGTGTATGTCACTGTTATGTATTGTTTTGGCTATAATGTGAAGTGTGTACTGAATGTTGGCCCTGCAATTGTAGTTTCTCTCAAAAAGGTTTAACTTCCATGACAGTTGAATGAAATACAGTAACACTTCAAATATAAATCTCATGCACTCTAAAAGTACCTAAAAAAGTCAACAAAACGACTCTGTCCATCTTCGGGCTAAGTCTGTTGGCTTTCTTACAGTGATGTATTGCTTTAAACCACAGTGGCTTATGAAGAGAGGAGCAAGCAACCTGTCACTAGGCTTTAGGAAAAACAGACCTTAAATCGCTTCACCCTCAGTCAAAACACACATGCATGTACACAAATACACACACACACATAAAGATGGGCAGACAGACAGAGACAGGCTTACTCATAGAGGCGCTGTTGCGTGCCGATGAAGGTGAGTGTGTACGCGCTGATGCGCAGCTGCAGCAGGATGTGGCTGTCGTGGCTGAGCAGGGTGAGCACACTGTGTTCGTCTAGCTGAGGGCTCCGCAGCTGTACCAATAGGCTGAACTCATCTGCAAACCTGTACAACACAAAGCCGGTACACAGTGTTGGTCTAAGTGTGTGTGTGTGTGTGTGTGTGTGTACATGCATGCGTAAATGGGAAGGTTTTACCCGTCAGTGAAGAGTTCAGCTATCGGCAGGGCCAGGGTGGAGTACTGTCCCACCTGCAGCACCGGACACCTCTCAGCATCCAGAGACATGGAGGCATTGCTGCTGTTGGACACCTGCAGCGAGAGTTCTTCTAGAAGGTTCACCTCCTCTGTGGAGGGAAAGAGAGGACAGACACACAGTCAAATAAAGCCGTGTTGCAGTCATGGCGGGTTCAAGCCCTAACTGTCAGTTCACAATTATGTTGTTCTATGGAGGCAGACCCCAATCTACTCATTTGTGACACTCAGCTACCATTCCAAAGATCACCCTGTGAAAAAAAACTCCCTTTTACCCCCCTGAATGGACTTCTGACCACAAAGTACCACACAATTTATTTTCTGTGAAAAGAGAGTCAAAAACAGCCACCTCAATCGAACCACTTTGCCCATTAATGAATATACTAAATTGGTAAAGAATATTTTGGGAACCACTCCTTCTGGGCTCCTGAGGGCTAGTACAAATACTACCAGTTTACAAATGGTGCTACTGTTGTGTGTCCCATAGTACACTCCACTGTTTTGGATCTCCTTCATGATCTCATTTCCTGTTTGCGGACGCAGGAACAGAAGGCCTTTCTGTTTACCAAGCATGTCATGGGTAAGTGCCATTCGTCATGCCCTGCCATGATGGTGGAGCCTGTGGGCTTTTAATGAGGAGCCATGGGTTGAGGAGTGTCTCCTAAAGGCTTATGAATACAGCAATTGATCAATGGTGGAGAAAATCAGTGAGCACTGAAAGACATGTATTGCTGTGTTTTGATTGGGTTGTAACCTGCAGTGCTTGAGCTTATTCCAAGACCAGCTGGGAACTTGAGGCCAATTAGACAAACAGGAAGTGCATTTGCCCAGCAGGCACTTCAGGCATGCAAATCAATTAGCGTACTGTTCATGTCATAATGTACATACCATTGCTACAATAACGTAATGTAGAAGGTGTGGAAAGACCGGGGAAACGGAGGTTAGGTTGAAAATACTGTATCCCTGAAAACCAGAAACATCCGCTTTCTGCCAACGGCGCTAATGGTGGTGCTACAGTAGCCTACCTGGCGGCTGTAATTTCAACGCTGAAGGACCGAGACAATGTATATGCCCGAATCAATCAACACCTGCAAAGGTTAGCACTAGACCTTAATTAACCAGCCACTATCTACTACTCAGCCAAAGACAGAAACCTTTTCCCCCACCCGTATCTACTGAATGCCTGTCAGCCCCTCTAGGTTGAATGAGCCCCTTCTGCACCCCTAGAACAGTACCAGACATATCAGGAGAGTCAGTGCAAGATATGGTCACACTGTCTTGCCCTCTGAAATGGAGCTGAAGGAACATAACCCTATCATGTGTCACAGTCAGCATTCCAGCTTTCCACACACACACACACAGTGCCTTCACAAAGTATTCACACCCCTGTACTCTTCCCACATGTTGTCTTACAAAGTGGGATTCAAATTGATTTAGTTGTCCTTTTTTTGACAACGATACACAAAATACTCTGAAATGTCAAACTGGGAGAAAAATAATTCAAACGTTTGTAAAAATAAAAGAAACGGTGAAAAATTAGACACTCATATATCTTGATTAAATGAGTATTCAACCCTCTGAGTCAATGCAAGTTGAATCGACTTTGGCAACGATTACAGCTGTGAGTGTTTCTGGGTAAGTCTCTAAGTGCTTTGCACACATGTATTGTACAATGTTTGCACATTATTCTTATCATTGCTAGACAGCCATTTCAAGTCTTGCCATAGATTTTCAAGCAGATTTAAGTCAACATTTTAACTAGGCCACTCAGGAACGTTCAATGTCATCTTGGTAAGCCAGTGTTTATTTGACCTTGTGTTTTAGGATATTGTCCTGCTGAAAGGTGAATTTGACTCCCAGTGTCTGTTGGAAAGCAGACAGAACCAGGTTTTCCTCTAGTATTTTGCCTGTACTTAGCTCTATTCTGATTATTTGTATCATAAAAAACTCCATCTGAAAGTGCAAAAAAAAAAGATTAACAAAATAATAATTGGGATATTGTTTAACCATTTCCGACATGGGGAATCTATATTTAGGAACAGAACACAACAATTGTTTTAGGTTCTGCCACAATAAATGATATTGAACTCGAGTACTCTAATGAACAAAAAAAATACTATTTTCAGAACAAGGCCAAAATATTTGTAGAAAATAAAATATGTGCGCATTTATCTAAGCCTTTATGCAAACAGCAACCAACAACGCCTAATTTATCATAACCCTGCCAAACCTACTCCTGCTCCCTCTATCCAGAACTCAACATCGCCAGTCCACTAACCACCGGCCCTGGCAACAATCATTGTGCACACCTGCTTACCAAGATTTGGCATGGGTCCCCAGATCTTCAAAAAGTTCTACAGCTGCACCATCGAGAGTATCCTGACCGGTCGCATCACAGCCTGGTATGGTAACTGCCCTGCATCTGACCGTAAGGCGCTACAGAGAGTAGTGCGTAATGCCCAGTACATCACTGGGGCCAAGCTTCCTGCCATCCAGGACCTATATAATAGGCAGTGTCAGAGGAAAGACCCAAAAATTGTCAGAGACTCGAGTCACCCAACTCATAAACTGTTCTCTCTGCTACCGCATGGCAAGCGGTACCGGGGTGCCCAGTCTAGGACCAAAAAGTTCCTTAACAGCTTCTACCCCCAAACCGTAAGACTGCTGATATAACGGTTTTCTTTCGGTGAAAGAGAGTCGGACCAAAATGCAGCGTTGTGATGATTCATGTTTAATAAAGACGACACACGATCAATACAAAACAAGAAACGTATCGAGAAAACCTAACAGCCTATACTGGTGCACAAACAAACACAGAGACAGGAACAAACACACAGTGAAACCCAGGCTACCTAAATATGGTTCCCAATCAGAGACAATGACTAACACCTGCCCCTGATTGACAACCATATCAGGCCAAACATAGAAATAGACAAACCAGACACACAACATAGAATGCCCACCCAGCTCACGTCCTGACCAACACTAAAACAAGGAAAACACACACGAACGATGGTCAGAACGTGACAGCTGAACAATTAATCAAATGGCCACCGGACTATTTACATTGACACCACCCCTCTCCATTTGTTTTGTACACTGCTGCTACTTTCTGTTTATTATCTATACAGTCACTTGACCCCTACCTACATGTACAAATTACCTCGACTAACATGCACATTGACTTGGTACCGGTACCCCCTGTATATAGCCTCATTATTGTTATTTTATTGTGTTGTTTTATTATTTTTTACTTTAGTTTATTGGTAAATATTTTCTTAACTCTTCTTACACTGCACTGTTGGTTAAGGGCTTGTAAGTAAGCATTTCACGGTAAGGTCTACACTTGTATTCGGCACATGTGACAAAGTATTATTTTTTTTATTACTATTTTTTACCCCCTTTTCTCCCCAGTTTTGTGGTATCCAATTGTTAGTAGTAACTATCTTGTCTCATCGCCACAACTCCCGTATGGGCTCGGGAGAGACGAAGGTCAAAAGCCATGCGTCCTCCGAAACACAACCCAACCAAGCTGCACTGCTTCTTAACCTCTTTGATCTCTAGGGGCGCTATTTCATTTTTGGATAAAAAACGTTCCTGTTTTAAGCGCGATATTTTGTCACGAAAAGATGCTCGACTATGCATATTCTTGACAGTTTTTGAAAGAAAACACTCTGAAGTTTCAGAACCTGCAAAGATATTGTCTGTAAGTGCCCCAGAACTCATTCTACAGGCGAAACCAAGATGATGCGTCAACCAGGAAATGAGCAGATTTCTGAAGCTCTGTTTTCCATTGTCTCCTTATATGGCTGTGATTGCGCAAGGAATGAGCCTACACTTTCTGTCGTTCTCCCAAGGCGTTAGCAGCATTGTGACTATTTGTAGGCATATCATTGGAAGATTGACCATAAGAGACTACATTTTCCAAGTGTCCGCCTGGTGTCCCTGCGTCGAAATTGGAGCGTAAAGCCAGGTGCAATTATTTTTCCATTTGAGAGCAAGGAGAAACCAGGCTTCCAGGAAGGATATATCATTGAAGAGATATGTGGAAAAACACCTTGAGGATTGATTCTAAACCACGTTTGCCATGTTTCAGTCGATATTATGGAGTTAATTTGGAAAAAAGTTCGCGTTTTGAGGGCTGAATTTTCTGTTTTTTTTTTTTTTTTTTTTTTTTTGGTAGCCAAATGTGATGTACAAAACGGAGCTATTTCTAATACACAAAGAATCTTTTTGGAAAAACTGAGCATCTGCTATCTAACTGAGAGTCTCCTCATTGAAAACATCAGAAGTTCTTCAAAGGTAAGTTATTTTATTTGAAGGCTTTACTTGTTTTTGTGATAGTTGCCTGCTAAATGCTAACGCTAATGCTAACGCTAAATGCTACGCTAGCTAGCTACTGTTACACAAATGATTGTTTTCCTATGGTTGAAAAGCATATTTTGAAAATCTGAGATGACAGTGTTGTTAACAAAAGGCTAAGCTTGAGAGATAGCATATTTATTTAATTTCATTTGCGATTTTCATGAATAGTTAACGTTGCGTTATGGTAATGAGCTTAGGTCTATAAATAGAATCCCGGATCCGGGTTTGGTCGTCGCAACAGGTTAACACAGCGCACATCCAACACAGCGCGCATCCAACCCGGAAGCCAGCCGCACCAATGTGTCGGAGGAAACACCATGCACCTGGCGACTTGGTTAGCGTGCACTGTGCCCGGCCCACCACAGGAGTTGCTAGTGTGCGATGAGACAAGGATATCTCTACCGGCCAAACTCTCCCTAACCCGGACGACGCTAGGCCAATTGTGCGTCGCCCCATGGACATCCCGGTCACGTCCGTCTGCGACAGAGCCTGGGCGCGAAACCAGAGTGTCTGGTGGCACAGCTAGCACTGCGAGACAAATAAAGTTTGTTTTGATTTTGACTTGATTTCTCACGCACACCTTCTCCCCATCATTAGACACACCTGGTCATCATTATCACCCTGATTACTCCCCCTTTATTTAGCCCTCGGTAGACAGCAATCACTAGGTAGTTTTCTCTCACGTTCTGTACGCTTCTCATTTTCTGGTAATCTGCATCGTTTCATTATTAAACTCACCTTCTGCACCTGCTTCCTGACTCCCGGCGTATTACATTTAAAAAATATATATATTTCACCTTTATTTAACCAGGTAGGCAAGTTGAGAACAAGTTCTCATTTACAATTGCGACCTGGCGAAGATAAAGCAAAGCAGTTCAACACATACAACGACACAGAGTTGCAAATGGAGTAAAACAAACATACAGTCAATAATACAGTAGAAACAAGTCTATATACGATGTGAGCAAATGAGGTGAGATAAGGGAGGTAAAGGCAAAAAAAAGGCCATGGTGGCAAAGTAAATACAATATAGCAAGTAAAACACTGAAATTGTAGATTTGCAGTGGAATAATGTGCAAAGTAGAAATAAAAATAATGGGGTGCAAAGGAGCTAAATAAATAAAATAAAATAAATACAGTAGGGAAAGAGGTAGTTGTTTGGGCTAAATTATAGGTGGGCTATGTACAGGTTCAGTAATATGTGAGCTGCTCTGACAGCTGGTGCTTAAAGCTAGTGAGGGAGATGTGTTTCCAGTTTCAGAGATTTTTGTAGTTCGTTCCAGTCATTGGCAGCAGAGAACTGGAAGGAGAGAAAGAATTGGTTTTGGGGGTGACCAGAGAGATATACCTGCTGGAGCACGTGCTACAGGTGGGTGATGCTATGGTGACCAGCGAGCTGAGATAAGGGGGGACTTTACCTAGCAGGGTCTTGTAGATGACATGGAGCCAGTGGGTTTGGCGACGAGTATGAAGCGAGGGCCAGCCAACGAGAGCGTACAGGTCGCAATGGTGGGTAGTATATGAGTATTTGGTGACGAAACGGATGGCACTGTGATAGACTGCATCCAATTTGTTGAGTAGGGTATTGGAGGCTATTTTGTAAATGACATCGCCGAAGTCGAGGATTGGTAGGATGGTCAGTTTTACAAGGGTATGTTTGGCAGCATGAGTGAAGGATGCTTTGTTGCGAAATAGGAAGCCAATTCTAGATTTAACTTTGGATTGGAGATGTTTGATGTGGGTCTGGAAGGAGAGTTTACAGTCTAACCAGACACCTAGGTATTTGTATTTGTCCACGTATTCTAAGTCAGTGCCGTCCAGAGTAGTGATGTTGGACAGGCGGGCAGGTGCAGGCAGCGATCGGTTGAAGAGCATGCATTTAGTTTTACTTGTATTTAAGAGCAATTGGAGGTCACGGAAGGAGAGTTGTATGGCATTGAAACTTGCCTGGAGGGTTGTTAACACAGTGTCTAAAGAAGGGCCAGAAGTATACAGAATGGTGTCATCTGCATAGAGGTGGATCAGAGACTCACCAGCAGCAAGAGCGACATCATTGATGTATACAGAGAAGAGAGTCGGTCCAAGAATTGAACCCTGTGGCACCCCCATAGAGACTGCCAGAGGTCCGGACAACAGACCCTCCGATTTGACACACTGAACTCTATCAGAGAAGTAGTTGGTGAACCAGGCGAAGAAATCATTTGAGAAACCAAGGCTATCAAGTCTGCCGATGAGGATGTGGTGATTGACAGAGTCAAAAGCCTTGGCCAGATCAATGAATACAGTTGCACAGTATTGTTTCTTATCGATGGCGGTTAAGATATCGTTTAGGACCTTGAACGTGGCTGAGGTGCACCCATGACCAGCTCTAAAACCAGATTGCATAGCAGAGAGGGTATGGTGAGATTCGAAATGGTCGGTAATCTGTTTGTTGACTTGGCTTTCGAAGACCTTAGAAAGGCAGGGTTGGATAGATATAGGTCTGTAGCAGTTTGGGTCAAGTGTGTGTCCCCCTTTGAAGAGGGGGATGACCGCAGCTGCTTTCCAATCTTTGGGAATCTCAGATGACACGAAAGAGAGGTTGAACAGGCTAGTAATACATTACAGAATACTACCTCACAATATGGAAGCAGCAGAGGATAAAACCATTTCCAGACGGTCAAGGAACAGAGTAATCTACTCCCCCAACACCACAACTAGCTTGCGCAACTGAGTACTGCCATGGAGGAAGTCCTTTGCTTTCTTCATCGCCTCGACGCACCCAGCGAGGCTTTCCATACCCTTATCAGAGGGACTCCTAACACGGGTCGTCACAGTGAGCCAGCCCCAGCCTACCCAGCCGTCCACCCAGGTCAGTGATGCCCGACGGTCCCTTCCGGAGAAGTATGTCAGTACACCATTGAAATGCCATGGTTTCTTACTCCGGTGTTCCCACTATTTCGCCTATCAAACAGGAGCCCCCACTACCAAGAGGTCCGATATTGCCACGGTCATTTCCCTGCTGACTGGGCGGGCATTGGAGTGGGCTACGGCTTTCTGGGAGGGGGAGAGGAGGAGCAGTGTCACAATTAGAGATTCATGGCTCTGTTCAGGGTGGTCTTCGACCTTTCTCCAGAGGGCAGAGAGGGAGGTGAGCGACTTCTCCAGCTCCAGCAGGGTGTTCAGACCACTGTGGAGTATGCCCTCACCTTTTGGACCGTGGCAGCCTCCAGCGGCCAGAATGAGCCAGCGCTCTGCACTCTATCCCGGAGAAGACTGCGCAAATATATCCAGACGGAGATGGCGTGTCGGCATGACAACCTATCCTTGGACGCACTCATCGCTATGGCTGTCTGTCTGGATAACCTTCTTCACCTCACCACTTGCCTCCCTCCTTTGGCTGTCCTGTTGCAGAGCCTGAACACATGGAGGTAGGGGCCACACCTCTCAGCGGCGTCGCCGGAGACATCCGGGGGTCTGTTCCTATTGCGGGCCAAAAGGGGCTTCAGCGGTGTCCGGTGTGTCACAACCTGTGGTCCACTAGGGCAGAGGGTCGGCTCCGTGATCTTCCGTCTCCCAGGGTAGGCGTGAGAATTCCATTATCATCGTTTTCCGCCAAACCCTTTCTGGTTCCCACTTCACTGGCTGGCTGTCCCTCAGGTGTTGTCTCTACAGCTCTAGTGGACTCCGGTGCCGCAGGGAATTTCATCGACCAGGCTCTCATCTCCTCCCTAAACATAACTTCCTGCCCACTCTAGTCTTCCGGTTCAAGCTCTGGATACGTGACCATTGGGATCTGGCACAATTACGCACATCACAGCAGCACTCACCCTCACTGTGGGACCCATGCACAATGAAAAGCCGTCCCTTCTACATCACCACCGCACCCATACACAAAGTCATCCTCGGCCTCCCATGGCTCCAACGTCCTAACCCCACCATCTCCTGGTCAAGGATGAGAATCACCACCTGGGCACCAGGATTCCGAAGGGCTACTTTTCTGTACCCTGTTGTTACACTTCGGTGGAGGGTCCTGTGAGTGCCCTCTAGCCCATCAATTTGTCCTCCCGTATCGTTATCCTCGTATTTTGGGACGTAGATGTGGACATCTGCCAGGTTCTGGAGAGGGAACCCACTCCTGCCCTCCAGAATGCATCTATGTCTCCACGGGGGTAAGATATCGGCTGTTGACCTAGGCACACACATCCCTCGCCGCTGGACACCCAGGTATCACCCGCACCATCCAATCCCTCTCCAGCAAGTACTGGTGGCGCACCTTGGCGCAGGACATTGCCCAATATGTCAGCTCTTGTTCTGTATGTGCCCAATCCAAATCTCCCCGCCACGCTACAGCAGGGAACTACTTCCCCTTCCCGTGACTCAGTGGCCTTGGTCACATCTGTCCACAGACTTCAAAACTGATCTTACCCTTTGATGGTTTTACCACTATGGTTGTTGACAGATTTTCTAAATACTGCCGTTGTATCCCTCTCTCTGGTCTACCTACCACTCTCATGGTCACTGAGGCACTATTCCAGCAGGAATATTTCACGTTGTGGGTATTGAGAGCCTTTATGGAGAAGCTGGAGGCCACGGTCAGTCTCACATCTGGGTACCGGACTCAGATCAACGGGCAGGTGGAGAGGAACACCCAGGAGCTGGGGAGGTTCCTAAGGAGTCACTGCCAGGACCGACAGGGGGTTCCTTCCCAGAACTACTTTCGGCACTCCTCCACCGTGCTGATTCCCTTCCAGTGTGTCCAGCTTATGGACTCCAAGCCAGACCGAGGCCCCTGCAGTGGACGAGTGGTTCCAGTTTGTGGGGCCCTTCAAGGTCCTCCGGAGGGTCAACGAGGTAATTTATTGTCTACAACTCCCCTCCAACTAGGGGACAGCAGTATTACCAAATATGGAGCTGTACAACGTGACCGGTCGGGAGTAGGCTACAGTACTAAGAACAAAATAATCTGGTCAGTCTCACATCCGGGTACCGGCCTCAGTCCAACAGGCAGGTGGAGAGAATCACCCAGGAGCTGGGGAGTAATTTAATTGTCTACAACTCCCCTCCAACTAGGGGACAGCAGTATTACCAAATATGGCGCTGTACAACGTGACCGGTCGGGAGTAGGCTACAGTACTAAGAGCAAAATAATCCTAACATTTCCACACCCTAATTGTAGTCTAATCAATACCCAAACGGAGATTCAGTGAAAATAAAAATCTCATTGATTTATCAAGACCAGTCCTCATGCTTGTCTTAGAGCAACGAGAAACGGTGCTGAAATAGTTGACACACTACTGCTTCAAATCCTATTGCTTCTATCTTCAATATGCTTTAAATGCCACAATGTCACAAATAATTGAACACACACAATTCTTAAAACTCTGAGAAGGGTAATAGGAGGTGATCTGCACTGCATATTAAACTGACATTCTTATTGCTGTATTCCACACATTACTGTGTGTGTTTCGATCCTCTCGCTCTCTCACACGCACTTGCTGTCTTGACCTCTGAATGCACGTCTATGAAAAGCCAGCTGACATTTACTCCTAAGGTGCTGATCGGTTGCACCCTCTATAACCACTGTTAATATTATTTGACCCGGCTTGTCATCATTTTTAAATTGTACTCAATTTCCAGCGAGACTATTCAAGCCATCGACTCAATGATGACGTGAGTCTTATTTGATCGAATAGAAGTATCAACGTTTAGGCTGTTACAAATTTACTGATACTGTATAAGTGGATGCACATGGCACTGCGGCAACTTTGAGAAAAACAACTTAGTAACTGTTGTTCACACACGTATCTTCCCTCTCATTGGCAAGAATCGTCCCACCTGATCTCGCCTCCTCCCGCCTGCCTTCAATCTTTGAGGACATGTATTTCCATTGTTAGAGCGGTCACTTGACTATTGTGTCAATATAATAAATTCTTTGTTTACACTTTGTCCTGGGGAGATATATCCAGACCCTTGCATGGGAGAGAGATTCTCACACTCTGGGGCATTCCTCTCAGACACTTCATGTCACACAAACACACACACCACACCACATGCTTTGGAGGCCATCGGGGGGGATAGGGTATGGCCGCTTCTGGAGGGCTGCAGCAAGAACCTTGTTGTTCAAGCTAAAGCTCAACACAAAGTCATTAATGGGGGACAGAGTCATAAAGAGTCATGTGATAAGCTTAGCCAGGTGTGATCCAGCTGCATCCAATCAGTACCTTGTTTACAGCTGGGGGACAGGGGAAAGTGACCTTCTCCTCCAATGATGTTTATTCATAAAAAATGAATTCATTATTGGGCTGGCCTGGGGCACAATGAAAACCAGCTGACCATTTATTATTAAGGATTAAGATTCTCAGTTGTAGTTGAAACACTGGGAGCTGAAAAACATTCTCACACACTTATTAAACCACTAAGGATTTAAACCCCTGGGGCCTCATTTATAAACTGTGCGTACTTACAAAATATACCCCAAAATGTGTGTGGATCAGTTTTCACACAAACGTTGGCATTTATAAAAAGTAAACTTCATGTGAGAAACTTTAGTGCACATCTGCTAGTGGTTGAAATATTGTATTGCAAGCTGGCAAGTATTTTGTGCAAATGGGGGGGGGGGGGGTATGATGAAAAGCTTATTCATTAAAAGAAAAGAAAAAAACAGGAAAACATATTAACAAGAATGCAAACATTTGCCATTAGTGAGAAAAGCGCAAATCTGTGTTTCATTTTTAGAATCTAAAATAATAAGACATTGTAATATTTTACCGTAATTAGACATAGGAATATTTTTCCAATTTATTTTATTATCCTAACCATTGCAGAATATATTCCTCACCTTCTCTGGCGGTGATGGGTTAATATTCCCGAAGAAGCCATGCAAAAAATGACCATGCATTTTTTGGAGTAACCAGCACTGCAAGGTTTCAGAATTCACAGGCAGTCCACCATATTTAGGTTGGGAGAAAAGCTGATGAAAAACATTGTTGAATTCAAATATTCTCCTGACAGGTCCACGACAATTTGCCATTGTTTCCTCTTTCAGGAACTGACACACTTATTTTCCAGATAGAGCATAAATCACTGTTAAAGATTAAAACATCCCATCAATACAGTAAATAGACTGTTAGGGCATGACAGTATGGGTAGGCAACAGTATTGCTGTGCAATAGGAGTGCGACATCTTTGCCTATTTAATCTCAGAGCCTATACCAAGGCAGGACATATAAACCCAATAACCTATTGATAAATAAAATATTGGACAACAATTTGTCTTTTGCTTGACGTGGCCTAATGCCAATAGTTCCAATTTATACAGCAAATAAAGGGATATCTAGACAGTTTAACAACTGAATGCATTCAACTAAAATAAGCCAAGCAGTCAAATAGGGAAATGGTTCCAATTGTTTTTCCCAAACTTTTCCCATATGGGATTTTAGAAACATTTAAAATAAGGGCTGTGTTTCGTGTCGGCTCACCCTGGCGTGACGTTTTAATAACCGTGTAAATCTCTCTAGGACAAGGTGACCTTTATAAATATATTTGTCTGTATTTACCCATGAAAAATGAAATGCAGATTAGCTGCTAACGTGGCTATCATAAAGAACTACAAATAGCATGGTGATTTTGACAAGACTGCCGAATCGAGGAAAAGGAAAGAATCTCTGGATTAACTATCTAATGTTAGCTACATGTAGTAATGAAAAATTGGCAACATTCCTTTAAATTGATAGAATTATGAACGGTCTTGTGCAAGTTTTAAATTGACACAATACCTGTTTAGCAATGGTTTCAGCTACAGGTGATATGCAGGAGCTTGTAGGGATTTGCATGATGTCCACTTTAATGCCAATTAGTATTTTTGAACATGAGTAAATAGAGCCGAATATATTGATGAAAGTAATCTTGTCCGAGAGAGATTTACATGGTCAAAACGTCAGGGTAAGCCTAACAGGAAACATACCTATGTATGGCGTGTGCCAAATCTCAACATTTTTGTACAGACTTTTCAGAAATGTCGCACGCAGAAATGTAGTGGGAAATGTACACAATGGTTATATATGAGGCACCTGATGCTGTTCGTTAAGCCCTGTTCTGTTACCATTTTGTGCCCTAGAGGGAAAAAAACAGAACATTTCCATGTGCTTACTTCCAGCATAATCAAAGGATCAAACCATTACTGTGAGGATAAGGGGGGTGGCTGCCAGTCACTCCTGTTCTATTTCCCGCTAATGAAAGTGAAACACATGTTGTTCCATGGGAGACGAGTCTGCATCAGCAAACGTGGTAAGAGAAGGGGGGAAAAGTGGTGGTATTGAAGTGTGCATGTAGGAAGAGAGAGAGAGAAAGATATGTAAAGTATGAGATGAGGGAAGAGCGGTATGGAGTAGAGCCAGGAAGACAGCAGACAACAGCTGTATAACATCATCATTAAGTGGCTCAATCAACATACAGTACTGTATCTCTCCACCTCCTCTGAGAGTAACCTGTCTTCTGCCCCTTCCATAAATCTGCCAGGGTGCCGTCTGGTGAGGGGAAGGGGACCCAGCTGAATGGTAATACAGACACTGCATACTAGTAATGCTGGTGGTGGTGATATATAGGAAAGGCTTTAGCCTGGTGGCCAGATATGTTTGTGCTTTACCCAACTGACATTTTTAGTAAACTTGTCGTGCCATGCCTATGGCAAAAAATAAATAAATGGCAACCAAGCTAGATAAGCTCAGAAAAGTGTATGAGATGTACTGTTAGCATCACTCTCGTTAAAGTTTCGTGACTTTAAAAAAATGTGTATTATTGTTCTGTAAATGAGTCAATAAGTCATCGTTTTAGTCAAAGTATGAAATATTTTGGCTTGAAGTGACAAATACGGACCTGCCCGTCTATGTGAATCCGGTGTATTTTCCAATTATGTGACATACAAATTATTTCTAGCATACGTTTTGTTTCAGGGATGGGCTTTATTTGAATATTACCAGCATGGCATTGTTTATTAATCAGAAACAGCTGCAAAGTTATTCCTCTTTGTGACTGAGGTGAGCCAAACAGCCTTGTGTCCACTTGTTTTTGCACTTCCAATTTTAACTTATTTTTGTCTGTATTAAAAATATATATCTGACCATTTTATAAGCGGTATAACTGTGTGATATGATAGCCTTTTGCAAACCCACTCCCCCCCCCCATCGCCCCATGATGAATGGGTTTGACTACTAAAGTTTTGCCTCACTACACTCTCCACTGCTTTGATTGGTGTAACGTTAGCTAGAAACCCCAAGTGTCTATCCAGATAATGAAAAGGCACCCACAAAAGAAAATTCAAGGAACCTATAGATAAATGTCATTTGCGTGGATGATCATGAGCAAAGTCATTGTCATTTGACTTCCCCTGTGAGAACGATGAGCATGGACTGACTTGGCTTTGCTGTACCGCAGCCGCAGCCTGCCTGCAGCCAACCAAAGGTTGTACCGTGTCCATTACAATGTAGCAAAAAGCATATCAGCTATCTTTCAATAGTTAGCAAAAAGCATATCAAGAAGGCATCATTTTTGTTAAAGCACATGTACATGTGGATCTCTGTATGCTGCATTACAGTAAAAGACTATACATTCCTGAATTTGCCACGCGTTGTGCGGCGCAGGAAAGAGTGACAGGTGTTGATGCTATCTTTCTGTCTCTGATTGGGAACCATTCCTGGGTTTCACTGTGTGTTTGTGGGTGATTGTTCCTGTCCTATGTGTCCCTGTGTTCACACTATATAGGCTGTTAGGGTTTCGTTACGTTTTGTTTTGTAGTATTGTATTGGAGATTCGTGTTTCCTATTATTAATAAACATGGATCGTAAACCACACGCTGCATTTTGGTCCGACAATAGTTATCCATATTATTGGAAAAGCAGTAGTTCTGTGAGGACAGCCACATCCCCAGTCTGTTCTCTGACTATCTGCCTAAGGCGGCATCATTTTTGTTAAAGCACATGTACATGTGGATCTCTGTATGCTGCATTACAGTAAAAGACTATACATTCCTGAATTTGCCACGCGTTGTGCGGCGCAGGAAAGAGTGACAGGTGTTGATGGGTCTCGATGAGTCTTTCCCAAAGTCCATATGACATGGTTTGTTTGACCAGTTTGAGGGATGACTTTCTGTATATTACCATTGACAGCCCCACATGTACTGTCCAAAGCAGACCTGGCCTACCCACTCTCTCTCTCTAATGGGCTATTCCTGCTTTCTAAGGCATCAGAGAGCCGTCAGTCGTCCTCTACTCCTCTCCTCTGGCAGCGACTCTCACATTCACACAGGATTGATAGGCTGTGATAGCAGAGAGGCAGAGACAGATACTCCTTAACAGACTAAACAGCTCAACATGAGATCACAAGATACTCCCAGGCTGGGGGTAGGGGGAGAGAAGGATAGGAGGAGAGAGGGTGTGGGCCACAGGCTCTGAACGGCAGGTTGGGACACTAAGCAGGGGGTGATGGGGCCCATCTTGAGTTCATGTGCTGCACAATGAGAACAGACAGCTGACCCTGGCCATGATGTCCTAAGCTAAGAAACAACACCTCCACTCCGCTGATCCTCAACACTGGGGCCCCACAAGGGTGCGTGCTTAGCCCCCTCCTGTACTCCCTGTTCACCCACGACTGCGTGGCCACGCACGCCTCCAATTCAAATCATCAAGTTTGCAGATGCCACAACAGTAGTATGCTTGATTACCAACAATGACAAGACAGCCGACATGGAGGAGGTGAGGGCTCTGGGAGTGTGTAACCTCTTACTCAACATCAACAAAACAAATGAGATGATCGTGGACTTCAGGAAACAGCAAAGGGAGCACGCCCCTATCTACATCGATGGGACCGCAGTGGAGAAGGTGGAAAGCTTCAAGTTCCTCAGCATACATATCACTGACAAATGGAAATGCTCCACCCACACAGACAGTGTGGTGAAGAAGACGTAACAGCGCCTCTACAACCTCAGGAGGTTGAGGAAATTTGGCTTAGACCTAAGACCCTCACAAACTTTTACAGATGCACAATTGAGAGCATTCTGTCAGGCTGTATCACCGGCAGATATGGCAACTGCACCGCCCGCAACCGCAGGGCTCTCCAGAGGGTGGTGCAGTCTGCCCAACGCAAACTGCCTGCCCTCCAGGAGACCTACAGCACCCGATGTAACAGGAAGGCCAAAAAGATCAAGGAAAACAACCACCCGAGCCACTGCCTGTTCACACCGCTATCATCCAGAAGGCGAAGTCAGTACAGGTGCATCAAAGCTGGGACCGAGCGACTAAAAAACAGCTTCTATCTCAAGGCCATCAGACTGTTAAATAGCCATCACTAGCACATTAGGGGCTGTTGCCCTATATACATAGACTTTAATCACTGGCCACTTTAATAAATTGAACACTAGTCACTTTAATAATGTTTACATATCTTGCATTACTCATCTCATATGAATATACTGTATTTTATACTATTCTACGTTATCTTAGTCTATGCCGCTCTGACATTGCTCATCCATATATTTATATATTCTTAATCCCATTCCTTTACTTAGATTTGTGTGTATTGGGTATATGTTGTGAAATTGATAGATATTACTTGTTAGATATTACTGCACTTTTGGAGCTAGAAACACAAGCATTTTGCTATACCCACAATAACATTTTCTAAACACGTGTATGTGACCAAGAAAATTTGATTTTGATTTGAATGTGTTTAAGTATTTTATTATTTTGAAGTACAGCCATTGAGCAAGACACAAGCTATTGAGAAATATGCATAAGTACATGTATCAAACATGCACAAACACACACACACACAAAAGCTAAAAGCCCGCCAGCCACCTGATTTGCCTCAGGAACTTGACATCATTTTAATAGTCTTGACATAAGTAGCTTTGATATACATTTTACTTCAGCAAGTTACTTCAGCAAAAGCCTCAGTAGCCAATAAAGGAAACATTTAAAAACATGTTCAACATTTAAAACCCCCAAAATTCAGTCTCATTCTAGAAGTGTGATGCTATGCAGTGTAAACATGAACTCAGACCTTCTGTAATGGGTTGTTTTTGTATGTGTGGTTCTGGCACAGACAGGAGAGGAAGGCAGTAAAGAGGAGGCCAAGAGAAAAGCCTTACAAACCATTGCGGAACAAAGTCAGAAATCCCAACTCATCGCCCCCTCTTTCCCTCTCTGCTCTGGCATCACCTCTCCAATCTTCAGGTTCAGACATCATTGAAGTGTGTAAAGATATTAGCTCTACACTTTGTGCTTGGCTAGCCAGTCTCCTACAGTAGGTCCTATAGCTCAGCTCTCTCAGGAGCCCTACATGGAGACTTGGAGACTGGCGTCCGTCCAAAAGTATAGCATATTCACATCCAGTCTCCAGTGTGATAATGGCTATCAGACTTGGCAGGGGCCCAGTCTACCAGTCAGGCAGTCAGCCAGCCAGCCAATCAGATATACAGACCTATTGCAGAGCCATTTCCTGGTTGATAAAATTCGAATAGTTTGCCTAATTCCAGTTTATGTGACAAAACAACAATTCATTGTGTAAGGAATCAAGGTACCATCTAAACTACTGTCAAATATATTTTCCATAACAACATTTGTATTTTCAGTTGTTTGAAGCTGGTGTACAAAACCAAAAGTAAAAGATGCTAAAACTAAACTTAAGAATGGGCAGCATAGCAATAGCGCACATAGAACATATCTACTGCTTCTTAGACTTGCTTTCAATGAGAATGACAAATATATAACTCACATTTCTATGTGAATCTGTTCAGTCGCCCAAAAAGTTACATATTGTAGCTTTAATATTATAATTATTTTACAATACTGATGACAGATCAGCTCCTAGAGAGATATTACCACCTACGGCTGCAAATATTGAGGGGGCTTATTCCAATGCTTACCCAATAAAAATGCACTAAATCACCGATTTGGCACATCATTGCGCACATTAGGCTACACATCATGAAATATGTTGAGACAAATTTCCGACAGTAGCAAAATAGAACTGAATTGATTGAACATGAAATGTATTTCAATATGAATGAAATAGGCCTAAAGCTGTTTAAATTTTAACGCAGTCATCTCGGTTTTCATTTGAAGCATATTTTTACACATCGCTTGTTTGTATCAAACATTGTCAACTTTGTTCTGAAATTATCGCATCCAGAGAGCGACGGATAAACCATGTGATTCTGTGTATAAAGTGACACGGGAGGGCAAAAAAGCATCTAAAGACATACTTAGCTACAAATGGTCTAAGGCAGGTGTTAGATAGCGAGCATTTTCAAGTGCAACTTTAATAACAATGGTTTTGGGAAACAGCTTGGAGGTTGAACAATGCTCCTACAAAAGGTTCTAACGATGAACTTAAGATGCTTTTGGGATACCGGCCCTGGTTGGTATACAGATTCAGTCAAAAGACACAAAACACTGTCGATCATATTGGAACCACCTGTTGGTTTGTCTGTTCACTGGGATAATTAAGGATACAGTAGGTGTTGAAACTATGAGGTTGATTAAAAAGTAGTTTGACCCAAAAAGGAGAAGACAGAACTTTCCTCTTAAATTCAAAGCCTCCAGGAGCATCAGTATCTCTCCTTATTCCTTCCCTCCCGTCCTTTGAAGGTGCAGCAGCTGTCAGTCAAAGGCAGGTTCAGACCTGGCGCGCAGGCGAATCCTGGGTCACTGCCTTGGGACACAAAGCCTGAATGTTCTCCTCTGACCTGGCCTCTCAACTCTGGCTATGCCACATTGGCTTTACGAGCTGGTCACTGATGCCCTTCCACTGCTTCAGCCAGCCAGGGACGTTTCTACTGTATATCTCCCTCCATATGGTACGCACCATAACCCTGTGGGATATGCAGAATGCACCGCTCATAACCAATTGTGCTCATAAATATCCTGCATAATAGTCCATAGAGCGGCCTAAGAACGAAAAGGAAACAGTCCTGGTGCTTCATTTCTCTCTTTTGGGAATTTAGGGATGGTTGAGGACTGTATCACATCAATTATTATAGATGGTGACAATGGGAATGAGAGGAGAATGTGTCAGAGGTCAGAGTGCAGGTGTGAAGGGACCAGTGTGAGAAAGCTCTTGTGTAGATTTTTACCCTGATTCAGCCATGGCCACATACAGTAACACGAGCAAAACCTGGCACAAGGCCAGCAATCTGCGATGTTTGGTTCCCAAACTGTGTGGCGCAGTTTGTGTCATGAAAAGTGCAGTGGGGAGAGCTGTTCCCCAATGCTGGAAGGGGTGCCTGAGTGAAAAAGTTTGGGAACCCCTGTCCATTTTCAGTACTGGGGCTATTCCCCACGGAGCCAATGGTTAGCAGTGGACGCTATTAGCCATTAGCCCTAAACCATAAGCAAACCCACGTCATCCCCAAACCCCGCCCCCCTTCCCCACCCTGCATCCCCTGGTATGGACCACCTCCAGGCCCCCTAATCAGGGGAAGCCGTGCCGGCCTTCCGTGCCGGCCTTCCCTGGGATCACGTTACTGTAATAGGCCGGGATGGGCCAGTGGATATCACAATTACTCTTGTCCAATTACTGTCCAATTACTGGGCCCTGTCAGAGCAGGAGAGACGACCATGGCTGTGGAGGACGTAATGGTATGGCAGGAACATAATAGGATGTACGTATACAGTATAAAGGCTTCCTCCGGCCTCAATGGAAAAGCAGTAGACTCACCGGCAGAGATAAATGTACTTCAGCATTATTCACACCCTCTTATTAGCCCCACCCATCTCTTTAAGGATTCACAGTGTAGTAAACAACCGAAGACTGCTGTGGATATATCAAATAAATTCTGTTCAAAACAATTGGGAACTTGCTCAAGGAATGGTATGGCCATTCACCTTGCAATGAAAACAACTTTCTGACTAAATTGAAACGTATATCTGAAAATGTAGCTAGACTCTTACATGGATGAACGCTTCTCCCTCTGTCATGGATGCCATGGTTGCCCTTAGTTGAATATGTAATCCAGAGACAGGTGTTTTATAGAACAGCCATCTTTCTGTGTTCTCTTTTTGGACTTTTTGCAATCATCTCTCTGCTTCCACCAGGCATTCCTCTGATTTCAAAACTCGGCCCACTTCTTCCGTGACAACACTGTTTCTTCCCCCACCATTGTCATCAGAAGATTCTACAATGTCTGGTTCAATGAAAATATTTTAACCTAAACCAGGGATTTTCTCAGCATAGCACAATCATCCTCCAGAAAGTAGTCCATCACAACGTTTTCCCTCTGAGCTTTGTCGATAACATTATTAACTTCAGGGCAGCAATGTTGAGAGCAGTAGCAAAACGTCTTCATGATATCTTTCAAAAAAAGCCGCAGTAGACAGGATTAATCACACATACTTAGCAGCTCATGTTATAGACAGAAGCATGCTATGGCACACCAGTTTGTTATAAAGGTGCATGAAAGTTCACATGTTCCATAAGTCATTTCTGTATTTTGAAAATAATTTGTAACCTGTGTCAGGAAACTAAGCGTATGTCGCGGGTCACTACTTCACACGAGAGCCATTTGAACGTAATCTTTTTTTATACATTTTTTATCAAAAGGCCTTCTTTTGGCAGAAATGCCTTCTGGATCATGTGGACTTTCATGTGCCTCAATAACAAACTTGCATGCCATCTGTAAATACGAATACAATTGTTAAATTACGAGCCTAGTTGGTTTAGCCAAAGAAAAAGTTCCCGCTAGCCATGATTGGCTGAGATAATGAGTGGGCTGGACATGCCCAAGAGATGAGTTTGGATTGGTCTGCCATGTAGCAGGCTTCTGTCTATTTGTGCTGGTTAGTCATTAGTCAGTGTAGGTAATCATGTCTAACACAGCTTTAAAATATATATATTGCTTAGTAGAACTGCACAAGTGTTGCTCTCCATAGGAATATGATAGCTAAGGAGATGGAGAAAACACCTGGGGATTTTTCAACGCCGATACCGATTATTGGAGGACCAAAAAAAGACGATACCGATTAATCGGCCAATTTTTACAATGTATTTGTAATCATGGCAATTACAACAATACTGAATGAACTCTTATTTTAACGTAATATAATACATCAATAAAAAATTAATTTAGCCTCAAATAAATAATGAAACAAGTTCAATTTGGTTTATAATCACAAAGTGTAGAGGAAAGTAAAAGTTAAATTATGTGCCATGTAAAAAAGCTAACGTTTAAGTCCAATGAGAACATATGAAAGCTGGTGGTTCCCTGTTCAATATTCCAAGGTAAGAGGTTTTAGGAAGTTAATATAGTATTTATAGGACTATTTATCTATACCATTTGTATTTCATATATCTTTAACTATTGGAACGTAATTAAAGGCTTCCTCCGGCCTCCTGGGCTCGAATGGAAAAGCAGTAGATCTCACCGGCCACGGTCCTTGCAGATAAAACAACTGTACAGACGTCACCGATTGAGAGACGAATCTCAGGAGTTGATAGGCTTGAAGTCATAAACAGCGCAATGCTTGAAGCACAGGGAAGAGCTGCTGGCAAAACGCACGAAAGAGCTGTTTGAATGAATGCTTACGAGCCTGCTGCTGCCTACCACCGCTCATCACCCACAAATATCAAATCATAGACTTATTGTAACCACAAAGCTGTGGACACCTTCGAATTATCACCATATACCCTAACTCTAAGAGAAGTGACACAATTTCACCTGGTTAATATTGCCTGCTAACCTGGATTTATTTTAGCTAAATATGCAGGTTTAAAAATATATACTTGTGAATTGATTTTAAGAAAGGCATTGGCGTTTATGGTTAGGTACAGTCGTGCAACGATTGTGCTTTTTTCGCAAATGCGCTTTTGTTAAATCATCCCCCTGCGTTGCATCGATTATATGCAACGCAGGACACAGTAGATAAACTAGTAATATCATCAACCATGTGTAGTTAACTAGTGATTATGATTGATTGATTGTTTGTTTTTTATAAGATAAGTTTAAATGCTAGCTAGCAACTTACCTTGGCTTCTTACTGCATTTGCGTAACAGGCAGGCTCTTCGTGGAGTGCAATGTAATCAGGTGGTTAGAGCATTAGACTAATTAACTGTAAGGTTGCAAGATTGAATCCCCCTTCTGCCCCTGAACAAGGCAGTTAACCCACCGTTCCTAGGCCGTCTTTGAAAATAAGAATGTGTTCTTAACTGACTTGCCTAGTTAAATAAAGGAGTAAAAAAATAACATTTAAAAAACGGCCAAATCGGTGTCCAAAAAAATTATTTCCGATTTTTATGAAAACTTGAAATCGGCCCTAATTAACCGGCCATTCCGATTAATCGGTCGACCTCTACTTCAAACTAAGTGGAACCATAGCATCCGTGACAGGGAGAAGCATCCAACCATGATGTAAGATGGTCTAGCTAGCTACATTTTCAAATATTACACATTTCTAATTTTGACAAAGTAATTTTCATTTCATTTCATGTACTGTTAGCTAGCTAGCTAAGATTAGCTGGCTGGCTTGCTAGCTAACGTTACGTGTACGATCTTATTATTTGTATCTCAGAGCCATTTACTTGGTTCATTGAAAAGCTAGCTACATGTCTTAACAAAAGACTCCACTATGCAAGTATTCATTTTGGGTGCGTTCGTAAATTCAGTCTGGCTATCTACTCCGATTTCAGAGCACTCTCGACTGAGTGTGCCAGAGCGCAGAATAACTTGTGAACTTACGAACGCTCAACACCCGTTGAATATGGCCAGTGTCAGTAAACGTCGGCAAAAAAGCGTGATTAAATTGTTGCCAGGAGCACAATTACAGTCACCAATGCTCTGGGTAACATGAAAACAGCCTATCCAGCTCTGCATGGGTGAGTAATGTTCAGTGAGCTGTTCTCTCATTTGTGTCTGGAAGTAGCTAGCAAGTTAGCTGGGTGTTTGACTGCTGTTGATAGGACAGAACACTCAGATCAACCCTTAAAGAGATAGGTGGGGCTAAAGCTTAAGAGTGTGTGAACGATGCTGAATGGGTATAGACAAAGAAGGGCTCTCCAGTAGTAACTTTCAAAGCAGAATTACTTTCCCATTGTTCCTCGACTGTAGTGTATTATATAACATTTTCTAGCTCTGAGTCTCTACTTTTATCCAATGTAAAAAACAATAAAAAATGTTGCTACATAAGACCGATTTGAGCCGATCGATCAAATGCCTCTCCTGTGAAGTAGTGACATGCAAAATATGCCTAGCTTCTTGAAACGGGTCACAAATTACATTAATTGGTCAAGGGTGAATAAGGTAAAAAAGGGGAACGTCCTTTTAGAGATAACACATTTCACACACTTATTTGACATCTGTGTTTGCATGAAGAAGCCTTGTTGCATTCAGTGAGTACCCAGGCTGGGATTTGAATGGACTGAATGGATATCACAGCAGTCTTACAAACCTCCCCTACAGACCCTGCAGACTCATAAGGAACCAGGCCCACAGGCCATCCCATGGCTTGGCAGATCAAGACAGATCCGGCCCCCCCCTCGATCCAACATTTCCTCATCTGGAAAAGCAGGAAGTGTGCCGGCTCTGGAGGGGTGAACTAACCCTGCCACTGGGGGCATGTTCACAGGAGTGATGTTAAGCAGGGCACTGCTGTAGGGAGGGGTCGGGGCGCAGACTGGCATGTCAGTTAGTTTGCAGTTGCTTTCTGTATGCACCTCTGAATTGAATACTAAAGCAAATAGCAATGAATGGACTTGGGTTGACATTCTGCAATGTGCCATGCCCATTCCCCCCAAGCCATTCCCCCCAGGCCCTGCATTTGTTTCCCATTTAATGGCCAATTAAGCTTTAATCCCAGCATTGGTTGTGGTTCCCTTGTGCATTCAGAGAGTCCAGGTTTATCCAGAGGATCTAATCACAGTTAGGAGGCTTAAGGGGGGCATACAAACTTCCTGCACTGTTTTCCTTACATGTAATTGTGGGTTTAATAACATGTGAGGAAAAAGAACTTGGATTCAACAAGTACAGCCTCTGTGCACAGATGTGCAAGCCCCTGTACAGTGCTCACTGCACACTGCAGCGCAGCATGAACTCCATCTGCAGGTTTCCACATTAACCCTGACGGCTTAATTTATATCCTATAGACTAAAGGCAATTGTTTGCAACTGTGATCTAACATTACCATTACTATAGTTGATCATAAGGAATGTCTACCCGGCCTTATAGGTCAGATAATGCACGTCTGGTTATTTGATCGCTTGAATTTTATTACTTTAAAGGGAAACCCTCAGATCTACAATTAACAGGTGTGCCTTGTTAAATGTTAATTTGTGGAATTTCTTTCCTTTTTAATGCGTTTGAGCCAATAAGTTGTGTTGTGACAAGGTAGGGTTGGTATAGAGATGATAGCCCTATTTGGTAAAAGACCAAGTCCATATTATGGCAAGACCAGCTCAAATAAGCAAAGAGAAATGACAGTATCATTACTTTAAGACATGAAGCTCAGTCAATCTGGAAAATTTCAAGAACTTTGAAAGTTTCTTCAAGTGTAGTTGCAAAAACCATCAAGCGCTATGATGAAACTGGCTCTCAAAAAGACCGCCACATGAAAGGAAGACCCAGAGTTACCTCTGCTGCAGAGGATAAATTCATTAGCTACCAGCCTCAGAAATAAATTATTCACAGAATACAAGTAACAGACACATCTCAACATCAACTGTTCAGAGGAGACTCCATGAATCTTGCCTTCACACTCAAATTGCTGCAAAGAAACCACTAGCAAAGGACAGCAATAAGGAGAGACTTGCTTGGGCCAAGAAACACGAGCAATGTGATTTTTGGTTCCAACCGCCGTGTCTTTGTGAGAAGCATTGTAGGTAAACGGATGATCTCCGCATGTGTGGTTCCCACCGTGAAGCTTGGAGGAGGAGGTGTGATGGCATTTTGCTGGTGACACAGTCTGTGATTTATTTAGAATTCAAGGCACACTTAACCAGCATGGCTACCAATGCATTCTGCAATGATACGCCAGCCCATCTGGTTTGCGCTTAGCGGGACTATCATTTATTTTTCAACAGGACAATCACCCAACACACCTCCAAGCTGTGTAAGGGCTATTTGACCAAGAAGGAGACTGATGGAGCGCTGCATCAGATGGTCTGGCCTCCACAATCACTGGACCTCAACCCAATTGAGATGTTTTGGGATTGGACCGCAGAGTGAAGGAAAAGCAGCCAACAATTGCTCAGCATATGTGGGAACTCCTTGAAGACTGTTGGAAAAGCATTCCAGGTGAGACTGGTTGAGATAATGCCAAGAGTGTGTGTGCAAAGCTGTCATCAAGGCAAAGGGTGGCTACTTTTAAGAACCTAAAATCTATTTTGATTTGTTTAACACTTTTTTGGTTACTACATGATTCCATATGTGTTATTTCATCGTTTTGATGTCTTCACTATTATTATTCTACAATATATAAAATAGTAAAAATAAAGAAAAACCCTTGAATGAGTAGGTGTGTCCTAACTTTTGACTGGTACTGTATATTATACACACTGCCCTGAGGTGACACAGTGGAACATTTGATCCGTGTCATTATGTACCAAGCCACCTCAATCATGACAGACTGGCAGAACCACAGCAATCAGAGCAGGTTTGGCACCTCATTTAGAACGAAAGGAGTTCCAGGAAGAGGTGACTCACTTCCTGATGCGACCTTTCAGCAAATACTTATGGGGCATTTAATCAAGCTCTACAGGTCAATTGCCCCTGGGCAAATTATTCAGATTGAGGGTGTCAACAACCTACAAATACAAAGGTATTAGTTTCCATTTGACTAGGTCATGATCAGCCCTGAGCAAAAACACATTGACACCTAGTTGATGTATTCAATGGACAGTGTTTATATGTCCTGCACTAGTACTGGATTATCTCATGGTCTATACAGCTCAAGTCATGATTGCAGCCACAGGTACCAGCAGAAGTCTTTGAATTTCCAACGATTGATTTGCCCTCCTCCCCTTCTGTACTCTCCCTGAAATATCATTTGTTACACTATCCTTCAACCTTCATTTGTCAACTGCACCATCTGCTATAACCATCCACAGCTGAGTGCCTTTTCCCCCCCAGCGATTAGAATGAGCCAACGACTAAGGCCAATTGTTAAAGGCTAATACTGTACATTTATAAACTGCAAACTGAGGTTTGGCAAAATCAAAAAAGATTTGGATTTGGATTAAGGAGGAAAAGAAGGAAAACGTCTTAAAGGCAGAGCCAAGGGGGAAGAAGTGAAGTATTTTCCCAAAAGAGAGAAAGGGGAAATTCTCTCAGCCATGGACGAGATCCCAGGTTATAAAAGCTAAAATACCTGTGCTGTGTTTCAACCCTTGACTTGAAGCAGGACACAATGAGGAGTGTTTAACGATGGCAGAGACTCTGGAAGCCGTGACACAGACACCTTCCCCAGCCTCACTCTTAACCTCAAAGGCCCTTTGGAAATATAAACTTACTATCCAATAATGAGACACTTCAGAGGGCAGTGCCCAATTGGCTGTTGCGTGAGGTTAACTATCAGGCCGACTCTGACTGAAAAGTGGGCTCTGAACAACAAACTCAAATTTTACAGAAATATATGTGTAAATCTGAAATCTGAAGAAAAAAAATCTATAGAAAATAATAAGTCTGTGTGCAAATATGAGCCAACAATGTTTGCTCAACATCCCAAGTTATGAACAAACTGTTTTTATCGCAGCTCTTAGGGGTCTTCAAAGTATGACTGAACTCGCTCCACAGTATGATGACAAAGTTCAAAATTCACTACAAGTCTTTCACACACACACTGAGTTGAACTCTCCTTAAAAAAAATATAAATATATATATATTTAAGAGAGAGAGAGTAATCTAACCCCCCCCTGGCCTTCTACAAGTCTGAATGGTGTGTTTTTAAACAACCAAGGTTTGGTGGAAAATGACTGAGCCTATAGACTTGCCAAAGCTTTCAGCGGAACGTTCCTCAGGACAATAAAAAGGGTTTCCTTTTGACAATCTTCCTTTTGGGAGAAAGAAAGTCTGAAAACACACCAGTCAACACTTGTCTAGGTCTGTGTCTGAACTCAACCCTTTGGATATTCATCTGAGGACAACAAGGGAAGTGGATAGAGAGGGGAAAGTGGCTTCAGGTCAAATTCCCTGCTATTTTGGTGCAGGAATTAATATAGTTAATTACAAGGTTATGAGGGTCTATAGTTGGCAGGCAGAGCTGTACAGCTTAACAATGCAGACGTGGTGTCATCGTGTTGTCAACTACTCATCTCTATTTAGCTCAAAGATTCAACATCAGAGCAGGAGAGAAAGTTAATTATGCAGGCAACCTGCCTGCAGCTCAAATACTACACTGACTGCACTTGGGTGGCCAGTCAACTTTGTGCTTTGTTCCAGTTTTGAAAATACATTTTTGACGATCAAATAAATGGTACCAATTTCTCAATGTGAAGCAGGATAATGACAAAAACATACAAGGGAATGGTCTGCACGGTTTAAGGAAATTAATCTGGAATCTTTTCTTTGGAAATATATATTTTTTTCTCACACAGTTCCAATCATAATTCTTGATTCCCAATCATCGTCCCTTTGGTAGTTCAAAGTTTGACTGAACCTGAAGGTGTTGAACTTGAGACTCAAAGGAAGCAAATGAGAAGCTGTGATGGCAGCAGTAGAACATGAGCTTATTCTGTTGTGGAGGAGGGGAGGTGAAGGTAGCATAGTCAGGGTTTCAAGACGGGCATTCCATGTTATCCATCAGATCCCTGTCCCATCCTGCAATGTGTCTTCCCATTAGCAAGGTGAGCCCAAGGTCATCCAGGATAATGTTAACCTAGAAAGGCTTTTTCAATAATATTCCTAGTGAATGTGCATTTAATGTGCATTAGCTGAAGTATAAGTACACAAATATTTCACAATCCTATTAGCAAGAATGCACACAACTGTTAGAAACCTTTGCGAATCCTAATACCCAAATTTTCCAGGAAAAAGTACTGGAACTTGAAATGCACTTGGAAAGTGCAAAGAAAATCAAAAGGCATGTTTTTTTTTTTATAGGTGTGAGCATGTTATCGTGCTGCAGTCTGCAAAGCACCCTCCACCCATGGGACAGAGTACATATATCTTAACCCCATATTCTCCAGCCGCAGACCAGATGAGAGGGGATAGAGGCTACATCCCATTTGGAGATCTCCCCAGATCCTCAAACAGTTCTACAGCTGCACCATCGACAGCATCCTGAACGGTTGCATCACTGCCTGGTATGGTAACTGCTCGGCATCTGACCGTAAGGCGCTACAGAAGGTAGTGTGTACGGCCCAGAACATCACTGGGGCCAAGCTTCCCGCCATCCAGGACCTATAAACCAGGCAGTGTCAGAGGAAAGCCCCAAAAACTGCTGAACAATTAATCAAATGGCCACCGGACTATTTACATTGACACCCCCTCCCCAATTTGTTTTTTACATTGCTGCTACTTGCTGTTTATTATCTATGCATAGTCACTTCACCCCTACCTACATGTACAAATTACCTCGACTAACCTGTACCCCCGCACATTGACTCAATACCGGTACTCCCTGTATGAAGCCTCATTATTGTTATTTTATTGTGTTACTTTTTATTATTTTTCACTTTAGTTTATTTGGTAAATAGTTTCTTAACTTTCTTGAACTGCACTGTTGGTTAAGGGCTTGTAAGTACGCATTTCACACTTGTTGTATTAGGCGCATGTGACAAATACATTTTGATTTGAGTCCAAAGGCACCTGTCTAAAAGCTATAAAGTCCACTAAACAACTCAAATATCAAATATGGGGAGAAATGAATGTGCAAACAGATGGTGTAAAACCAATGCTGGTGAGTGTGTCTAACATACCAGTTAAAAAAACAAGTCTGGAAAGGGTGGGAGGGCTGTAACTTGGTGTTTAACATCAGATGGAAAAGCCAGATAGGGAGCAGTGGAACTGCCCTGGGAGTTGGTCTCCATGGTAATGATCGTGTTGGAACCTAGGAGAAACACATCTAAATTGGAATGGGAGAGGGGGGCAGAGACGGCTGTGTGTTGGACTGCACAAAGACCACCAGAAGTCAGTATTCAAGAATCTAACTTTATACAGCTTTCAAGGAAAACCAAACGCTTTCAAAGAAATACATCTCTATTGCCTAAGCAAATAATTATGGGGCTTTAATTTAATCAGGGAGTGTTAGATCTCGGTTTCACCAGTAAAATGTGAATTTAGTTTAACTGAGGGCCTCCTTATGGTTTATTGATTTATTTTCACAGCTTGTTAACTGTGAAATGCATACCTGAAGACTATCAAAACAGATTGCAGATTTCGTCACTGGATTACAAAACTTAATAATATCACTTGGTTTCTCCTGACACATTTACTAGAGTCAGTCTGTTCTGACAGACTACTATGTATTAATTTCTAGTTTCAACATGTGTGTTTCTGAATAGGACAGTCTACAAGGGAAACCCATGAGTGCCCTCTGGGAATGATGCCATGACGTTGCATCTTGCCACAGTATCATTGTCTTAGACACAGGCTGCTGCTCCACTCAACATTACACTCACCTGCTGTGCTCTACTGTACTGTACTGTACTGTAAAAGCTGTTCGTCATAAGAACCGAGGAGATTAACAAAAGCACGTAACCGATTTTAAGTGTCTTTCACCTCTCCCACTTCACTGTTCTGGATGTTGACATTTCAGGGCACTCTGTTTTTTGACCCACTCAAGACCATTTGAGTGCCATTTGAGTGCCACTAGGCACATTTCGTGGGTCACTACTTCACACGAGAGCCATTTGAACATATAAACTCAGCAAAAAAAGAAACGTCCCTTTTTCAGGACCCTGTCTTTCAAAAATATTTGTGTACCACGTGTAACAACACCTTCACAGGATCGTTACATCCGAACATCACACCTGCGGGACAGGTACAGGATGGCAACAACAACTGTCCGAGTTACACCAGGAAGGCACAATCCCTCCATCAGTGCTCAGACTATCCGCAATAGGCTGAGAGACGCTGGAATGAAGGCTTGTAGGCCTGTTGTAAGGCAGGTGCTCACCAGACATCACCGGCAACAACGTTGCCTATGGGCACAAACCCACCGTCGCTGGACCAGACAGGACTGACAAAATGTGCTCTTCACTGACGAGTCGCAGTTTTGTCTCACCAGGGGTGATGATCGGAATTGAGTTTATCGTCGAAGGAATGAGCGTTACACCGAGGCCTGTACTCTGTGGAGTGGGATCAATTTGGAGGCGAAGGGTCCGTCATGGTCTGGGGCGGTATGTCACAGCATCATCGGACTGAGCTGGTTGTCATTTCCGGCAATCTCAATGCTGTGCATTACAGGGAAGACATCCTCCTCCCTCATATGGTACCCTTCCTGCAGGCTCATCCTGACATGACCCTCCAGCATGACAATGCCACCAGCCATACTGCTCGTTCTGTGTGTGATTTCCTACAAGACAGGAATGTCAGTGTTCTGCCATGGCCAGTGAAGAGCCCAGATCTCAATCCCATTGAGCACGTCTGGGACCTGTTGGATCGGCGGGTGAGGGCTAGGGCCATTCCCCCCAGAAATGTCTGGGAACTTGCAGGGGCCTTGGTAGAAGAGTGGGGTAACATCTGACAGCAAGAACTGGCTAATCTGGTGCAGTCCATGAGGTGGAGATGCACTGCAGTATTTAATGCAGCTGGTGGCCACACCAGATACTGACGGTTACTTTTTATTTTGACCCCCCCCTTTGTTCAGGGACACATTATTCCATTTATGTTTGTCGCATGTCTGTGGAACTTGTTCAGTTTATGTCTCAGTTGTTGAATCTTGTTATGCCATACAAATATTTACACACAAGTTTGCTGAAAATAAACGCAGTTGAGAGGACGTTTCTTTTTTTGCTGAATTTATATATTTATTTTTGATCAAAATATGTTTTTTGGGGGCCTCCCGGGTGGCGCAGTGGTTAAGGGCTCTGTACTGCAGCGCCAGCTGTGCCATCAGAGTCCCTGGGTTCGCACCCAGGCTCTGTCGTAACCGGCCGCGACCGGGAGGTCCGTGGGGCGACGCACAATTGGCCCTAGCGTCACCCGGGTTAGGGAGGGCTTGGTCGGGCACCAGCGACTCCTGTGGTGGGCTGGGCGCAGTGTGTGCTAACCAAGGTGGCCAGGTGCACGGTGTTTCCTCCGACGCATTGGTGCGGCTGGCTTCCGGGTTGGATGCGTGCTGTGTTAAGAAGCAGTGCGGCTTGGTTGGGTTGTGTATCGGAGGACGCATGACTTTCAACCTTCATCTCTCCCGAGCCCGTACGGGAGTTGTAGCGATGAGAAAAATGTGTAATGAAATTGTTGCCAGCAGAGCTTGTTAGGCAGTTTTCATGTTATCCAAAGGTAAACAAATCATCAGCCAGAGCGTCAAGTGTGCGCTCTGAACGCTCCGAGAAAACGAGATGGGTGGGGCGAAAGCTTAAGAGGGTGTGAACGATGCTGAATGGGTAAGACCAAGAAGAGCTCTTCACTAGATGCCAAAACATTCAAAGGCCATTATCTGAAAAGTGTACAAATGTATCAACTTTCAAAGCAGAATTACTTTCCCATTGTTCCTCAAAAATGCAGTGTATGATATACCATTTTGTAGCTCTGAGTCTCTACTTTTATCCAATGTAAAAAATAAAAAAAAAGTTCAAATTTTGCTACATAGGACCAAATCCAGGTGCTGAGTCAATTCATTGAATTTAATCTCTCCTGAAATCCCAGTGACCGGGTAGATGCTCGTCTGCCCACATAACAGCTGACAATGTCTGGCTAAGGTCATCGTTATCAAGTAGGGCACCATGTAAGGGGTAACACAACCCCAAAGTTGCACTGACAAGGCCGTTTAAGTGCTTGTAAAACATATTGTAAAGATTTTTACAGGGCTTGGCCTATGCCGGCCATCGGCTGTCACGATGCTGACCCCAGAAGCATGTTCATTTCAGCATGTTGCTCTTCAGGGAACTAGTGAAACTATGACCCCTTGTTGGCAGGTTATACCAGTCCAGGGGTCCCATGCCATACAGCGAGACCATACAGCAATACTCCTTCCCTCACACTCTGTTGCGCTCCGTCCTGTCAGGTCAATATAAGACATTTCCCTAAGAATTTAACCCTCAACACTATTCCAAACTGTTGAAATTCTAAATTCAAGGGTAGTGCTGTACCTACCACAAGCCTTGTAAGCATCTCCTTGGTTGAAGAGAATGGGATGAATGCTGAAATAGCTAAGACATTTGTGAAATGGACATATAGACATAGCATACAATCCATCTCCGAGGGACCCCGTCTTCACTCTGTTTCATGTGACCCCCCAAAAAAGGGTTAATTCCTCCGGAGGGAATTCATCAATTACAGTCTGAATGATTGGCTGGCGCTGAAGGTGGCAATGAGGACACATTTGGGAGTCAGGGTGTGCATCCAGTGGACGGGTGAACTCAGTCATTCTGGGCTCCATCTTAATGAAAGGGTACGGGGTCATTTGTAGTGGAGCCATTTGGTACATCCAGACTACATTAATTTACCAGAGCCTCAACAAAACAAGAAAAGCGTCTCAGTGATGCAGTTTATCACATCCGTCCTCACAAAACCCCATATGTCACAAACACACACAGTTCTACACAAAGACAGACAAATGAATATACACACTTGAACATGCGCAGACACAATCACCCAAGAACATAGTAAAAAACCCTTGCTAAAATACCTTGTTGGGGGGCTGTTTTGATGAAATTGACACAGCTCTGGGCTCCACTATGAAAAGGGACCAGTCATTGATGGAGCCCCTCCACAAGCTAAACACCTCCAAAGACAGAAGCCTTGAGCTTCTGGACGCTTTGCTCAACCCTGCCGGTCACGACCCCGCTGAGAGCATGCGACATGCAGAACTGAGCAGGGACTTCAACACATATCAATCAGTCTAAAGTAAACAATAAGCTTAACGTGTCCTGACAGAGACACGAGAGGAATTTCAGAGAAAGAACATGGTTCATGTGAGGAAATCAAGGAGGAAAAGAGAGAAAACAAAAAACAACGCCAAGATGTACTTATGCGTCTCCCTCTGGCTGTCCTCCGTTGGATGTGTGAAGTTCCGTTTGTCAAAACAGTCTTTTACCTCAGGTCCTTCATCAATCAAGATCAGTCAAAAGCCAAATGAAGATAGAGATCCGCACATTTACTGTACATCAGAGTGAAGGACACTTATTAACATGTCACAAGCCTTTCGTTTGATATTATTAGCAAACTAGCATGTTGAATGTTGATTTTGGCAACCAGGCTAGACCTGGCTGGCAAGACATGGCTTCTAAAAAATAAATGACATAAGAAGAAGAATCAAAATCCCCCTGGAGCCTCAGATGGATTGCAGTCAAAACTTCTGAAGATTTGATGGGACTGTTGAACGCCTCCTCGCGAGTGATAAGACAAAGATGACCGCCATATTTCCGAATCATTGTTTAGAATGACACTTGTAAAGAAGTTGATGAGTCAAAAACTGTAGTCCCATCCAATGGCATACTTGAAGGCAGACTAAAGAGGAACATGAATGGCATGTTTAACCCTAATAGGGCAGGGGAGAGTGGTGTATTTATTTTCAGATTTAGTGCACAGTGATGATGTCAGACAAGGGTCACTGAGAAGCCAGCTGGTCAATGTACCTGAGTGTATGCCAGGAGAAACAGTTTTGTACAGTTGTACTGTGGCTCAAAACGGGAATGTGATGTGTGTATGAGAGAGAGAATGTGTAACCAGCCTGAAACAACATTGCATCATCTGGCATCTATTTTGCAGAACACAAGCAGCATGTTAGGGCAGTTACACGTCACAGCTGCTCCAGTTAAAACCAGCCGTCTGGCCCCCACACCTTGACTTAAAGAAAAATGATGAATTACAGTACCGTGATAGTTTTAGGGGCTCCCAGAGGGCATTGTGGTGAAAAGTGAAGTCAGAGCCTGCTATTAGGCACATATCTGCAGCAAGCCTGCCAGGACTGGAGTTTTTCTTGGACACCTGGGCTAGGCTCCCCCTTATTGACTGTAAGTGGAAAGACAGTGTGGTTTTTCATGGGACATACGTTCTCAAATGAAATCAACAGCAGAAGCCAAGTCTTTGGAAGAGGGGGTAGAGAGAGAGAGAAGGAAAAAGATACAGAGACGGGATGTTTCTGTGCGAATGAGACATTGAAAGAGCAAGAGACAAATTGAGAAAGCTAGGGGAAGACGGAAAGAAAAGAAACATGGGTATGAGAGATGGGAATACACAGACACAGAAAGAGACAGTGCAAGAAAGGCCCCTGTACAAGGCATCATCTGAGACGCCAGGTGCATTTTGTATAAAATCTAAATAAATCTGCGCATTGTCACTGAGTTATGGCCTTGGTTGCTACCACACTGTTTGGAGTCAACAATAACTGGGTGGACCTCTAAATTGGCAGGTGTTTAACATTTACGAGCCTGTAGAGAAACTCAAGAATGTATTACAAGGGATAAATGGACACAATTGCAGCATGTCAGGTTCATTAAATAACCCTTACCACATTACTCACCTCTATTTTGTTACAGCCTGGCATGTGTTTTGTGGGCTGCACATTGATTATGGAGCGTGTAAAACGAATAACTCTGTTTAACTGATAGACAGAGATAGACACCCTACCTTTTCAAATTGCCCACTGAGGCCAGGCAAGGTTGTAGCTAATGCTTTGCAAAACAGGTTGAACAAAAACACCACAAACATACTGTATACTGGCCTCAGCACCAAACCCTGTGGTACACCCTCTGATTCTCCTGTAGCACACCAACCATCTGAACAAATGACTACTCTGTACAGTATCAACCCACACAATCTACAATCTGTTTCTATTTCTCCTGTAGAAAGATAATGGCCCAGGTTCTGGTCCAGCATATGTCTTGTGCCCATTGGACGACTCCTGATTCTGTTCACGACCCGGTTCACAGCCAAGACTGGACCGCTGGTGGAGGGAGTTAGGTGTGCGTGCCACATTGTGTGTGCCTCTGCCTGGCTCAGCTGGTAATATGCTCCAGACACACTCACAACAGAGACGCAGCTTGGATTGCGTTTCATTGGATGCAGATGCATGGTTATGGATCTGGCATTATATTGACAATGACATCATGAGCTCAACCTGCCAGCAGACATGGTTGGTACTGTTCCTCTGAACTGGTCGTCTGGGGGCGACAGGGAGATGACAGTGTGCTAGATAAGTGTTGCGAGCATGCAGACTGGATGAGATTGCAAGAGAAAAATAAACAATATCCTCCTCATTGAGGAACAGGTACGTACAATGCTTTCAGAAAGTATTCACACTCCTTGACTTGTTTTCACATTTTGTTGTGTTCCAGCCTGAATTTAAAATAGATTTTTCTACACACAATACCCCATAATGTAAAAGTGGAATTATGTTTTTCAAAACATTTGCAAATGAATAACAAATCAAAAGCTGAAATGTCTTAAGTCAATAAGTATTCAACCCCTTTGTTATGGCTACCATAAACAAGTTCAGGAGTAAAAATATGCTTAACAAGTCACATAATAAACCGTATGGACTCACTCTGTGTGCAATAATAGTGTTTAACCTCTGAAAGATCCCGTTGGATCAGTGTCCTTATACAGTGACGGTTGTGACTAACGTGTGCTAATGTGACTAGAATAACGTTGTAAGTAAGAGCAAACTTTCCAGGACATAGACATATCTGATATGGGCAGAAAGATTACATTCCTGTTAATCTAACTGCACTGGCCAATTTACAGTAGCTATTACAGTGAAAGAATACCATGCTATTGTTTGAGGAGAGTGCACAACAACAACAAAAAATGTATCACAGCAACTGGTTTGATACATTCACCTCTGAAGGTAAATAATATACTTACATTAATTAATCTTGCTCTGATTTTTCATCCTAGGGGTCCCAGAGATAAAATGTGGCATAGTTTTGTTTGATAAAATCAATTTTTATATTCAAAGTAGGAACTGGGTTCTACAGTTTGAACCCACTGCTGTCTCTGGCTCCACACCCACCCCGTCCGGCCATCTAGATGTGTGAAAGTTAGTGTATAAACTAATGATACATCATGTATGACATTCCTGGGAGTGTGTAAACTTACATTTTGTATTTTGTATCAGCACATTTGGGCAGACTTGATAGAAAATATTGTGCAGTATTGCAATGCTTCACTGGTTCAATCTGAGACTTTACACACCCACTGCTGCCATCTAGTGGCCAAAATCTAAATTGTGCCTAGACTCCTAGATTATACTATGGCCTTTCTCTTGCATTTCAAAGATGATATATATATATATATATATATAGAAAACACATGTTTTTTTGTTTGTATTATCTTTTACCAGATCTAATGTGTTATATTCTCCTACATTTATTTCATATTTCCACAAACTTCAAAGTGTTTATTTTCAAATGGTATCAAGAATATGCATATCATTGCTTAAGGTCCTGAGCTATAGGCAGTTAGATTTTGGTATGTTATTTTAGGCGAAAATTGAAAAAAAGGGTCCTATCGTTAAGAGATTTCTAACATAATTTTTGAATGACTACCCCATCTCTGTACCCCACACATACAATTATTGGTAACACTTTACTTGACACCAAGCGTCATAACACGTTGTGACACAGTTGACACAACTTGTCATAACCTGTCATAATATGTTCATAACACTGTCATGACCCATATATTTACACCTGTTGAGACATATTTTGCGTTATTTTATGGCTGGTTATGACACTTATATAAGGGTGTGTCAAAATCCACATTTATTTAAATTTATTTTTTCCCTGCCAAGAAGTTTCCTTTTATTTGAAAGTTTGTTTCTTATATTCTTTGTTGTTGTTGTTGTGATGAATTCTTTACACTCATGTTTTTCTTCAATCATATTTTAAATAACTTGTAGAAAATACACATTATGACACTGTCTCAAAGCATTATATACATCCTGTGTCACTTTACTTGGACTAAGAAAATACACATTATGACACTGTAAGAAGCATTATGACCATCATAATCATATAAGCTAGATTGGCTTACACTCTTAAACAGCCATAAAATAATGCAATATATGTCATAACAGGTCTAAATACTGTATATGTGTCATGAGTGTTATGACCAAATTATGACAAGTTATGTCAGCTGTTATGACATATTATGACATGGTTATGACTGTGTAATAACATGTTATAATGCTGGTGTGTTACCCAAATCTTTAAGGTCCCTCAGCCGAGCAGTGAATTTCAAACACATATTCAACCACAATGACGAGGGACGTTTTCCAATGCCTCGCAAAGAAGGGCACCTATTGGTAAATGGGTAAAAATAAAAAACTTGGACATTGAATATCCCTTTGAGCACCAAGATACAACCGTCATTCCTAACTCAGTTACCAGAGAGGAAGGAAACCACTCAGGGATTTTACCATGAGGTCAATGGTGACTTTAAGACAGTTAGAGTTTAACGGCTGTGATAGGAGAAAACTCCACAATAGTAACCCAATTGACAGAGTGAAAAGAAGGAAGCTTGTACAGAATAAAAAAATATTGACTGAGTGAATACAAACTCATCTTTTTCAACTTGCTCGACAACAGATGTTCTACATTCTGAGAATTGGAGTATGCTTTTATGATCCACATCTCTGAGGTTCAAAGTAATGGGGCAAGGGTGCTAGTATTCCAAACACGACGAGGACTCAGATATCACAGCTTGAAACTGTCTGGATAGAGATCCAGAGTAATATCAGAGATAACAAGCTGTTTTCGATAGCTCATTCCTTAGATTGAGCGACTACACTGCTCCTCTTTGCTCTAGTCTACTCTGTCATGCCAAACCAGGGCTGGCACTCAAGTCAAACAGACAAATCACCACTGTAGGAACTTTAATACAAAAGCTGTTGAAAAAATGAAGCCGATTTATCAACCACTGCTGAAAGGCTGCAATCGTGCAGTATGTAATTCCTCACAGTTGGAGAGAGTTCAAATATGCACCCGTTGAGTGATTCTTATATGATAGATCATGGAGGGTACCTGCTGGGGATGATGTACAGAATCTCCCTGCATACTATAGCGAAGTCTCAAAGGTGTTGTTGCCACCAAAGTCCACCACACCCAGCGCAATTACAGTGCAGACAGCTATACTGTATGAGGTCACCGTCACCCTTAACGCATTGCTGTGGGTTTAGTCACTTTTGCTATGTCAAAAGGCTATGACAATAACCCCTCAGCTCCCACCCGGTGGGATAAACTTATTAGGTTATTAGGTTATTGAGCTCAACTATGTTTAGGCCTTCTCTGATACTGGTCATCATTCTTAGTATCAACAGAATTAACAAAGCCCCAGGTGAGCCAAGCTATTTTTACTACAGAGTATAATAGTAATACAATCTAAATCAATGAGAAACCACCTCACAAGGCTTATTTATATGGCTGCCTAGAGGACTATTATCTTAACATTACATAATCACCGGCCTATTCCATGAAAATCTGCACTGTTTAAAGAAAGAGTTCGCGCTCTGCCATCCGCATCGACTCCAGGGACCCCTCTCAAAACATTCCGTAAAAACATTCGACACCGAACTTGGGGCTGGATTCAGTCAACATCACCCCAGGATTTGTCTGTCACTTTAACAGCCTAATTCAAGTCTTTAGCTTGGTCTTGTCTTTTCAGACAACTATTTTTGGTCCCTTATGTGGCAACTGAATATGTTCTGACATCTGATAGAAATGTAGTGTAATGTTTTAAAAAATGTAGAACTGCCTTAATTTTGCTGGACCCCAGGAAGAGTAGCTGCTGCCTTGGCAGGAACTAACGTGAATCTATAATAAATACAAATACAAAACAGACCTAAAGATATCTGAGGAAATGTGATAATAGTATATTTGGAAAATAGTTCTGTCACTGATATTGATAGTACTGTCACTGAAAATGATAGTACTGTCACTGATATTGTTGCATATTTCAACAGCTTTCGGGAGCCCAGCTGGAGATGAGCTCTGATCCCCAGGGAGTGCTCCGATAACACAGTACTACTCAGATCCTCTGACCTTACGGCATCGTTAGACGTATGGTAATACCTGTGAGAGCAATTCAAGAGCTACAGTATCACAAAGCTATGCCAGTGTGCATATGGCCAAAATGTCGAGACGGACAACTTTGAACTGTGTTCGAACGCAATCCTCATTTGTCAGTGATGTTTAAACAGTGTGTAGCTCATCATACTGTACGAGTGTTGGAAAGCAGTTACTTCACTGTGCTTTGTGTTGAGTTTTCAAGGGAGGTTGTCAACCCCCTTCATTGCTGTGACTGTTGACAAGTGTCTTGATTTCACCATGTGCCAAGAGCTCTTAAAATGGAGGTTAAAGCTAAGCACCCGTTTCAAGAGAGAGCTGGCACAAAAGACAAGATGAGATAAGGGGTTGGGTACCAGGGGGAGGATGGTTGACAACGATCAATTAGAGACTCTATATTGCACTCTTTTTGGACAGCCTCCTGGCTTACGCTAATAAATAGAACTGATAGTGGAGTTGTCTGCAAGAAGTTCCCATGCAGAATGTAACCTAATAAGGTTCAAACTGGACAGCCAGGAAATCAGTCCAAGGAGGGTTAATTAATCTTGCTAATGACTATGGCACATTATCAGAGTGTGCTCAAATCTGCTCTGGCTCTAAAGAGCATGCTGTGCTGGAGGTGGCACATAAACATAGCTGATGAGATGACGTTAAGGGATGTTTCAGAAAAGAGTACTATTATTATTATTATTTTAGAAATAATTCAGAGTGAAATAACTAGGGGTTACTTCAATATAATTGTTCCCAGAAAGAATACAAATGTGATGTGACAAATCTGACAAAGAAGATAAGATAAAGAAGAAGTACTTATTCCCCCTTAGAAAAATGTAATTAAACATTAGCGGCTCAATGAGGCCCAGAAGTTATATGACAAGAATGTAGAGTCCACTCAATATCGTTCCTTGAATAATTGAATAATTGTGAAATCAATGTATTATGGCAAACAGTAGGCTGGCTAGAAGACAGTCTAAGTTGACTTTGCAGCACTACTGCGAGGGACATTACAAAAGCACATCGACGTCATAGCTATATGGCCAGGCTTAAAGATACATTCACTCATCAAATGTATTCACACATTATTTCGGCAAACCACATGTCCTTCCTCACCTGTTGGTAGCATCCCCGACCCTGACTCGCCAGGAGAGTCTGTGCGTCCAGCGTCAACAGAGGCAGCGCTGATTTTGAAGAGCACTAGTAGACAACATGTCCACTTCACCACCCAGAACAACATTTTCCTTCAATATCAGAAAGTCCTAAACTGTTTAAATCAATTAACGTCGAACAATGTATTACTGGTAAATAAATGCGTCCTCAGGTTGATGGGATGGGGAGGCGGAAACATCCAACGGTGATATGCATTTTTGGTAAAGTCAAAGGTTTCCCTTTCACTCAAAACCTCTCACTTATAAATCACTGAAGGCAAAATCACTTCAGTTCTGAGACAAATATGTATATTTCATGAATATATCACTAGCTGAATTGTTTTGAATATCTCTCTCTAAAAGCATCTGTGGCAACCTCTCCACCTTCTCTCATTCAAGAAGAGCTCGCGCGCAAACACACCACAGCTCCCCGCCCACCCTCGCGATCCAAGCCAATGAAACCCTCTAAGGTCCGCACACCTCTGCATCACGCATGTGACAGACTAGGCTAGTGGGAGTCAGCTCCCCTCTCCAGGCAAGTATTTCAGGCAGGATATTCAAATAAAATTGGAGAACAAGTTGTATTGGGGACCGGTCAGGGGCAGACTGGCCATCTGGCATGGGCTGGTCCATTTTTAGCCCAGAGGGCCTGTCTAACTTCGTTTTTTTTTTTTGGGGGGGGGGGGTGGTTGATTATTATCTGGATAATAACGGGGCCTCAACAAAATTAATTGTTCAGTGTGGGGGCCTCGAGGAAAGAAATTGTCTGGTGTGGGGGCTCAAGGAAAAAAATGAGGCATACTAAAATACTCAACTAGTCTAAAGAAGGCCAGTTACAGTGGGGCAATAAAGTATTTAGTCAGCCACCAATTGGGCAAGTTCTCCCACTTAAAAAGATGAGAGGCCTGTAATTTATCATAGGTACACTTCAACTATGACAGACAAAATGAGAATTGTTTTTCTCCAGAAAATCACACTGTAGGATTTTTAATTTATTTATTTGCAAATTATGGTGGAAAATAAGTATTTGGTCAATAACAAAAGTTTATCTCAATACTTTGTTATATACCCTTTGTTGGCAATGACAGAGGTCAAATGATCATTTTGACCCCACGGGGTGAGATCTTGCGTGGAGCCCCAGATCGAGGGAGATTATCAGTGGCCTTGTATGTCTTCCATTTCCTAAAAATTGCTCCCACAGTTGATTTCTTCAAACCAAGCTGCTTACCTATTGCAGATTCAGTCTTCTCAGCCTGGTGCAGGTCCACAATTTTGTTTCTGGTGTCCTTTGATAGCTCTTTGGTCTTGGCCATAGTGGAGTTTGGAGTGTGACTGTTTGAGGTTGTGGACAGGTGTCTTTTATACTGATAACAAGTTCAAACAGGTGCCATTAATACAGGTAACGAGTGGAGGACCAAAGGAGCCTCTTAAAGAAGAAGTTACAGGTCTGTGAGAGCCAGAAATCTTGCTTGTTTGTAGGTGACCAAATACTTATTTTCCACCATAATTTGTAAATAAATTCATTAAAAATCCTACAATGTGATTTTCTGGAATTTCTTTTCTCATTTTGTCTGTCATAGTTGAAGTGTACCTTTGATGAAAATTACAGGCCTCTCTCATCTTTTTAAGTGGGAGAACTTGCACAATTGGTGGCTGACTAAATACTTTTTTTCTTTCAAAAACAAAGACATTTCTAAGTGACCCCAAACTAATGAAAGGTAGTGTATATTTGAGTGAAAAGCAAGCCCCTAAATGCCACTCTTACAATAAAGATATCCACAACAAAACATATCACCATAAAGCAGGTGAGTATTACCAAGAAATACACCAACTCATTATCTGTATTCATTTTCGTATATCTTTATTCAAGGTCTTCAATTCATACAAAATGTAATGGTATAAATGACTGTAGGATTGACAGTCATATAACATATTCGACAGTGAAGGACCCAGTTGCTCCAGAACCTCGGAAAATAATCCTTCTTCACTAAACCACACATATGGTTCAAATATAGTTCAATACTTCTGTTTAAATGTTGATATTTAAGCTCTTTTGTCTTTCCAGAAACAAAAACATATGATTTAAAGATCTTCAGAAAATACAACCAGTGAATAGATTGTATAAAAAAAAGTATACATTGTTTTGCACATGCACATACTTTTCATAACATGCAAACATGACATGTCCAGGGAATATAGCCACAGGAAATCTGGATGAGGTATGCAGAGACAAACTGGTGTGGTTTTAAAATTGGCACTCTAATTAACGGGGGGTTGGGGTGGGGTGGGTGAGGTTGAAAAAAATAAAGGATCTGTTCACAGATCTAGGGGTGCACACTGCTTTCTCCTCAACTAGGGCACCATAAAGTGGCTTTTAGAGGCCAAGGAAGAGTCTTGCAATCTACAATGCTACTGTACCTTCCCCTATAAATAGCCATGTTCAAATGTAAAGTCTTCGATTCAAAGTCTAGTACTTCACCTTTTGACGATCCATCAAATAGATTGCGCAATACATCTGACGCTAGAAAACAAAATAGATCAAAATAAATGTGATTTCTGACTCCGTACAATAAAAACAAACACATGTTTACATCTGGGTGGTTGTATCAGGCTACATGCAATAGACTTGCTGAACTCAAAATGTCCTGTTTGACATAATTCAATTGTTAATAATTGTGCCTTTGTCAATGCATTTTCAATGTACATTATATACTACATTTGCATTTTTACAACTCTTTGTAAATATATCCTAAGTCAAATTTGGTCACAATCGTGCTAAAGCCTGAATCTGGAGAACCCAGAGGGTAAAGTTACAGGGCAAGTGAGAGTTAGTCCAAAAGTGTCATCTTGTTGCATAGCCCTACTTGAAAGAGTCAACTGTCAACGCAACCTGCGAAGACACAAAGTTGTAGGCTATGTATCAGATAGTGAAGGCCTTCACACGACCCTGCCTTCAGGATAAATATATTTGGAAGAAAACAAACCCATGAGATATGGGCAAAAGTGGCAGAATTCATAAGCATACTGTACATGTAATCTACTTCTCTTCATATATGAGAGATATGAGGCAAGTGTTTATAGACATGATACTTGAATATATTGTTTCAATCGATAAGAACGCGTAAAGTGAAACTTTCCTAGTTGGAGGGAATCACAAATGGCACTTTTTCCCCTTGGAACCACTTTGCCTTCCATCTAACTCTGGCAGTACTGTATATTTTTGGAAGAGAAAGGCAAAAGCTCTGTATACACCCTTAAGCAAAAGTAAACACAACTTCGACAAGTTCAAAACCCTGGCATGCATTACATTGCTTGCTTTAGATCTGTAGTTCTGACCTACTTATAACTCTATTTTACATAATCATTACAAACAAAATGTGTTGATGCATTCTTTTCCTCATTGGAGGTTCAAAGAAAAGGCCTTGTTACTGTATTCCTTGAATTCAGTAAACCTCTCTTTGATTTACAACTATATACAGTTTTACTCATATGCATAACAGTGACTATGTATACCTCATATACCGTAAACCCTATATCATACGTTCCATCCTCCCCTCTCCAGTGTTGATAAATCACAAAAGTCAGGCTGCATTATAACTATAATAACATATATTTAATGATAGGCACTTGGTATTCAGCCACTAGAGCAGTACATTAGAAAGAGTTGACCTACCCAACCACACTCATATCATTTGCACTAGGTACAACTTACAAAAAAATGAACATCATGAAAAGATATTCCATTTAATGTTATAATTCCATAAAAAAATCAATTAGAATCTTCGGTCCTTCTGTGTTTTGTGTTTTTTGTTGTTGTTCAGAAATAGTTCAATATGTCATAGGTGACACGGGAAAACAGCAGCGATACTATACCTACCTAACCATATACTCTCCATAATGCATCTTACTGTAATACCCAGAGTTATAGAAAGAGAGAATTAGGCCAGGTTTTAGAACAGCCGCCATGTTAGAACCCATATAAAACTTTATTCTTGAAATGTTGGTGATGTAACAATACGAGAGCGCCTATGACAGTTCCCTAAGAAATTACCCGCTGTAAACAAGCAAAACAGAGCAGCGAATTTAACATACATTTCTATTGATTAGCATTTGGAATGATGTGTATCCAAGTCTGCACAACGCCAATTATCAATTAGCAACGGCTATGGAGGAGAAAGTGGCGGTCTCTGAACATTCAGACAAAAAGTGCATTGGCCCAACTCTCTATATATGACTCTGGTAATACACTCTTAGAAAACAATGTGCTATCTATTTATACGTCTGTCCCCATAGGAGAACCCTTTTTGGTTCCAGGTAGAACCCTTTTGATTTCAGGTAGAAGCCTTTTGGGTTCCATATAGAACCCTTTTCACAGAGAGTTCAACATGGAACCTAAAAGGGTTCTCCTAAGGGCCGAAAAATCCTTTTGGAAACTTTTTTTCTAAGAGTGTACCAACAGGAGTCTAACGACGCTCTTGTGTAGAAAGAGTTAAAGAGATACTAAAGGATTTTCTGCAGAGAGGGAAGGGATTGGGTGGTAGTGCATCATTATCATCACTTGTTCCTCCTGGTTCTACTCATATTACTTCCAGTGCCAGCAGACACACTACAGGACAAGACACACCATAACGAACGTCGGCCCATGCACAGTAGATCACCAGCTGGGTGTCAACTAGCAGGGGCGATTCATCGTGTAGAAATTAATAGAAAATGGCGCCCGTTATTCTGGCGACAGGACAGCCACCTGCTGCTTTTAACCGTTCGTAGGCACGGTGTGTTTTGTCCTTTAGCCAGCAATAGAACGTAGTCCCATTTTAGATCTGGACAGAGGGGGACAGAAAGGCTTTTATCTGGTCAATGCTGTAGAGAAACACAGTTCACAGTCTTAGTTGTTTTCCTCCAAAGACCGTAGGAAGACATTTAGGCTTTTTTTTCATCTATTAAAACTATTTGACTGACCAGCGCTTTAAATATTCACAGGGATTTCACATGTGCTCTGCACACCATCAAAGCTTTCATTTCAGTGAAAGAATGGAATTGATAAAATGTAATATCAGGTGTCCTTCGTCCTTTAGTGCCATTTGCCAAGAAAAGAGAAAACATCCCTAAGAATGGTTTTCCTTTTCAGAGTACTTTCTGTATGTTTAACACATCTTGGAATATACCTGTCTCCATTGGCCACCTATGAGCACGCAGGAACTGACATCAACTGACATGTGGCCCTCTGTAGCTCAGTTGGTAGAGCATGGTGCTTGCAATGCCAGGGTCGTGGGTTTGAGTCCTGGGACCACCCATACATACAATGTATGCACGCATGACTGTAAGTTGCTTTGGCTAAAAGTGTCTGCTAAATGGCATATATTATACATTATCAACACTGTACTGTAATCTGTACAAAAGATGAGCGAGTTCATCAACGTTCAAGCTAAAACGCTTTCAGACATGTGAAGGGGGATGTAAGCTACGCTAACACCAGTCATCCTCTTCCTTCTCCCGGAAGCTCCCAGTTCCTCTGGTGCTGGAACTCGAACCGGCGTTGACCCCCAGAGTGAAGTGGTACCCGTTTGGGACCCCAGCCCGGCCCTGTGGGGCAGGTGCAGAAGAAGGCTCAGTAGCCCCATGGGAAGCTGAGGCAGAGGTCCTGGGGGAGCGTCCACCTCCCCCTCCATGGGTGCTCACAGTGTCCTGGAAGTCATCAGGCTCCTCAGGGAGGCTGCGTGGAGGGGCACCCCGCGACTGGGGGCTCAGGTTGGGGTCTGAGCCGATGCGGGTGACGGGCATGGCGGGTGACTCCAGCAGGGCGCTATGCTCCGAGAGGCCCCGGCTGAGACTGGACTTGTGCCCCGTGGCACCAAACTGCACAGGTGAGGAGTTGGCGGTCTTGTAGGCCACAGCGGGGCGAGGGGTGAGGGGGGTCTGGGGGAGCTGTCTGCGCCCACGGCAGGGCGTGCTGAACGCTGAAGTTAAGACCACTTGGCTGCCTTTAGCCATGCCGATACTCTGCAAGAGACAGCAAACAAAGAGAGTGGTTGAGAGGCAGGGATGGACGGCATACTGGCCACTCTAACCTGAATCATCTCACCCTGAAGCAGCACTATCATCCCACCCTAAAACCACAAGCTCCAGGTCCACTCACCTGCTTGAAGAGGCCTAGGTCATGGGTCTCTCCAGGGGAGGTGGAGCGGCTCGGTCCGGCTGACTTGGTGTGGTAGTGCTCCCTGCCTCCGTAGCGCTCACAGGAGTAGTAGCGCTGCTTCTCCCCGGCAGCAGAGTGATGCCTCCTCTCCTGAGGCCTGCCTCGGTCACGCTCCCTCGCCCGCTCCATGGACAAGCCCTCCACGGCAGGATCAGCAGGCAAACCTGAGGCCGACACACACAGACACAAGATTAGGGACTGAAGTAAACTACACTCGTGGAGTATATATGTGCATGTGGGTGTGCATCCCTCAGACCAAATAAAAATGCATAACGCTAAAACATCAGGAAGTGATTTTTGTTGATCTTTCAATTTTCTTCCAAAATTCTATGCTCTGATGAAAACCACAATGACAGAACAAAACAGCTTTAAGTGGCTGTTTTTCATTCTTAATGTGTCAGAGCCCTACCCTAGTGTGTCTGGCCCAGAGGAATATAACTCTTTCTCATCCTCCCTCTGTCTATTGCTCTCCCTCCTTCCATCTCTCCCTCACCCTCTCTCTGTCTCCTCTCTGGGTTTTCTGTTGCCCTGCCAAGAGGTGTCCATAAATCCCACTGACTGGGCCTCTCCACTGGGGCCTTTTATCTGCACCAATAAAGCCCAGCTGCTGCTGCCCTTCAATGCCAACACAAAAAACACCCTGCGCCCACGACACCAACGCGCTCCACCAGACCATGAATACGGCCTGATGTCTATTGCAGATGATCTCTGTGTGGCCACCAGCGGACACTAGGGTTTCATATATTCCCAGTATTTTACAAATGTTCCATCCCGAGAATAATTCACTTTCCTATCCTGGGAACACAGTATTTTACGCCAAAACCCAACTTGTCATTCAAAAGCATTATAAAGCACATTAAAAGGGCTATGTCTGGATTTGATTAGAGATTTGATAAAAGCCTGATGCTACCTGAGCCTGATGAGCCATACATTAAATACATTATATGAGCCCTACATTTAAGACATTTATTGAGCTCAGGCCCAAACGAATGTGCCATTATCCAGTACATATAATATACTACTACTGCTACTGTATACTGCATATAGTATATTATACTGCACATTATGCACGACAGAAACACATAAAATCTCATAGATGTAGCTCGCTATATGCTCTCTTGGGAAAATAAATGATATTTTTGAGCGTGAACTGTATTACTGTTCTGTGTTTTATTATACTGTTTTATGTGTGACAGGAATTACACACACCGGTCAAACCATGATAAAGCAGGGATAGAACATGACTCTGGAGCAGCACAAGCGGCCGACAGAGTTACAAGTACTTGCTAGCGAATTTGATTTTGAAATATAACAGGGCCTATTTGTATAATTAGTATGCTCATGCATTTACAGTATATTTACACCTTACATAATATGTTATTCGCCTACCTCTTTCTCTTTTGGTTCATTCCTTGCTCGCTTTCAACAGTTAAATGAAATAAGTTTCATTTTCCTTATATTTCATCATTCTAATGACATCCTTGACTAGTATAGGACTAGAATTAGACGCAGGAGGCTTTCACTTGTCTTCACGAAGATGGAATGGCTTTGGGTCTGAATAAATAACTGCTATAGCCTACCGTGCATTCGCTCTTCCTTCACACTTCCTGTGAATTCTATTGGCTGCTGTATTTACAATTCAGCAAAAAAATGCTTGCGCCCCTCTTCGAAAAGTAAAAAAAAAGTCACAACCCATCATTTATTAGCTAAGAATAAAGCTAATACTGCATTGAATTTATTACCTGAAAGAGGTAGTCTAGGACATCAGTGCATTCAGAAAAATTATTCGAAAATTGATTAAATTGTTTGTTTTTTTTCCTCATCAATCTACACACAAACCCTAATAATGTCAAAGCAAAAACAGATTTTTAGACATTTCTGCAAATGTATTGACATTTAAAAAATGAAAAATAACATTTACATAAGTATTCAGACCTTTTACTCAGTACTTTGTTGAAGCACCTTTGGCAGCGATTACAGCCTTGAGTCTTCTTGGGTATGACGCTACAAGCTTGGCACCCCTGTATTTGGGGAGTTTCTCACATTCTTCTCTGCAGATCATCTCAAGCTCTGTCAGGTTGGATGGGGAGCATTTTCAGGTCTCTCCAGAGATTTTCGATTGGGTTCAAGTCCGGGCTCTGGCTGGGCCACTCAAGGACATTCAGAGACTTGTCCTGAAGCCTCTCCTGAGTTGTCTTGGCTGTGTGCTTATATGTCCTGTTGAAAGGTAAACCTTCACCCCAGTCTGAGGTCCTGAGCGCTCTGGACCAGTTTTCATCAAGGATCTCTCTGTACTTTGCACCATTTATCTTTCCCTCAATCCTGACTAGTCTCCCAGTACCTGCCTCTGAAAAACATCCCCACAGCATGATGCTGACCAAGACCCTTCTCCTCCGATTGCGCAGTTTGGCCAGACGGACAGCTCTAAGAATAGTCTTGGTGGTTCCAAACTTCTTCCATTTAAGAATGATGGAGGCCACTGTGTTCTTGGGGGCCTTTAATGCTGTAGAAATGTTTTGGTACCCTTCCCCAGGTCTGTGCCTCGACACAATCCTGTCTCGGATCTCTACAGACAATTCCTTGGACCTCATTGGTTGGTTTTTGCTCTGACATGCACTGTCAGCTGTGGGACCTTATAGAGAGACAAGTGTGTGCCTATCCAAATAGTGTCCAATCAATTGAATTTGCCACAGGCGTGCTCCAATCGAGTTGTAGAAACATCTCAAGGATGATCAATGGAAACAGGATGCACCTGAGCTCAATTTCGAGTCTCAAATTGTATTTTTATACATTTGCAAGAATTTCTAAAAATCTGTTTTCACTTTGTCATTATGGGGTATTGTGTACAGATTGATGAGGATTTTATTTATTTAATCCATTTTAGAATAAGGCTGTAATGTAACAAAATGTAGGAAAAACGAAGGGTTCCGAATGCACTGTATATCAAACTAGAACAGGATTATCTCTTTTGGATGCAATTTGAATGGAGTTGATGGAGAGAAAGACTCAGAGAGTGCTCACAGGGTGCACAGCTTTAAAACTCTGCAGCTGCAATATAAAATATATATATCTTTAAAATAAATAAAAAAATCTATCATGCCTGCTTTAAGTCTGGTTTTGGGGTGGGGCTCTGTTTGAACATGGAGGGGTTGAGGTGGGTTTGATTTGGTAGGGAATCCGTGTGTGTTCTTCCCTCTACCAGTTCCGTCTGTTATCTGTATCAGCATAAAAAATAAAAATGTAATAATACAATTATAATAAGGTGAGCCCCGAAAGCCAGATGGAGATGGGTAAATTAGACGTGCATTCGGTCTTTATATAACTGTAGCATAGATTATGTTGCAGAAAATATAGGCCTACCAATCACAATAAAACAAGTTACCATAATGAGATGGTAGGTCTACATGCATTGTGACCTGCGCTCCATATTGAGATGGGCAGTCTATCCCCACCCTAAGCGTTGATGATTCATACATGCAGAGGCCGTAGAGAAACCCGATTTAGACAGCGCATATAATTTAACAGTTCCATTTCATGCCATGCTGTTCATAGAAAACATTTATTATCATTTACCAGTTTCTAGCAGTTACTTATCCTCGGAAAAGGGAGTGATTTTAGGCGGTAAATCCTGGTAAATCTCAATTACCGGGATACCCCCATTGAACTCTAGTAGACACACACTGACCAGCACCACTAGTATGCTCAGTCAGCACAACAGTTCCAAGGATCGTGTTCCTGCTTTATGGAGGTCATGGCTAGGTCCCAATTAGCACCCTATTCCCTATATAGGGCACTATGTGTGACCAGGGCCCAGAGCCCTATGGTGAATAATGTACCATTTGGGACACATCTCATGTGTGTCAGACATGAACTCATACAGAGCAAACAGGGACATAGGGGTGTCATCATGGATTCTGAGCCATGTGGAATGATACAGTATCTGTGTGGGTGTGTATGAGGTACAGTAGGTCAGTATGGGTGTGTGTGCATGTGTGTACTGACAACATTTAACCTATGGGAGAAAATTAACTAAACCAACAAAACTCTTGGCTGCTGAATCCCCTCCTTGTTCTGTGGGGCTCAGGCTGCCTGAGATAATCTCGACTAGAAGAAAAAAGGTGCTTTAGCCTGCACATGAGACTGGCTAATTTCACATCGTTGTACAGTGCGTAGTGGCTGCCACGTCACCCATAAGGGGAGCTACTATTGGAGCAGCTTAGCCGATTTTATAACTACCGCTTTTGAGGTTATAGTACAAAGGGAAACGACGTATACAAACTTTAAAAAATCTAATCCCCACAAAGCAAATTTTCCTCGGGGAACTCATAAGTCTCTTTGTTAGTCAGATGGAAAGCTTGACACGCAAAATCCCTGGCTCAAGCTTTTTATTAAACACAACAGAAACCTCTTTCCTTCATAACCCGATCACAGGCCCTTAATCCGATACGGAATTTCTGCTACTATGCAAAAGCGTCCAAGCGATTTGGAACAAGAGCCAACTCTCTAGATCTCTCTGCCTCTGAGAATGAAATGTTTCCTTACTCTATTTCTGTATGAATTCATAGTTCATCATATGCTATATGGGTTCCACAGTGAGGTGTCTTTCAGTCTGTGTATGTTGCTGCATGAGCGGAAGTATGCATGTGAACATGTGAATGCATATGTGTGTGTGTGTGTGTGTGTGTGTGTGTGTGTGTGTGTGTGTGTGTGTGTGTGTGTGTGTGTGTGTGTGTGTGTGTGTGTAAGCTATGATTGACACTAGCAAAGCAACGGTCTTCCAAGTGTATTTATAAAAGGTCAAAAATACAATTGTGATACATGTAATAGCTGCATAATGGAGTGAGATACTCAATGAATAAAAATGAATTAAATATTGACTGATTTAATGACAGACAAAAACATATGAAATCCACCAGTTTTGGTGGGAATTTACTTTTCAACTTTATGTCATGAAAGGACCCATGCTAACATCTGTAAGCCTCATATGGCTTATTTAGGTGTTTTGTTATTATATTGATAGAATAATAATGTTTGATTATGTATAATTTGCATATACACTTGAATATAAATTACCCTTTTGCATAGTCAACTTTAGTTGGAATTTATCAATGCACACACAAATACTACTATTTATGAGATTTGGCCAGTTCCTTTTTGGGAGTGGCTTCCTTTGCAGGCGAATTACTTTGTGAACATTTCAAATGAATGAACTCTTAACTTTTTAAAACTATACAAAAAAGGAACACCCACCTTTCTCCCGTCTTGCGGTATAAATATTGTCTTTGTGCGTTTTATCCCGTCCAAGGGTCGGCATTGTAAATGATGCCGATCAGAAACAACATGTGCCATTGTTGACATTTTGAAGGGGACCAGCATGTGTTTGAGCGGCCATAACAGATGTTTGCGGGAAAATATGCTTTGTACAAGCAAGAGTAGGAAATAAATCAATTCAGCAACAATTACGTGACAAGTGAATTTTCACCCCACAAAAACAGGGAAGTAATGGCTGGAGAGAGGGAATTCTGAGGTGGGCGGGGCTTGTGCATTGCTAATGTGTGTGTCTGAACATGCATGTATGGTGTGTCATCTCACCTGCTATACTAGAAGGCTGCACGCTGGATGCCCTGTCGAGTGACTTCTGCTTCTTGTCCCTGTCCTTGTCCCTGCGTCTGTGACAGCGGTGGTGGTGGTGATGGTGGTAGGGCCTGTCTTGGGCCTGGCCTGGGGCTGAGGAAGACAGGGCCTGGGCTTGGCTAGGCGTCTCCAGGGTGTAGTCCCTCAGACTCACCTCCTGGGGGCGCTGGGAAGCCAACGTGGATGCCGACCGCCTGATAGGACTGATGTCAGGGATAGGCTGGGAGGAGCGAGCAAAGACGAAAAACGGTGAGTGGAGGAATACAAGATGGAGGGCTAGCTACCATAGAAGTGTAGCATTAGAGTATTCTAAAATACAGCACAACCACTGGACTGGAGCATCAAGCACCAAACTGTTCACTAGACAGTAGACACAGTACAGACGAGGAGGTACAACAGACCAGTGGACACCAATCTCTGGGCTTGAGACTGACGTTCAACCTCTTCAGACACAAATGTTGAGGAGACATTTCTGACTGAAACACTGAGCGATTTCAATACTCACTACAGTTAATCTTGAATACATCACTAATGATTGGCATACCACCGCCCAATCCCAAATCAACCCATTTGCCCACATCCCTATGGTATAATCAATATGGTAATGATATGGTAATGACTCTACCTTGCCTCTGGCCAGCTTTTATGTGCGGCTTGCTGACATTGTAGGAAGGCTCAGTGTCAGCATGCTGCATGCAATGATCTGGTCAAGAGCTAGCCTTTGGCATGGCAACATACTGGCACCATACCATATTTACCATGCTGTCTAAATCTATCATTTTTTTTTATACACACAGGTGCATAGGGGGCAAGAGCTAATGTTCGATTTGGGGTTGGATGTACGGAATGTTTGGCCCGAGTTGTTAAAACTTGTCGTAAACCAGCAGGAGACACTGCTAGTGAACTAAGAATAAGCAGGGTGTTGACGTTTCCCTTTAAATATTTCCCACCTTGACAGGTGCTGAGTTGTCTGTGTTTGGAAAAAGCCTGATGCCGCAGTGAAATTAACATGGCAAAATAGAACATTGAGAAGTTTAAGACTGGAGGCAAATAAAGTAAGTGAAATGACAGGCTGGAACACTAGCTACGTTATTCCTCCCTCTGGTGGTAACAGCCTGGATGACACCCTGCCACAGTTGTCCCATAATGCCGAGAGCAGTCTCCTGGAAACGGCATACGTGTATTCCCCATATAAACCGTCCTTTTCAAGTTTAGTTTTTAATTCATTGTTGAAAAGGTAAATCAATGAAGTGATATTGTAGATCATAACCAAATTCATTCTCGAGGTATACGCTCCGTTGAGCTTGTTCTAAGAGTTTCTATCAGTCCCGACCAGTAGCTACAGTCAGTGGTTTGTACAACAAAAACCACAACAACCACGACAACAACACATGGAAATAAAGAGAGAACAGTACAGTTATGTCAACGTAGGAAAATAGCAGTGCTCTCAGTGCCTACATTAAAACATTAACAAACCACCCACTGAAACGACACACAAACATACAATGGTCACAATGGTCATGTCACGTCACTTCATGGCAAGAAAGCAAAAAAAGAGTGTTTGGTGTCCCATGGATTTATGTGAGGTGAAGTACTAAAACACTCAACAATAATTATACTTTAGGTGACATGGATCTTGACCACTCACACCAATATGGGCTTTAGCTAATGTCTAAAGAGTGTTAAACTGATGGTGAGAGTATGTGAACTCCCCACTGGAATGGAGGGAGCACATAGAGGCCAACATAGAGATGGAAAGAGAGGGATGAGAGAGAAAAGGAAAGAGGTATAACAGAGAGAGAGAGAGAGAGAGAGCGAGAGAGAGAGAGACTTGACTTTTTGTATTTCTTTAATGATACATCCTCATTTCATTAAAACCTCACAACCACCACCACCACCCCCCACACCCCCTTTAAAAAACAAATATCCTGTATGCTGCATACTCACCTTGTCCTCTACCCCACGATTCAAAACAATATCACACATCACAATAACCAAAACCTCACCACTTCTACAACCGTATATCCAACCCATCTTCCCCAGCTATACAGATGGCCTCCCCGACACACCATCTCCTGAAACATCTCCACACTTTATATAATTTTAAAGACCCTCCCATTAAATAATAGTAAAGGGTCTGTTATCCCCCCACCTCTGACCCTGTTCCTCCTTGTTAGCCAAATAGCCAACTTTCCCTGAGCCTCACATACCCCCTGCCACTGATGTGCCTTCACTCCTGTTAGGCTCCTAATTTTCCTCACCATAATGCAGAGGTTGTAGAGGGCTTTACCTCCCACCCTCTCAAACTCCCCCAGGCTCAGAGAGTTAAAGTCCAACAAGTCCTCCATACCCCTTGCCAGTCCCCAGTCTCTGCTGTCACCTGCAGTGGCGGAAACATCGGTGGCTCCCCCCCCTTTAGCCACTCAAACACCCCCCTTAACGGCTCAGACAGTGCCTCCTGGACCTCCCCCAGGAACCTCCCGAGTGGCGCAGTGGTCTAAGGCACTGCATCGCAGTTCTAGCTGTGCCTACCCTGACGTATTCACACAACACGCAAAAGAAGTCTGGTCCAATTATTTCCCCAAATTTTTTATTAAACTCCACTGGGAGTCCATCGACCCCTGGTGTACGGCTGGGGGACATCTGGGTTACGGCCTCTGCCAGTTCATGGGACAACAGGGGAATGTCAATTTCATCCCTCTGTGCCAGAGAGAGCTTAGGGAGTTCTGCAAACAAAACTTGAGCACATAGGATCACACAGTTCTGCCCTATACCAGTCAGTATAAAACTCCACATTCCGCAATCTCCCCCACCACAGAGGTCACCCACCCATCTGACAGCCGCAAACAATGCATACCCTTGGCTTCATGGCTCTGTCTTTCCAAACAAAAGAAGGAGCTCAGAGCATCTCCTTGAGCATGGAGAACCTAGCTCTTACAAATGCTCCCTTTGCTTTAACCTGGAAAAAACTGCCCAGGTCTCTACGTAATTCAGCTAAATTAGCCTGGAGGCCTACATTACCTTGCCCCATGAGCTCAACCTCCACTTCACTGATACTTCGCTTGAGTTGCCCCAATACTCTCCTAGCCTCTGAGGATTAAAGAGCTGTATACCGTTGACAGAAAAGCAGAATTTAGACTGTTCCCACATCCCACCATTGACTCAGAGACTCATACTCCTCTCTTCGCTGCCCCCACCTTTCCCAAAAAGTCTGGAAACCTGAGCAAAAAGTTGCATCTTGTAAGAGCTTTACATTAAACTTCCAATAGGATGCTGCCTGTGTCTCATGGCCCCCTGCACATTGACCTCAATTTCCCCCATTGGTGCTTGTACCCTCACCTTGTCTACAGCCTTTATGTGGGCACGCAAAGCTCTTATTCCCCAAATCCCCACACTCAAAGCACCGTAGACTATCTGTGCTGGCAAACCACGCGTCCCTCCCCATGCCTCACTGGTACTTAATGAATATGATGTCAGTTCGGTTGTCATCTGAGACATTATGACTGATGACAGGACGACCTAAACTGTATCTCGGAAAGTCTACACATTATAGTTATCAGATTCACATGGAATTGTTGTGCAATTCAAATGTATAAATATAAAATGATTTGTGAAAAGATTAAATGTAATTTTAGCTTCCAAATTAGAGATTTGGGTTTTCATAAGGTTAGGGCTCTGCTCAATCAGTGGCCCGCCCCTGTGAAGAGACATGTGTTATAAACTATGAAACACACCCTTCTCTCTCTCCACTATATAAGCCCTTGGCAAAAATGTAACCTCCTGTTCCGGGTACATTAGGATAACAGTCTGATGTCAGAAGGATTAACTACAGAACGAAGCCCACCTCAGCATGAGCTTTGGTTGCGAATGGTATGAACTTTGATCTCTTATTCGCTACAGAAGTGATACCTCCTAGCCATTGGGTTAGCAGCGGCCGCTGTAAACGTGGGCTAGGAGAGGACAGACAGAGTATCCCGTCTACCACACAAAGACGATACTACAATGTATCCCGTTCACCACCAGAGACACTCTTCAAAGGACTTTGTTGGGCAACAAGGCCTTCCATCTACCACCAACCTATTGAAGCGCAGCTCAGAGTAAATATTTATTTACCAAATGGACGGTAATTTAGAATGTATAAGATTCTGTATTTACGATAGAGTAGCTGAATACGGCCCGATAGAGACACAGCTTCTCCCTTTGTTCTTCAGTCTTCCCGCTCTTTCACTCAAACCCAACCCCCTTTTCTTTGTGTAACCAGCTGTCATATCTGTTCCGTCCGCTAGGGACGTTTTCCTTTATGACATCATTTGTAATCAAGTTATGATTAATTCTGTGAATACGTAATTCTGTGTGATTAGTTAGGTATTTAGTAAATAAATAATTAAACCCAATTTTGAATTGCTGATTCAACTTATTAGCCAGGGTTCGTGAAGATAACCAAGAATTTACAACTTTCAGATGTGACTGAAATAAGGTGACGATTAATATTGATTGCTATTGATGTAAAATATTACTAGGTCTTTAAGAGTTTATTTGGAAGATAACTGCTCTATACATTTTCTTTCGTGGTGCCCGACTCTCTAGTTAATTACATTTACATGATTAGCTCAATCAATTAATTACAGAGAAAGGATTTTATAGAATAGCATGTCATATCACTTAATCCGGCATAGCCAAAGAGACGACAACGGTGACTATTAAAACCTTCCCAAACCAGAAACCGTGGATTGATGGCAGCATTCGCGCAAAACTGAAAGCGCAAACCACTGCTTTTAATCATGGCAAGGTGACCGGAAACATGACTGAATACAGTGTAGCTATTCCCTCCGCAAGGCAAACAAACAAGCTAAGCGTCAGTATACGCTCATCAATATATGTACATGTATATATTCTTATTCATTCCTTTACACTTGTAAGGTAGTTGTTGTGAAATTATTAGAATACTTGTTAGATGTTACTGCATGGTCGGAACTAGAAGCACAAGCATTTCACTACACTTGCATTAACATCTGTTAACCATGTGTATGTGACCAATAACATTTGATTTGATTTGACCTGAATCCATGTCGTAACGACAGCGTCTCCTCTGCGCTAGGCTGCGAAGCCATCGAGCACACCACAGCGCTCAAAACCCCAGGAAACTAAAACTCTGTCATCTTCCTCCCTAACTTTGGAAAAAATAACAGTGTGTACCGCTAAACTAACAGTGGGTTAACTCCACCATAGAAAATTAACATTGAAGGAAAATACCAAGGAAAGAATCAAGAGTATAAGGAAGGATAGAGCCCTCCACAATGCCTCTCAACTACAAAACACTCCCAGCATGCACTGAGAGAGAGAGATAAAGAGAGAGAAAGAGAGAGAAGAGAGAGAGAGAGAGAGAGGCGGAACAGGTGTACATACTGCCAGGTAGGTCCCAGGTAGGTGGCGAGGGTGGTTCCGCTATCAGACAGCACACACAGGAAGGAGGTGGGTACAACATTAGCCATGGGCATCAAGAGGAGTAGAGAAATAGGAGAGAGGAGGGAGGAGAAAGGGAAGAGAGGATGGGAGTGGATTGAGAGAAGGAAAGACCGACAGAGAGCAAAGCGAGACAGACAGGATTCAAATGGTTAGACACGTAAACCAATCACACAGCTGGAAAAGAGGGTTCGGAAAAGGCCTTCAAGAGGAAAGAAACCTGGACTCCATTCACCACAAGAGCAGGGAAGAAAACATGACAAAAATGAAAGACAGGTACAAAATAAATGTCAGACAAAAAAACTTTAAAGCCTTGACTATAACCATAATGGAGGTCGACAAAAAGTCTAGTGTGAAACGTGAAAACAGACAAATGGGTCAAAAGAATAACAATAAATACGTGGAAATGGTTTTCAATACTTATAAACAGGAAAGCATAGTGAAGATGGAGCATATTCGTAATAAGGTTTAAGCAGTTTCCCACACACTTCTCCACCTGAACTTTTTGGGGGGAGAGAGATTTGCATATTACATTATTAAGTATATACGGTACATCAGTAAAGTATATTACACAATGTGGCCATTATCAACAGTTGTTAAAAACATGAATATTTTATATTGTGTAGTATTCAAAAAATACTCTGCGTTAAGACAGACAGTTAAGAAGACAATATTCTCCCATGTGGCTCAGTTGGTAGATTATGGCACTTGCAACGTCAGGTTGTGGGTTTGACTCCCACGTGGGACCAATACCAAAATGGATGCGCTCACTACTGTAAGTAGCTCTGAATAAGATGTCTGCTAAATGACGGTAGTGTAAAAGGTACAGTGTAGTCACTGTACTGCTGGGGACATGACTGTACATTCAGATTTGTTGAGGGAAAAATGACGAGATGTCACATAAGATCTACATACCAAAAGTCCTTGTCAAAAGTGGTACACTGTATATGGAAAAGGGTGACATTTGGGATGCACACAAGGTCAGCAGGATGACTTGATGTGCACTGACAGACAGCGTCTTTGCTTGAGTTAGCCTGTGGCTAACTCAATCCATTTCTAGCTACCTGCCTTTATATTCAGTCTTTCTTCCACTCGGTCTTTCTCTATATGTTCTCTTTCACTTCAACTACTTTCCCCACTCACTTCCTCTCTGTGTCTCAATAATATCATCACAAACTACTACCAACTACATGAACAAGTATTATTGAATACGGTCAAGTTTACTAGTAAAAACTGTGTCGTACCATAGATATCAAATCTCATGTGATGTTTACTAGCATGTTGACGTCGCCCTAATTGTAGAGTTAATGCTGTTTGATTTGAGCAGGCACCACGTTGGCAGCCCTGGCGGGGTTCTGGTGGGGTCCTATGTGAGAGAGTACAGGGGTACAGTAAGGAAGTGAGTGAAGGAGGACTTACATAGTACTGGGAGTCCAGTCTAGGCATGGAGGCTGCTCTGCCATGGCCCTCCAGACAAAAGTAGCCCTCTAAATCAGCACCGTTCTCCACCTGCCTCATCTCCACTGGTTCCTGAAACAACACACCGTATGCATATAGTTGAGTTGAGTGAATGATGGCGCGGTAGCTGCTTGCGTAATTCACATCTTTGGTAAATTGTATGTTGGGTTGCAAAACAGCACATTTCCCAAAATTCCCAGCTTCTCCAGAAATCCCGGTCTGAAGATTTTAGGATTTCCTGCTTATTCCCTCCTGATACCAGGAATTTTCCCAAACAAGACTTCTGGAAAACCTTGGAATTTCAGAAAAGTTACCAGAATTTGCAACCACTAGTTGTGGGTACCAGAGGTTTAACAGTGAACTATGGTACGATGGTTTCTTGCATAATTCCTATCTTTGGTATTATATATGTACTAAGTACCTGAGGTTTGATGGAGTAGGGCACGTCCTCTGACTGGCCCCGCTGTACAGTCCGACTGCTAGTGCTGGACCGCTGGCCCTCCTGAGACAGCTGATCTCCTGATATGGACTCTTTTATGGCACTTCTAGGGCTTGGTCTGAGGTCACACACGCAAAACACACACAAACATTGTGAGATATCTATCCGGCTCTGCGACCACCAGCCGCAGAGGTCGCACAGCCTGAGCGTCCACCTCCCCAAAACTCCCAACCAACGCGTTCATTTAAATGTGGTGACAGTTGGAGAAATTGGTTGAGCCACGCTGAGATTTCGAAAAGTATGAAAGCCAACGACTCTGATAAGCACTTCACATTGATCACTACTACGTCTACCTGTTTCCTTCCTTGCGTGCAGTAGTGTATATGCCATGTATCTATACATTTCTATTGACTAGTGTATCTATACAAAGACTGTATATCTGCTAAGAAAAACATATGGGCGGGCACTCACACTGTGTCACCATTGGTTAGAGAGGTGGTGACGGGCGGGGGCTCTGGTTGAGGCTCTGGTTCAGGTTGTGAGGGGGGCGGGGGCTTGGCAGTGGTGATTGGCGTCTCCTCCTGCATATGGGTCATGGGCATCATGGGGCGGAAGAAGGCTGCACCCTTTTTATTCTGCAGGAGACAGAGAGATTTCTAGTCATCGGGACCTCCCATCGGCTTTTCTCACTAGAATCAAGTAGAGGTAGTGACAAATTCAATGGATGTGGAGCCTATAACGCGTTGATCATTTGTGTATGGAGATAGCCCTCAATGGCGCAGCCCATGCTGTCTCAGAAGCAATTATGGCAAAGTTGAGTCCTCTTTCCAACTCTATGTTGTGGCCATATACTACCTTAATTGTCCCTGTGAAGTCAAGTCCCAGTTGCTGTTCCAGCCTCTTGGCCCGGTTCTGCTTGTAGTAGTCAAAGATCATGAGGGCAGCATAGACCTTCCCCACTGTCAGCTCTCGGTTTACAACCGCAAAGGGGCATATGAGCTCATTGAACTCATCAACTGAAAGGAGTGAAGAAGGAAGGAAAAATGAAGAGAGAAAGTCAGTGGAGAAAAGCTGAAGCACGAGTCGTCTTCTCTCCACAACCACTAGATGGCATTGGAAGAGCAGACAGAAAGAAGAAGATTATAGTGTAGTCATGTTCTGTGTGTGTGTGTAAATATAGCTGCCTCATACACAGAGTAAACTGAAGAGCAGTAGAAAGAGCAGAACGAGAAAACAGTTGAGACTACACACTCACTCAAGGGATGACTGGGCTTTGGTGAAGCTCAGTAGCTCTTTCTCTTCTGTCTCTCTATGGCTCTCTATTTCAGTTTCTCTTTCATGCTCTCTAACACAAACATAGACACCAAGACACACACACACACACACACACACACACACACACACACACACACACACACACACACACACACACACACACACACACACACACACACACACACACACACACACACACACACACACACACACACACACACACACACACACCAGTGTCGCCTACTTTTATATGGTGTGACCAGCAGGTCAACAGTCTTCTGAGGCAGGTTAGGCCAGACTCTGGAGATCTCCTTCCTCAGATCAGCATCACACAGGCGCTGAGCCAGCACCCCTGAGGAGAGACACACTCATATGTCACATCAAGTCCATCCACACTTATCAATCAGCAAACACTAACAGACTTGGAACCTCTGACCATGGCAATTTGACTGGTAAACACAGATGCAATTCATTTTGACTTGAATGGGGACTCCTTTGTATTCATTCTAGTTCATTGGTCTCACCCCTACCCATCAGACCTAGCAGGACAGGTTTTTAGGATCTTTTTAATGATTACATATTATTCTTTATTTCTTTACATAAAAATATACCACATTTTTTCAATAATATTTCTAACAACTTTTTATTCTATCAATGTTTTACATTGATTTGAATTTCCCTTTTTCCTATCCTATTATTGTGGTTGGAGTGTGTATGTGTGTAAGGGGATTAGGTCAGAGGTCACTGACCAGATGCCAGTTTGATCTCCAGAGCGGTGCGGATGAGAGCCATCAGCGTGGACGTGAAGTGCACCGTATTGTCATCGGCGATGGGCATGTTCATTTTGACCAATCGCTAAGGAGAATAGAAACCATGGTGAGGGGCCCATTAGAACACCAATTTTAGCACCTGTTACAATCAATTGCTCTTTGGGCAGGTTCTGTGTGCTGCCTGTAGAGTAGTTCCATGTTAACTGATGGAATTGAGACTGACAAGTCCTGCAGAGACTGAGAGTGTCCTAATAGGGACACCGTACATACAGTGAGAGTGATGTTGACTTTTGACAGCCAGTGGCTTGGATTAGTTTCAGTCCAGCAGACAGAAGAGCTTTCCCAGGAGCACAACAACACAACACAAGACATCCCAGAGAGGAGAGAGAATGTTCAGAGCAACACTCCATGCAAATGGTAATGTGAAAGTCAGACTATGGGTCAAGGTCTGAGATGGACATTGGGAAGGACATGCATAAGAAATCAACTGGATGTGCATTAGGACTCCTCAGAACGTGTCAGTGAGTTTCACTCAAAGACTGACAGGAAAGTGACGTAGTAGCGATTTACTAGAAGCCATGAGTGGTGTGGATGAAGAGTTAGTATTGTTCGGCATTAAGTAAATGATAAAAACAGTTCACATGTCAACATGCTTCCAAGGCCCTGGAGGAGTATGTTTTAGTGCTGCTATGAAAGGATGAATGAATGAAGCCATATCTGTATTATGGGGACACACTCCTCCCCCTAGCCTCTTCATTTTTAGGCGGGTAGCAGAGCAGACAGATCATCTGCATCCCAAATGACACCTTATTCCCTAAATAGTTCATTAAACAGGGAATAGTGCCATTTGAGACTCAGTCATAGTGACATACATGCATGTAGAGCTCCATGAACGGCTAATGGGGAGGAAGGATGAGAATGCACACAAACACATGCATGCTTCGCAGAGGGGAAGACTGGGACGGATGAATCCTATTGTCTTCAAGCCAAGTGGAGGGGAATCGCAGATGAGGCATGTGTGTGCAAGCAAGCCTCCCTTGAACTCAAGAGAGCATACTTCCATGCAGGAGCTGTTACAATACAGAAGGAGAGGAGGAGAGGGGGAAGAGGGAAAAGGGTGGGTGGGGGTGGGGGGACACACACACCACCTATGCATGCAGGGTCTGACATGTCAGGTAGTGCCCACTAGGGCGAAAGGAAAACCACAGACACATGAGGCCATCCCACAAACATATAAATACTGTATGTACACATTCTGACAAAAACATACGCACGCGTGTGAGCGCACACACACACACACACACACACACAGTGGAGTTAAGCAGATAAGAGGAACGAAAAATCCCCACAGGGAGGAAAAGAAAGGTCATTTAGCAGGGAAGCTCAGCTCATAGCCAGAGTGGAAAATTGGGAGTTATAAACAGAAGGTGACAGAGGTACAACAGAGGAGTTATAAACAGAGGGTGACAGAGGTACAACAGAGGAGTTATAAACAGAGGGTGACAAAGGAACAACAGAGGAGTTATAAACAGAGGGTGACAGAGGAGTTATAAACAGAAAGTGACAGAGGGACAACAGAGAAGTTATAAACAGAGGGTGACAGAAGGACAACAGAGGAGTTATAAACAGAGGATGACAGACGGACAACAGAGGAGTTATAAACAGAGGGTGACGGACGGACAACAGAGGAGTTATAAACAGAGGGTGACATAGGGACAACAGAGGAGTTATTAACAGAGGGTGACAGAGGAGTTATAAACAGAAAGTGACAGAGGGACAACAGAGGAGTTATAAACAGAGGGTGACAGAGGAGTTATAAACAGAAAGTGACAGAGGGACAACAGAGGAGTTATAAACAGAGGGTGACAGAGGTACAACAGAGGAGTTATGAACAGAGGGTGACAAGAGTTGCCTCTGTGTTGTTTCCATGCCGCTGCGCTGTTTGTGGGTACTTGGCTGCCTACCAAACGTTTAGCTTTTTACTATTAATAACCGATTAATCAAACTCTTCATTTCACAACTATACCAATGCCTTATTTTGTCTTCACTCAACTTTTTCATTCAACTTTTTCACCCCGGACGATGTATATGGACATTTTTTATTTATTTTTTATTTCACCTTTATTTAACCAGGTAGGCTAGTTGAGAACAAGTTCTCATTTGCAACTGCGACCTGGCCAAGATAAGGCATAGCAGTGTGAACAGACAACACAGAGTTACACATGGAGTAAACAATTAACAAGTCAATAACACAGTAGAAAAAGGGGAGTCTATATATACATTGTGTGCAAAAGGCATGAGAAGGTAGGCAAATAATTACAATTATGCAGATTAACACTGGAGTGATAAATGATCAGATGGTTATGTACAGGTAGAGATATTGGTGTGCAAAAGAGCAGAAAAATAAATAAATAAAAACAGTATGGGGATGAGGTAGGTGAAAATGGGTGGGCTATTTACCAATAGACTATGTACAGCTGCAGCGATCGGTTAGCTGCTCAGATAGCAGATGTTTGAAGTTGGTGAGGGAGATAAAAGTCTCCAACTTCAGCGATTTTTGCAATTCGTTCCAGTCACAGGCAGCAGAGAACTGGAACGAAAGGCGGCCAAATGAGGTGTTGGCTTTAGGGATGATCAGTGAGATACACCTGCTGGAGCGCGTGCTACGGATGGGTGTTGCCATCGTAACCAGTGAACTGAGATAAGGCGGAGCTTTACCTAGCATGGACTTGTAGATGACCTGGAGCCAGTGGGTCTGGCGACGAATATGTAGCGAGGGCCAGCCGACTAGAGCATACAAGTCGCAGTGGTGGGTGGTATAAGGTGCTTTAGTGACAAAACGGATGGCACTGTGATAAACTGCATCCAGTTTGCTGAGTAGAGTGTTGGAAGCAATTTTGTAGATGACATCGCCGAAGTCGAGGATCGGTAGGATAGTCAGTTTTACTAGGGTAAGTTTGGCGGCGTGAGTGAAGGAGGCTTTGTTGCGGAATAGAAAGCCGACTCTTGATTTGATTTTCGATTGGAGATGTTTGATATGGGTCTGGAAGGAGAGTTTAGAGTCTAGCCAGACACCTAGGTACTTATAGATGTCCACATATTCAAGGTCGGAACCATCCAGGGTGGTGATGCTGGTCAGGCGTGCGGGTGCAGGCAGCGAACGGTTGAAAAGCATGCATTTGGTTTTACTAGCGTTTAAGAGCAGTTGGAGGCCACGGAAGGAGTGCTGTATGGCATTGAAGCTCGTTTGGAGGTTAGATAGCACAGTGTCCAAGGACGGGCCGGAAGTATATAGAATGGTGTCGTCTGCGTAGAGGTGGATCAGGGAATCGCCCGCAGCATGAGAAACATCATTGATATATACAGAGAAAAGAGTCGGCCCGAGAATTGAAACCTGTGGCACCCCCATAGAGACTGCCAGAGGACCGGACAGCATGCCCTCCGATTTGACACACTGAACTCTGTCTGCAAAGTAATTGGTGAACCAGGCAAGGCAGTCATCCGAAAAACCGAGGCTACTGAGTCTGCCGATAAGAATACGGTGATTGACAGAGTCGAAAGCCTTGGCAAGGTCTATGAAGACGGCTGCACAGTACTGTCTTTTATCGATGGCGGTTATGATATCGTTTAGTACCTTGAGCGTGGCTGAGGTACACCCGTGACCGGCTCGGAAACCAGATTGCACAGCGGAGAAGGTACGGTGGGATTCAAGATGGTCAGTGACCTGTTTGTTGACTTGGCTTTCGAAGACCTTAGATAGGCAGGGCAGGATGGATATAGGTCTGTAACAGTTTGGGTCCAGGGTGTCGCCCCCTTTGAAGAGGGGGATGACTGCGGCAGCTTTCCAATCCTTGGGGATCTCAGACGATATGAAAGAGAGGTTGAACAGGCTGGTAATAGGGGTTGCGACAATGGCGGCGGATAGTTTCAGGAATAGAGGGTCCAGATTGTCAAGCCCAGCTGATTTGTACGGGTCCAGGTTTTGCAGCTCTTTCAGAACATCTGCTATCTGGATTTGGGTAAAGGAGAACCTGGAGAGGCTTGGGCGAGTAGCTGCGGGGGGGGGGGGAGCTGTTGGCCGAGGTTGGAGTAGCCAGGCGGAAGGCATGGCCAGCCGTTGAGAAATGCTTGTTGAAGTTTTCGATAATCATGGATTTATCGGTGGTGACCGTGTTACCTAGCCTCAGTGCAGTGGGCAGCTGGGAGGAGGTGCTCTTGTTCTCCATGGACTTCACAGTGTCCCAGAACTTTTTGGATCTGCAGGACCTCCACCAGCCGAAGACAAGTAACATTATGTCTTCTCATTGCAGTCGCTGTACTCATAATATGGAGGAGAACTATCTCCTTATCGTGAGGATAGCCAAGTTGCAAGCCCATGTTCAGATGAAATCGTAAACTAGGGCAATTTAAGTGTAGGAAAGGGTCTGTGCTGCCAGTAAGTACAGGTACAGTAGTAGTGGTAACCCCCTGCTCAGTCCCCTCAGCCTGACAATTTTGTCACGGCTTCTGGAAAGAAATGCTGTTGGCATGCTCAACCGATGTCGCTCAATCAGCTGATAGAAACGCTCAACCGGTATTCCCCATTTAAGCAACGAGTCGGAGTCAGAGCCTGAGCCTTCTCAGATCTCTCCACCACCCGATACGTGGTCTGAGCCTTCTCAGATCTCTCCACCACCCGATACCACCCGAGCCTCCCACCATTAGCGACAACAAATTTAAAACCCTCGTCATTGGCGATTCCATTACTCGCAATATTAGACTCACAGTACGTCTCTGTGGATGTTATGTCCTCTGACAAATCAATGGTATTTTTCGGTGTTCCTCAAGGTTCTGTTCTAGGGTCACTATTGTTCTCACTTTATATCCTACCTCTTGGTGATGGTATTTGGAAACACAATGTCAATTTTCATTGCTATGCAGATGACACACAGCTGTACATTTCAGTGAAACACGTTGAAGCCCCAAAACTGCCTACACTGGAAGCCTGTGTTTTAGACATAAGGAAGTGGATGGTGGCAAAACAGAGATGCTAGTTGTAGGTCCCAAAAAACAAAGAGATCTGCTGTCAGATCTGACAATGGATGTTGATGGTTGCACAGTCGTCTCAAATAAAACTGTGAAGGACCTTGGCGTTACTCTGGACCCTGATCTCCCTTTTGACAAACATGTACACTTTTTTCAAGCGTAGATTTTTTCCACCTTCAAAACATGACTAAAATGATGCAGAAAAGCTAATCCATGCTTTTGTCACTTCAAGATTAGACTACTGCAATGCTCTACTCTCCGAATACCCAGATAAGGCACTAAATAAACTTCTGCTACTGCTAAATACAGCTGCTAGAATCTTGACAAGAACCCAAAGGTTTTATCATATTACTCCAGGCACTACACATGAGTCCTGTTAAGGCTTGGGGTGATTTCAAGGTTTTACTGTTAACCTACAAAAACACTACATGGACTAGTTCTTCCTATCTCTCTGATTTGGTCCTGTCGTGTCGTACATACCTACACGTACGCTAGGGTCACAAGACGCAGGCCTCCTCATTGTTCCTAGAATTTCTAAGCAAACAGCTGGAGATGTTCTCCTATAGAGCAACATTTTTATGGAAGTCTGCCGATCCCAACCTTTAAGTCTTTACTGAAGACTCATCTCTTCAGTGGGTCCTATGATTGAGCGTTGTCTGGCCCAGGGGTGTGAAGGTGAACGGCAAGGCACTGGAGCGACGAACCACCCTTGCTGTCGCTGCCTCGCCGGCTCCCCTCTCTCCACTGGGATTCTCTGCCTCTGACCCTATTATGGGGGGCTCAGTCACTGGCTTGCTCTCCCATGCCATCCCTATGAAGGGCGTATCACATCATGCCAGGCTTTTTTTCAACGTAGTCAACTTGAATGGGTTGAGTCACTGATGTGATCTTCCTGTCCGGCTCGTGCGGTGGTGAGTGAAGGTCTTTGTGCGCTATACTAGACCTTGTCTCAGGGTAGCAAGTAAGTGGTCTGTTGATATCTCTTTGGTGGTGTGGGGGCTGTGCTCTGGCAAAGTGGGTATGGTTATATCCTGCATGGTTGGCCCTATCCAGTGTCCCCAAACCCTCCCTCCCTCCCAGAGGACCTGTGCACTAGGACCACCTGGCCTGATGACTTCTGGCAGTCCCCGTCCACCTGATCGTGCTGCTGATCCAGTTTCTGCTGTTCTGCCTGTGGCTATGGAACCCTGACCTGTTCACCGGATGTGCTACATTATCCCAGACCTGCTGTTTCGACCCTCTCTCTCCCCCTCCCTCTTTCCTTCTCTCTCTCTCTACCGCACCTGCTGTCTCGACCTCTAAATGTTCGGCTATGAAATGCCAATTGACATTTTCTCCTGAGGTGCTGACCTGTTGCGCCCTCTATAACCACTGTGATTATTATTTGACCGTGCTGGTCGACTATGTACTTTTGAACATCTTGAAGAACGATCTGGCCTTAATAGCCATGTACTCTTAGAATCTCCATCCAGCACAGCCAAAAGAGGACTGGCCACCCCTCAGAGCCTGGTTCCTCTCTGGGTTTCTTCCTAGGTTCCAGCCATTCTAGGGAGTTATTCCTAGCAACCGTGCTGCTACATCTGCATTGCTTGCCCTTTGGGGTTTTAGGCTGGGTTTCTGGATAAGCACTTTGTCACAACTGCTGAAAAAAAGGGCTTTATAAATAAATGTGATTGATTGAGCAGAGGAGTTAAAAACAGAGGGTGACAGAGGGACAACAGAGGAGTTATAAACAGAGGGTGACAGAGACACGAGACATGAGTTATAAACAGAGGGTGACAGAGGGACAACAGAGGAGTTATAAACAGAGGGTGACAGAGACACCAGACATGAGTTATAAACAGAGGGTGACAGAGACACGAGACATGAGTTATAAACAGAGGGTGACAGAGACACGAGACATGAGTTATAAACAGAGGGTGACAGAGACACAAGACATGAGTTATAAACAGAGGGTGACAGAGACACGAGACATGAGTTATAAACAGAGGGTGACAGAGACACGAGACATGAGTTATAAACAGAGGGTGACAGAGGGACAACAGAGGAGTTATAAACAGAGGGTGACAGAGACACGAGACATGAGTTATAAACAGAGGGTGACAGAGACACGAGACATTAGTTATAAACAGAGGGTGACAGAGGGACAACAGAGGAGTTATAAACAGAGTGTGACAGAGGGACAACAGAGACGCACAGGAACCTCTGCGTTCATTAAGGAGGGAGTTGAGCGAGATGCATTTTCCACAACAGCAAAGGAAAGAAAGAATAAAGTAAAAATGAGATGTAAAAAAAATGGCTAGCTTCACTCTCTCTCATTTCTCCCTGTTCATTAATCTCTCTAAAGCAGGAGTTATATTTGGAGACCCCACACACGTCAGATCCAACTAGTCGCTTGGCAGACGTTTTTATCCAGGGCACGGCTAGGGCTGTCTTAACCATGATTCATCTAGACAGCTGTGTACACGCTGGAGCCACTCATAGTAAGTACCACACTCAGAGGTAAATGCCATACATAGAGTGTACCTGAGGGCTGAACCAGATTTACCTTGGTCCACAATACAAGCTCTCTAAATACTGCAGCTCAACACAGCCCAGCCCATAGAGATAGATTGGAGAAGAGGGGACAGGTGTATTACTCGACCATATGTCTCCAACTCCTTTTAACCTCCTATTCATTATCTGCTTTTATGTGACAACGGCATGTTTGGTTAAAACGATAGGAAGAAAAGGTCCTAAGAACGTGTCGATGTCATCAAAGTGATTTTTCAAAACCTGCGATGAGTTTTTAGCTAACGTCTTGGTAATAGCGTGGCTTGTGTCAACTGTCTGTCTTGACTTCTTCTTAGTTGAACATAATTAAAACACAGTCTAAAAACAAAACAAGTCTAAATGGCCAGACAGTGAAGTGAGCACGCTAAACGCCAAAAGCTGAGAGGGAGCAGAAGGCAGAAGAGAATGTCACAAACAGACAGGGAGAGCAACAACGAGGAAAAAACGAGAGCCCAGCAGGAAGTGGCTGTGACAGTCTGACAGAAGCCGGGAGACACAGGACAGGTGGGATTGAGCGGCAGAAGTGAGAGGAAGATTGCTGGGGGAGGAAGGGAGAGTAGGGGGAAAGGGTCTACCTTATAGGCGATTCTGGGCGGGCATTTCTTTCCCACACCTAGCGGAGGGGACATGTGGCGGAGCATCTCGTGCATATCAAGGTAGGTCATACGGCCACTTCACAGGGGAAGATGTCACAGGGGACCACAGAGGTCAAAGAGAGGGATGGAGGTATCCAGAGAATGTTGGAGGAGGACGGAGTTAGAAATGACCAAAAGAGGACAGTAAAACAGTATAGAAAATGGCAAAAACAGAAATCTGTGTTATTTTAGATTTCCAGGGCAGTGGATTCCATGGCGGGATCTCATCCCTGTCCTGCCTAAGACAAGGATGTATCCCAGGATTGGACAGGAGGAGGGTGGGGTGTTTTCCCGGGAATTCCCTGAGGAGAGATGTCTGGATGGCAGGATCATGATGTTGGATTGAGGCATGTACAGTATATACAGTGCCTTGCGAAAGTATTCGGCCCCCTTGAACTTTGCGACCTTTTGCCACATTTCAGGCTTCAAACATAAAGATATAAAACTGTATTTTTTTGTGAAGAATCAACAACAAGTGGGACACAATCATGAAGTGGAACGACATTTATTGGATATTTCAAATTTTTTAACAAATCAAAAACTGAAAAATTGGGCGTGCAAAATTATTCAGCCCCCTTAAGTTAATACTTTGTAGCGCCACCTTTTGCTGCGATTACAGCTGTAAGTTGCTTGGGGTATGTCTCTATCAGTTTTGCACATCGAGAGACTGACATTTTTTCCCATTCCTCCTTGCAAAACAGCTCGAGCTCAGTGAGGTTGGATGGAGAGCATTTGTGAACAGCAGTTTTCAGTTCTTTCCACAGATTCTCGATTGGATTCAGGTCTGGACTTTGACTTGGCCATTCTAACACCTGGATATGTTTATTTTTGAACCATTCCATTGTAGATTTTGCTTTATGTTTTGGATCATTGTCTTGTTGGAAGACAAATCTCCGTCCCAGTCTCAGGTCTTTTGCAGACTCCATCAGGTTTTCTTCCAGAATGGTCCTGTATTTGGCTCCATCCATCTTCCCATCAATTTTAACCATCTTCCCTGTCCCTGCTGAATAAAAGCAGGCCCAAACCATGATGCTGCCACCACCATGTTTGACAGTGGGGATAGTGTGTTCAGCTGTGTTGCTTTTACGCCAAACATAACGTTTTGCATTGTTGCCAAAAAGTTCAATTTTGGTTTCATCTGACCAGAGCACCTTCTTCCACATGTTTGGTGTGTCTCCCAGGTGGCTTGTGGCAAACTTTAAACAACACTTTTTATGGATATCTTTAAGAAATGGATTTCTTCTTGCCACTCTTCCATAAAGGCCAGATTTGTGCAATATACGACTGATTGTTGTCCTATGGACAGAGTCTCCCACCTCAGCTGTAGATCTCTGCAGTTCATCCAGAGTGATCATGGGCCTCTTGGCTGCATCTCTGATCAGTCTTCTCCTTGTATGAGCTGAAAGTTTAGAGAGACGGCCAGGTCTTGGTAGATTTGCAGTGGTCTGATACTACTTCCATTTCAATATTATCGCTTGCACAGTGCTCCTTGGGATGTTTAAAGCTTAGGAAATCTTTTTGTATCCAAATCCGGCTTTAAACTTCTTCACAACAGTATCTCGGACCTGCCTGGTGTGTTCCTTGTTCTTCATGATGCTCTCTGCGCTTTTAACGGACCTCTGAGACTATCACAGTGCAGGTGCATTTATACGGAGACTTGATTACACACAGGTGGATTGTGTTTATCATCATTAGTCATTTAGGTCAACATTGGATCATTCAGAGATCCTCACTGAACTTCTGGAGAGAGTTTGCTGCACTGAAAGTAAAGGGGCTGAATAATTTTGCACGCCCAATTTTTCAGTTTTTGATTTGTTAAAAAGTTTGAAATATCCAATAAATGTCATTCCACTTCATGATTGTGTCCCACTTGTTGTTGATTCTTCACAAAAAAATACAGTTTTATATCTTTATGTTTGAAGCCTGAAATGTGGCAAAAGGTCGCAAAGTTCAAGGGGGCCGAATACTTTCGTAAGGCACTGTATTCAGTATGTCAAGGGGAGGTTGTGGCGTCACTGTTCAGATGTCATCTGTTTCTGCATGCTACGAGACATCAGCGGTAACCAAATTGAACACAGGAAACAAAGCACACAATGCTCATAACCTTTGCTTTACTCGGTGTGTGCACTGGTTTAAACAGTCTCTTGGGCCTACTTCGAGAAACCATATTGGCCTGCTGCATACAGCATACTGTACTGTATTCAGTATGGTGAAGAAATAACTTGATGGTGAAGCATGGCCAGTATACTGTAACGAGACCTACATTGTGGCATTGTTTTCCATTAGTTCCCATGGTTACCCACCAGCCGGTTAGTATGGAAGGTGTATGCTTGTGTGTTTGTGTGTGGTGGAATCCCTGGCCCTAGGAGTCATTCACAGTCATTCATTTTCCACTTCCACCTCATCCCTTTATGATTAAGGGGTGTGTGGGGTTGCAAACCTTGTAGGCCACCCTATTAGGGCACTTCTTCCCTAAGCCGAGAGGAGGCGAGATAAAACGCAACAATTTGTACATATCCTGATAGCATATCCTTCCGCTGTAAAAGACACAGGTTAAAAAGAGGTTAGGACACAAACACCACCATTTCTGCTCCTGTGACTTAACATATTCATTATATCCTCCATTGTATGCAGTCATGGTCATTGAATAAAGTACACCGGTAGATAGTGCAGATATACAAAACATTTGGAACACCGTTTCCCGTGTGTATCAAGAATGATCCCCCACCCGAAGACATCAAGTCAACTTGACACAACTGTGGGAAACATCTTCTTAATATTCAGTTGCACTCCTTTTTACCCCTCAGAACAGCCTAAATTCTTTGGGGTATGGACTCTACAAGGTGTCGAAAGCATTCCACAGGGATGCTGGCCCATGTTGACTCCAATGCTTCACACAGTTGTGTCAAGTTGGCTGGATGTCCATTGGGTGGTGGACCATTCTTGATACACACAGGAAACTATCGAGTGTGAAAATTCCAGCAGCGTTGCAGTTCTTGACACACTCAAACCGGTGCGCCTGGCACCTACCACACCTCATTCAAAGGCACTTAAATCTTACATCTTGCCCATTCACCCTCTGAATGGCACACATACACAATCTATGTCTAAATTGTCTCAAGGCTTAAAACTCCTTCTTTAACCTGTCTCCTCCCCTTCATCCACACTGTTTGAAGTGGATTTAACAGGTGACATCAATAAAGGATCAAAGATTTCCCCTGGATTCACCTTGTCAGTCTATGGAAAGAGCAGGTGTTCCTAATTTTTTGTAAACTCGGTGTATAAATAACAAGCTTACCTATCTATAGTCATACATGACTACATGGTTCCTGGGAGGTTATAAGTCTACGTCCCAAATTGAACCCTACTTTTGAGTCTGCATGTAAGGAATAGGATGCCATTTGGGACCAGTGGGGGCTGCTGAGGGGAGGACGGCTCATAATAATGGCTGGAACTGAGCGAATGGAATGGCATCAAACACATGGAAACCATGTTTGGCCTATTTGATACCATTCCACCGATTCCACTGATGATGATGATTCCTCCCCTAAATGGCTGTGTCTAACATCGGAGGGCCACAGGGGATGAGACTAAGCAACAGAGTCTGGATCTATGTCCCAAATGGCACCCTATTCCCTATATAGTGCACTACTTTTGACTAGGGCCCATAGGGAATAGGTTGGCAATTATGACATTTTGGACTTCTCATCCTGGTGCAAATCAGCCAAACGTTTTATTTTTGCTCTTAGAGTTCCAGTATTTCTCAATGGATTCTGGTGAAGACTTTAGGAAGCGGTGGAGATAGATAAAGCTGTGTTGTGTGATTCAAATGACAGACAGAGAGGAGCTTTGGAGCCGCCAGCTTAGTGAGGGGAGCCTAGCGGATGGCAGAGTGGAACCATGGATTTACATGCATCAGTCTGCCTGTGGGGCCCTAGTCGGCACTCCAGGGCCCGTCTTAACGTCACTCAGAAGTGCCCTCCCTGACGGTCAAACGTCGTCAAACGTCACAGAGTCATCGCACTGGAACTTAGAGCCAACTTTGTTGTGTCGGCGACTATTTGCTGTACCCCTGACAATCACGGCCACTTCCACCCCTCATCTCCTACCTTCACCTCTTCACTACTGAACCTAAAACAGACGCTGTCTTGACAAGGGGGGGGGATCACCTGTAGGAGGATTACTGATACGTACCAGGCAGCAGGGTCGTACTCGGCCCAGACGCGGATAAATTCGTCCAGGTGGTGAGGCCCCAGGATGGAGGCATCTCTGGTCAGGTACTCAAAGTTGTCCATGATGACCGCCACAAAAAGGTTGAGCATCTGGAGGGAGAAAGAGGGAGGTGGAGAGGTAAGAGTTTCCATCGCAAGTGGTCAAGTTGTGGTCAACAACATTGTATCACAGAGACAGAGAAGACTCAAGTGGCCAACAAGAAGGGACCGACTCCATTTCATCGGAGTAAGAGAGCGTAGGTGAGCACTGTGTAAGTAACGTGCATGCACATGTGAGGAGATACTGTATGTGTCTGTATCCTGAGTGGTTATTCATTGCTGATCATTGGTCATTCACTGGACATGGGACATTCTGAATGGTCATTCATTTGCGATGGCCCATACTGACCAGAAAGGAGCAGAGGAAGATGAAGGAGACAAAGTAGAAGTAAGCAAAATCACTGCCGCACTCCTTCCCTCCAGACCCTGACAGTTTATCACACGGACGGTTACTCAGACACGACAGCATGATCTCATGCCACGCCTCGCCTGTTGCACTCCTGCGACACACACACACACACACACACACACACACACACACACACACACACACACACACACACACACACACACACACACACACACACACACACACACACACACACAACACAGACACACACCCACATGGTATATGTAAACAAATACACATAATTGGAAACTACACAGTAAATCCCATCACAAACGCCACCATGGGCATGAGGAACTACATGTCTCTTTTACGACATTACATTGCAATATAAAGAACAGGCCGATATGTGGGAAAACGTCTAATAGAACAGGAAGAATATGGAGAATGTGGAGGTATGGCCACCTGAACAGAAGCATCAGAGCCTGAAAGAATGTCTGGAAGTTGTTGTGGTGGTTGATGGCCGATTCCTCATTCAGCTCAATGTTTCCAAACACCTGAAGTAAGCAGAAAGGGCCGGCGTAGCAGTTAGAGGGATTCCCTGTATGCTATCTATGGTTACGTCCCAAATGGGCCCCTATTCCCTATATAGTGCATGCTTTTTAACCAGAGCTCTATTGGTCCTGGTAAGAAGTAGTGCACTATGTATGGGATGTGGGGCCATTTCAAACGCACATACAGTACGTGTGAGTAAGCAGCTGAATGTATCAGCATTTGCAGGATTTGATATGATGTAATGTAATGCTATCTCCGAAAAACACATTAGCCACTTTTGCCAGGAATCAGTATCTTTCTCAAATCGCGCCAGGGTAGGCAGAAGACTGTGTGTGTGTGTGTGTGTGTGTGTGTGTGTGTGTGTGTGTGTGTGTGTGTGTGTGTGTGTGTGTGTGTGTGCGTGCGGGGTGAAGCATGGAAGACGGAAGGCATAGTGATGATGTTGTATAGCTATCTAGAGATGTTGATAATCTAATAACAAGAGAATCCAAAGACATGGCGACGTCCTCTATCCTACCCAAATCTACACTTATAGTGTGCATCCCAAATGACACCCTATTCCCAATATAGTGCACTACTTTTGATATTCCCTCTATAGTGCACTACTGTTGACCAGGACCCATAGGGTATGTAGTGCACCGCATAGTGAAAAGCGTGCCATTTGGGATGCACAGTTAGTCCTGATGATAACAAAGAGCCAGATAAGCTTCTGTTGGTGTTATGTTTGTCACTAATTATGGGGGGGGGGGGGGGTATCCTGATCAAGCCCTCCGGGGTACCATAGTCATTAAACAGCATCGCTGATTAAATGATGGCTCTTTTACCAGAAGTCACAATTACCATTGATTTACAATGCCATGCTAATCTAGTGGAGGGAACATACCTTCATTGTGCATTCAATTCAGCATTTTTACCATTTTGTCTATCACCATGGCTTCCTTTTAAATGAGCAATCAACTCTAACGGTATTACTCACCTGCATGCCGATGATGGCATAGATGAAGAAGAGCATAGCGATGAGGAGGCAGACGTAAGGTAGGGCCTGGAAATAGAAAACACAAACACACAAGAGAAATAAAAATCCCAGTGAGGTTTAATAGTCTTAATTATGGGACAGAGCAGCCAACTTTAGCCGCAGAGTTGATTTCCTTAATCACATATGTATATCCCAGACAAGGAAGAGGTAAAGATACATTTTAATTAAAGAGCAGCAACACTGCAGCAACTAACTTTACTGTACTGACTTTATTTTTATTTAAAAATAATAAAAAATTTAACTAGGAAAGTCAGTTAAGAACAAATTCTTATTTTCAATTCTTATTTGTTGCAGTATCATGTACATGTTGAAAGTGGCTTTTCAATAGCAAAACAAATTGAAAATATAACTTTCACAACAGTTACAAACCACTAAAAAGAGACTAGCCTGCTGGCCTTACTGGGTCGATAGGAACATTTCGCCCGAGCTATTTAGGAGAGACATCACACCTGGCACAAATGATTGTCTAGATGTGTTTTTCCTGTCCGAGGGGTGCCCTAAACCTGCGCCCAGAGGGGAGTAGTTCAAAGTCCGGGTACAGGGGGCTTGCTTGGATTCGAAGCCCATAAAACCTATCCGTTTTCATAGGGGCTTAAAAGCTCTCATCACCCCACATTTAACCTGCTATTAGATTAACTAAAGCTGTCAATGCCCTTGTTCTCTGTACAACAAAACTTTCAAGAGAGGCTCCATAGAACAAACTTATTTAAGACTCCAAATGAACATCATTATCAATCCAAAGATCCATTACATGAAAGCAACCCAAAACATGTCATTGTATTTCTTTATTTCCACTTATGTGCTTATGTGCACCATGTGCTTACGGTTACTGCAACATAATGAATGGGCCTAACATTCATTGATTTGATCAGACGAATACCATGTTATTCTCAACTCTAAGAGGTCAGGGGTCAGTGACTCACCTTGAAGGACTGGACAAAGGTCCACAGCAGGATGCGGATGGTGTAGCCCTGCCTCAATAGCTTGATGAGCCTGGCCGCCCTGAAAAGCCTCAGGAAACTCAGGTTGATCAGCTTGTCCTGCAGGACGAGACACAAACTGTACATCCATACTGGTCCTGGAACAGATCTGGGTTACACTAAGAATGGTGAAAGCAGATCCATTTTCCGTGAAGTGAAGAGTGTCTACCTATCCATTTATGTAACTGCTTCAAGTCATCTAATAACTATTGCACCACATAACATACATGTGTTAAAGAACAAGTTAGGACCAAGACCAAAAGATGGACTGGCCTCCAAGGGAAGAGTCAAAAGCAGCGGGAACAAGAAAAGTCACTTACCGTCTAGAGCGGCCCATAGTGTCAGAGAGGAGGCAGAGGGATGGCCCATAGTGTCAGAGAGGGGGCAGAGGTTGGCAGAGGGATGGCCCATAGTGTCAGAGAGGAGGCAAAGTGATGGCCCATAGTGTCAGAGAGGAGGCAGAGTGATGGCCCATAGTGTCAGAGAGGAGGCAGAGGTTGGCAGAGGGATGGCCCATAGTGTCAGAGAGGAGGCAGAGGTTGGCAGAGGGATGGCACATAGTGTCAGAGAGGAGGCAGAGTGATGGCCCATAGTGTCAGAGAGGAGGCAGAGGGATGGCCCATAGTGTCAGAGAGGAGGCAGAGTGATGACCCATAGTGTCAGAGAGGAAGCAGAGGGATGGCCCATAGTGTCAGAGAGGAGGCAGAGTGATGGCCCATAGTATCATAGAGGAGGCAGAGGGATGGCCCATAGTGTCAGAGAGGAGGCAGAGGGATGGCCCATAGTGTCAGAGAGGAGGCAGAGTGATGGCCCATAGTGTCAGAGAGGAGGCAGAGGTTGGCAGAGTGATGGCCCATAGTGTCAGAGAGGAGGCAGAGTGATGACCCATAGTGTCAGAGAGGAAGCAGAGGGATGGCCCATAGTGTCAGAGAGAGGGCAGAGTGATGGCCCATAGTATCATAGAGGAGGCAGAGGGATGGCCCATAGTGTCAGAGAAGAGGCAGAGGGGTGGCCCATAGTGTCAGAGAGGAGGCAGAGTGATGGCCCATAGTGTCAGAGAGGAGGCAGAGGTTGGCAGAGTGATGGCCCATAGTGTCAGAGAGGAGGCAGAGGGATGGCCCATAGTGTCAGAGAGGAGGCAGAGGGATGGCCCATAGTGTCAGAGAGGAGGCAGAGTGATGGCCCATAGTGTCAGAGAGGAGGAAGAGGTTGGCAGAGGGATGGCCCATAGTGTCAGAGAGGAGGCAGAGGTTGGCAGAGTGATGGCCCATAGTGTCAGAGAGGAGGCAGAGGTTGGCAGAGGGATGGCCCATAGTGTCAGAGAGGAGGCAGAGGTTGGCAGAGGGATGGCCCATAGTGTCAGAGAGGTTGACAGAGGGATGGCCCATAGTGTCAGAGAGGAGGCAGAGGGATGCCAAAGGGCAGGCGCCAGTAAAGTCATAGCAGAAGATGGAAACACAGCGAGAGAAAGAGAAAGAAAAAACAGAGAGAGAGAGAGAGAAAGTAACAGTAAACGGACTACTCCAATCCACTTTAGTGCTACTGTGCTGCAATCTGCACAGAGGCTTTTCCTGATCCCCATTTCAAACTCTGCCTGCCACTTCTGTCTGTCCCCAGCTCCATACTAATCCATCCAGCATGAGACACTGAGCACTCAGTCCCGGCAGGAAGCTCTCAGCTATCCCCATCAGCTCTCTAGTAGGATCTGCTGTTGACTTCAACTTATTACCTCATCACAAGTACTGTAACTGGGTTAAACCTTGTGAAATGACTTTCCACTGGACACATCCTCCTTCAAGGAGTAAAGTTATTATGAGTGAAGTCATACAGGCAGGACAGCATATAGGAGTATCCCTTTTGGCTGATGTCTTTACATATATGAAGTTGAATGGGCACATTGTACTGTGGCAGCTCTTACAGAAAGTACGATACTACATAGGGACATGGCAGCAGAGCTTACCTTAATCTCTGTGACCAAGATGTCCGTGATACTTCCCAAAACTGTCACAAAGTCAAACACATTCCAGGCTGCCTTCAGGTAATTCTGTAAACAGGGGAAGAGAGAGAGAGAGAGAGAGAGCGAGAGAGAGAAGGATAAAGAGGTTTTATTGTAATTAGTACCAAACCTTTGCTCTTCAAATGCTTTTCTCTCAGGCCACTCTCTACAGAGCATGTCTTCTAAGCTCCTCAAATGAGGCAGCGTTTAATGAGTTGGTCTGAGTTTCATTAAAGGGCCGTCCATCTATAGCCTGCAGTGTGTCACTAACTCCCTGACACGCACAAACAGGCTTAAATTCCCACACAGTCCTACAGACTAGGGATGGGCATTGGGCCTTTTATGACTGTTTGAGTACTCTCATTATTATTTTTCGAGTACTGAAGTACTCCAATAATTAAAAAAGCTATTTTTCGAGGGTGGCAATGTAATTATCTACAAGCCAACAGTGAGCAACAATGCCTAATTTATCATAACCTTTACAGGTAACAAATCCTAATTGCAAAAATAAAAACAAGTGTCGTTTAAGATTAATTTATTGAAACTGTAATATCAACTTGTTATATTGTGTTGGTCCCATCTGTTAGTCCCATGTGTTGGTCCCATGTGTTGGTCCCATGTGTTAGTCCCATGTGTTAGTCCCATGTGTTAGTCCCATGTGTTAGTCCCATGTGTTAGTCCCATGTGTTAGTCCCATGTGTTAGTCCCATGTGTTAGTCCCATGTGTTAGTCCCATGTGTTAGTCCCATGTGTTAGTCCCATGTGTTGGTCCCATGTGTTGGTCCCATGTGTTGGTCCCATGTTTCATGAGCTGAAATAAAAGATCTCATAAATGTTCCACATGCACACAAAGCTTATTTATCTTAAATGTACATCCCCGTCAGTGAGCATTTCTACCTTGCCAAGTTAATTCATCCATCTGGACGGCCCTTTAATGAAACTCAAACCAACTCATTAAAAGCTGCCTCAAATGTCTATTTCATGTATAATCTGTGATACTGGGTTGCAATTCCACATTGTACACTGCATGGGGATGAATTATGTCCAGAACATCAGTTTGGTGAGTAGGCCTAGGCTTAATGATTCTGATGAAAATACACTCTGTCTTTATCAAACTAATGTTTCTGCATATTGTCAGCGTGGAACGTGTTTATGTTTGGGGGGGTAATAGCCTCAGCTAACCAATTCTAAATGTCACTAGCAGTTGGCAAAGTAGGGTCGTCACTAACGTTAGTTACCAACAAGCACAAAGTCATAAACTCTGATGGTATCTACAATTTTGCTTCTTAAAATCTGATTTTAAACTTAACCCTGACCTTAACCACACTGTTAACCTTATGCCTAACCTAAAAATGTTGACTAAAAAGCAAATGTTTGTTTTCATTCATTTTTACGATATAGACAATTTTGACTTTGTGGCTGTGGTAACTAGTGACAACCGCAATGTAGCCGATAAACGGAAAATAACACAATTATTCCAAAACTGTAGCTCAGTGATGGAATACATACGGTATTTCTGTATAAAACTGTCTTCCTTCCAAGGAATGTAGCTTGTGTATCCCATCAGTTAGATCCGTTTCTATAGGAGCGCTATAGGGAGCGCTCGGAAATTCTATCGAGTGAGTGAGACATGGAGGGGAAAGGGAATTTAGGGAGCAAAACTGTGATGCTTGGCTTGTTTTATTTTTTGTACAAATTGAACAGTCAGATCAAATGAATGCTGTCTTCAAGATAACATTTAGACCAAATAGTTTTACAGTATTTGAAGAAGAAAAAAATCTCTTGAGTTAAAGATCGAGTTTTGACGTCAGTTAGAGAACTCAAGCACTCAATTACTCCTGCTATCCCTATGTAAGGTGCAGACACCACACCACACACTCAGATGCTTCCAAACAGTGGCACAGACATCCTACTCTGTCAGGTGGCATGGCAGTGAGCGTATGCTCCTCCTGGGGAACACAACGATTAGAGAAGCCAAGGTTTAAAATGGACGAGGCTCCTAGAGAGAGGAGAGAGAGAGAGGGAGAGAGAGAGAGAGAGAGAAAGAGAGAGAGAGAGAGAGAGAGAGAGAGAGAGAGAGAGAGAGGGGAGGCCCACCCGTCTGTACTAAGTGCTGAACAGGTGGAGGTAAGCGGTGTGTGAGAAAAGCCATTTAATACATGAGCCTGGTAAGTGGGGATGAAGCTGGAGATGAAATGCCTCGCTCAGGGACCAGACGACCCGGCGCTGCCTGGGATATTTATCCCTCCCACACCTCTGCTTTACCTTCCCACCCTCATCCTCTCATCTGGAGCTGTTGCGTCATCCCCAACACACACACACATGCATGCATGCTCGGGTCATGCACACACACAGCTCTCCCCCTGTGGCTCTTGCTAAAGGCTTGCCAGCTTACCCTCATCCTATTCCCCCTCCCCTTTTCCTCAAAATCTATCTTTGCCTCTCTGTTTCTCTCTCTTTCCCACCTTGCCCTCTTAGCAGAAAGTGTTCCAAAATGGTTCTTCGGCTGTCCCCATTGGATAACCCTTTTTGGTTCCAGGTAGAACCATTTTGGGTTCCATGTCAAATCCTCTGTGGAAAGGGTTCTACTTGGGACCAAAAAGGTTCTACTGTACCTGGCATCAACAAAGGTTCTTCAAAGGGTTATCCTACGGGGACAATAAAATAACCCTTTTAGGTTCTAGATAACACCTTTTTGTGTGTGCAAGTCAAACTAGAGTCATCTATTTTTCCAAAAAGGACATCTTCAGTGATTCCAAAGTAGTCTACACCCTATCTTCCCAAATGTTTGGATAGTGACCATTTACAGTAGTGTATGGAGAGAAGCAGGCTCACCAGTGGTCCAAAAGCAATGATCTTCAGGATGCACTCCAGTGTGAAGAGAGCTGTGAACACGATGTTCAGGTACTTCAGCATGGCCTCGTACAGCTCCGGAGCACCGTGAAACTGAGGGCAGAGGTCAGGAAAACGTCACAGGTCAACTTTCACTCCCACTGAACATGAGTGAAATGATAATGGGCATGCCCATTTCCAATGTCCTACAGACATACTGTACCATTGCAATACCTGTGAAAGTGATCCTTCCCCTCTTTCCTCATCTTTCTGTCAATCTGTCACACGCACACGCACACACACCTATAGTACACAAGTCCGAGTGGCCATTTGATAAATTGTTCAGCAGTCTTAAGGCTTGTGGGTAGAAGCTGTTAAGGAGCCTTTTGGTCCTAGTACTCCAGTACTGCTTGCCGTGCGGTAGCAGAGAGAACATTCTATGACTCGGGTGACTCGAGTCTTTGACAATTTTATGGGCCTTCTTCTGACAGCGACTATTATATACTGTAGATCCTGGATGTCAGAAAGCTTGGCCCCAGTGATGTACTGGGCCGTACGCACTACCCTCTGGAGCACCTTATGGTCAGATGCCGAGCAGTTGCCATACCAGGTCGGAGATGCAACCAGTCAATGGTGCAGCTGTAGAACTTCTTGAGGATCTGGAGACCCATGCCAAATCTTTTCAGTCTCCTGAGGGGGGAAAGGTGTTGTCGTGCCCTCTTCACAACTGTCTTGGGGTGTTTGGATCATGATAGTTCGTTGGTGATGTGGACACCAAGGAACTTGAAACTCTCGACCCACTCCACTTCAGCCCTGTCAATGTTAATTGGGGCCTGTTTCGGCCCTCCTTTTCCTGTAGTCCACGATCAGCTCCTTTGTCTTTCTCACATTGAGGGAGAGGTTGTTTTCCTGGCACCACACTGCCAGGTCTCTGACCTCCTCCCTATAGGCTGTCTCATTGTTGTTGGTGATCAGGCCTACCACTGTTGTGTCATCAGCAAACGTTAGGATGGTGTTGGAGTCGTGCTTGGACACGCAGTTGTGAGTGAACAGGCAGTACAGGAGGGGACTAAGCATGCACCCCTGAGGGGCCCCAGTAAAGGTGACATGCTGGTAGAAATGAGGTAAAATGGATTTAAGTTTGCCTGCAATAATGTCCCCGCTGCTTCTGGATGTGCAGTTTTTCTTGTTTGCTTATGGCCTTATACAGCTCGTTGAGTGCGGTCTTAGTGCCAGCATCAGTTTGTGGTGGTAAATAGATAGCTACAAATAATATAGATGAGAACTCTCTTGGTACTGTAGGTAGTGTGGTCTACAGCTTAAAATGAGGTATTCTACCTCAGGCGAGCAATACCTCGAGACATCTTTAATATTAGACATTGCACACCAGCAATTACTGACAAATAGACACATACTCCATCTCCTCGTCTTACCAGACGTAGCTGCTCTGTCCTGCCGAAACACGGACAAGCCAGCCAGCTCTATAATATCCATGTCGTCGTTCGGCCCCGTCTCGGTGAAACATAAGATATTACAGATTTTAATGTCCCGTTGGTAGGATAGTTTAATCGTAGATCGTCCAGTTTGTTTTCCTATGATTGCGCGTTGGCCATTAATACAGAGGGAGGTGGTGATTTACCTATTAGTCGGCGAATTCTTACAAGGCACCCCGCCCTCCTCCCCCTTTTTCTCCATCTTTTCTTCACGCGCATGACAGGGATTTGGGCCTGGTCTCGACAAAGCAGTATATCCTTCGTGTCAGACTCATTAAAGAAAGAATCTTCGTCCACTTCGAGGAGAGTAATCGCTGTACTGATGTCCAGGAGCTTTTTTGGGGGCATTAGAGAGGGTAGCAGCAACATTATGTACAAAATGAGTTCCAAATAAGGTGAAAAAACAAACAAAATAGCACAGTTGGTTAGGAGACCGTAAAACGGCAGCCATCCCCTCCGGCGCCATTATTCACTGTACATGATGTGTTACCCAGTTCTTTGTTTGAGACAGCCAACTGAATGAATGGGCAGAAAGACAAGAATGTTGTCTATGCATCAGTGCATTGTACTCGGTGTGTAAAACACCGTCCCTCAGTCTGACAGACCTGTACAGGTCAACACCTGGAGATAAGCCAGCTGGATCAGCAATGTAGTTAAGGGTATTAGCATCAGATAAGCTGCTCCTAAAACTAGCTTGTATGTCAACAATGGATACGTTTAACGTATCCTTCCAAATTATACTGCTTACTCATTCCAAAACCCTCTCCCAAAAGTTATCCCACTCAAGGTAGACATTTTCCCTTACAACAGATCAAGGATTAGATTTCACAACCACCAAATATCAGCGTCACTGACCTTCATCATCAGCACCACAGTGTTGAGTGCGATCATGGTCATGATGGAGTACTCAAAGGGCGGCGACACCACAAACTTCCACATCTTATACTGAAACGACTGCTTGTCAGCTGGCATGTAGCGCGTCAGAGGCTTGGCATTGATGGCAAAGTCGATACAAGCTCTCTGTGTTGGAGGTGGGAGGGAGAGACGGAGGGACGGAGGGAGACAAAGAGGGATGAGGCAGGATAGAGGGAGGGAGGGAACAAAGACATTAAAAAAACCTTTTAAGATTATCTTAGAAGTATATTATGTATAAGTTTGTGAAACTCACTCATCTCCCTAATCAGATCTGATATTGTTCAAACACTGATTATTAGTATAAAAAAAGCTAAACATAAAGTAACAACTAAGGCTACACAATTCTGGGAACTTGGAAGAAATCCAGTTTCTTTTTTTTTTCAATCAGGAGTTCGGGAAAACTAGGGAAATTATTGAAAGTTCTGGGAATTTTGCAATCCTAGTAAGGACCAAGGTACAATCAAATGAAAAACATAAAAACTAACATCCCACAGGCGCTGGCATGCATCCCAACAGTTTCCAGACGTGTTTAATATCTTCACACAAGGCAGCAAAACCAGTCTCACTCGCCAGTAGTTTACCAACCTGAAGCACAAAATCTGTGTCCCAAATGGCACCCTATTCCCTTTATAGTGCACCATAAATGGAATAGGGTGCCACTTGAGACACACTAAGTGAAACTCTGTATGATGTAGGAAATAGACACACATAATGTGTGTGTGTGTGTGTGTGTGTACCTCGTTCTTCTCCAGACTACACTCTGACATGGCCTTGTCTCCCTGTTCCTGGAAGGTGATGATGATGAGAGCCACAAAGATGTTGACGAAGAAGAAGGGAAAGACCACAAAGTAGACCACATAGAAGATAGAGGTCTCCATACGGAAGCCTGGGCTGGGGCCCTGGTCCTCATAGGTGGCATCCACAGAATGCTTTAGGACCCTGGAGAGAGCAGGCAAACACAGGCATTTATAGATGAAAAGGGGCAGGGTAAATGTGGCTCTAGTGGCTGAACTTGTGTCAGTTTCGCATTTTTCACACTAATGGTTAGGGTTAGGATTGGGGGAGGGGAAGCTGATCCTAGAACCATATCTAGAGGAAACTTCACTCTGGGGCTACACAAACATGAGACAATGCCAATTACACTGAACTAAGAAGACAAACATGCAACTATTGTGCATATGTTAAGTAATGTACAGTGCTTTTGTATACAGCAATATTGGGTGTCTAAGACAATTTCCCTCTGGAGGACATTACAGTTTATTCTATCCTAACTAGCTTATTTGTTATAGCCAATACAGATGGCAGCCAAGGGAGGGCACATAGAGTGCCTTCAGAAAGTATTCATGCCCCTTGACTTATTCCACATTTTGCTGTGTTACAGCCTGAATTCAAAATGGATTAAGTCTATTTTTTCCCACCCATCTACACACAATATGGCATAATGACAAAGTGTTTTTTTTTTTTTTGCAAATGTATTGGAAATGAAATACAGAATTTATTTACACCCCTGAGTCAATACATGTTAGAATCACCTTTGGTAGCGATTAGAGCTGTGAGTATCTAAGAGCTTCGCACACCTTGATTATACAATATTTGCACTTTCTTCTTCTTAAAATTCTTTAAGCTCTGTCAAGTTGTTTGCTTATCATTGACAGCCATTTTCAAGTCTTGCCATAGATTGTCAAGACGATTTTAAGCCAAAACTGTAACTAGGCCACTCAGGAACATTGACTATTGTTTTGGTAAGCAAGACAATGGCCTTGTGTTTTTGTCTTGTTGAAATGTGAATTTGTCTGTTGGAAAGCAGACTGACTCAGGTTTTCTTCTAGGATTTTGCCTGTGCTTAGCTCTATTGCGTTTATTTTTATTAAAAAAAATATCCCTTGTCCTTGCCCGTGAGAAGCATACCCATAACATGATGCAGCTACCACTATGATTGAAAATAGTGATGTGTTGTGTTGGATTTGCCCCAAACATAACGCTTTGTATTCAGGACATAAAGCTAATTTCTTTGCCGTTTTACTTTAGTGCATTATTGCTTGCATGTTTTAGAATATTTGCATTCTGTAAGGATTTCTTCTTTTCACTCAGTCAATTCAGTTAGTGGAGTAACTACAATGTTGTTGATCCATCCTCAGTTTTCACCTATCACAGCCATTCGACTATGTAACTGTTTAGAGTCACTATTGGCCTCATGGTGAAATCCCTGACCGGTTTCCTTCCTCTGCAGCAACTGAGAAGAAAAGACGCCTGTATCTTTGTAGTGACTGGGTGTATTGATCCACCATCCATAGTCTAATTAACAACTTCACCATGCTCAAAGGGATATTCAATGTCTGCTTATTTTTATGTGCCCTTCTTTGTGAGGCAACGGAAAACCTCCTTGGTCTTTGTGGTTGAATCAGTGTTTGAAATTCACTGCTCGACCGAGGGATCTTACCGATAATTGTGTCTGTGGGATATGGGATACAGAGATGAGGTAGTCATTCAAAAATCACGTTAAACACTATTATTGCACACAGAGTGAGTCCATGCAACTTATTTTGTGACATATTTAGGCGTGCCATAACAAAAGGGTTGAACACTTACTGACTCAAGACATTTCCTGATATTTTATAAATTTGTGTGTAGGCCAGTGACACACATTCTAAATGTAATTTGTATTAAATTGAGGCACAAATACTTTCTGAAGGCACTGATTAGGATATGTGTTGTACAAGCATGTTGTGAAATAAAATGCTATACATTTACTGGAACAAAGCATGCCCAATATTGATCTGTCACCTCAAGGGGATATGACTATAAAGCATGGAATAAGAGAATGTTCACCAGGTTCACCATTTTATTTCACAACATGCTTGTACAACACATACTGTATCCTTATCAGTTCCTTCAGAAAGTATTTATACCCCTTGACTTTTTCCACATTTTGTTACAGCCTTATTCTAAAACAGATTAAATCCTTTTTTTCACTCATTAATCAACAAACAATACTACACAATGACAAAGCATTTTTGATCATTTCTAAAAAAAAATCTAAACTGAAATATCACATTTACATAAGTATTCAGACCCTTTACTCAGTACTTTGTTGAAGCACATTTGGCAGCGACTTTAGCATTGAGTCTTCTTGGGTAGGATGCTACAAGCTTGGCACATCTGTATTCGGGGAGTTTCTCCCATTCTTCTCTGCAGATCCTCTCAAGCTCTGTCAGGTTGGATGGGGAACTTTGCTGCACAGCTATTTTCAGGTCTCTCCTGAGATGTTTGATCAGTTTCAATCGGCCACTCAACGACATTCAGAGACTTGTCCCGAAGCCACTTCTGCATTGTCTTGGCTGTGTGCTTAGGGTCGTTGTCCTGTTGGAAGGTGAATCTTTGCCCCAGTCTGAGGTCCTGCATGCTCTGGAGCAGGTTTTCATCAAGGATCTCTCTGTACTTTGCGCCGTTCATCTTTCCCTCGATCCTGACTAGTCTCCTAGTCCCTGCCGCAGAAAAACATCCCCACAGCATGATGCTGCCACCACCCATGCTTCACCGTAGGGATGGTGCCAGATTTCCTCCAGACATGACGCTTGGCATTCAGGCCAAAGAGTTCAATCTTGGTTTTATCAGAGCAGAGAATCATGTTTCTCATGGTTTGAGAGTCTTTACGTGACTTTTGGCAAACTCCAATCGGGCTATCATGTGCCTTTTACTGAGGAGTGACTTCCGTCTGGCCACTATACCATAAAGGCCTGATTGGTGAAGTGCTGCATAGATGGTCACCTCCCTGACCAAGGCCCTTCTCCACCGATTGCTCAGTTTGGTGGGGCGGCCAGCTCTAGGAAGAGTCTTGGTGGTTTCAAATTACTTCCATCTAAGAATGTTGGAGGCCACTGTGTTCTTGGGGACCTTCAATGCTGCAGACACTTTTTGGTACCCTTCGCCAGATCTGTGCCTTGACACAATCCTGTCTCGGAGCTCTACGGACAATTCCTTCAACCTCATGGCTTGGTTTTTGCTCTGACATGCACTGTCCACTATGGGACCTTACATAGACAGCGGTGTGCCTTTCCAAATCATGTTCAAATCAATTGAATTTACCACAGGTGTAGTCCAATCAAGTTTTAGAAACATCTCAAGGATGATCAATGGAAACAGTATGCACCTGAGCTCAATTTTGAGTCTCATAGCAAAGGGTCTGAATACCTTATAAGGTATTTCAATAAAAAAAAGTACATTTGTTCAAAATTCTTAGTAAGTACAATGGTTTATTTTTTCTCTCAACATTTGATTTGTTTTGAGTTCAAGCAACTCATTTGTTTAGGTAATATCACATATAAACCCGAGGGCCCTCTATGGTCAGGGCGTGACATTGTCTTGTTTGGGGGAGGAGCTCTTTAGAATAATACCCAGCATGCTTTGCAACTGTACATTTTTACATTTACATTTTGGTCATTTAGAGGATCTTTCTTTGTAGTAAGAACAACCTGAAGAAACACACTTATTGCACCAAAACATATGACGTTTAGAATATATATTTATTAAGTAGCAACAGCTTGAAAATATTGATTTTGTGACATGTTTAT